>NC_067403.1:84914052-85514052 GCF_016432865.1 Antechinus flavipes | reverse complement strand
ACAATTTTAGTGAATTAAAAAAAATACTTTATAGTAGAGGCAAATAGATTTGGTAAATATGCTGAATGTCACATATCTTTTGCTTCCCTCTTCCCTTTTATAGCCACCATTGGCCCAATACATTTCTTTCAATTTAAGATATTTGTGATTTCAGTAAACACAGGATACAGAATCCCATTTTAGCCTTGATTTCTATAATAGGTATTGGTGTCACTGGTCATAATAAATTAACATTTATATAGAGCTTTCTCTAAGTGCTTAGGAGATAGGTGCTAATCTTATTCCCACATATATATATCCCCTAATTTAAGTAAGCAAGGGTGCCCAAAGGCCTCACAGTTTCTGAGATCAAATTTAAATTCCAGGTATTCTATTCAAGGATAATATATATTAAAAAAAAAACATGCAGCAATACTAGCTGGCAAAAATGTAGTGCCTTAAGGTTTACAAAATGCTTTTTGGACATTATCTTATCTGATCCTTATGCTGGCCATGGGAACTCATAATAGCTTAAACTGATTATTAAATTCTTACTATGAAGATTTATGTCTCAGAAGTCACCACAGTTACATATTGGGGCTTGATTTATTGCTTTGTTGATTGTCTAAATTCAAGAAAGCCATGAAAAAAATGTTAGTAATGTAGATTAAATGTAAAAATATATTGGTGAGGGCTTTTTTTTCTTCCCAGACATCTGGTTGTTAAACATTTACCAGCATACCAGTTAGAGATAGCTAACTTTTATTATCTGCATTTCCCAAAAGAGGAAAAAGATGTAAAGCAGTTAACATTTATTCAGGGTCACCAGGTAGCATATGTTAGAGTTGAGGTTCTTGTGAATTCACATGTATTGGTACTTCAAACTCAGAAGCCAGCATGCTATCTATCGAACTACTTCTTATACGACTTCTTCTAAGAAATTGGTAAAGTGGAATGCAATTTTTGGTTCAGAAAATTAGTTGACCTTTTTCTTTCTTCTTTCTTCTTATCTGTTTATTCAACCTTCATATTAATTGTAGTTGAGAAATCAAAAATCAAGGATAAGTATTTCAGTATCTCAAACAAGGTTTAGAAATTGCATCCCCAATATCACTCTCCAGAGTAAGGCTTAAACCTTTGAAACATACATGACTTTGCTTAGTATAAAATAAATCTGCAGGTGAGTATTGGGAATAATATTTTTCTAGTAGTAAAATGCACATTTATGGAATATTCTTTGTTGGAACCCCTCTATTACGTATGTATGTTGAGCTATTGGTGATTTTTTTAACTACTGTGTACCTAATTCTAGTTCAGGCTCAAAGTATGCTATTGAGAATGTCAGGAGCTGAATGTGGTGATGAAAGCATAATCGTTGTTATTGTTACTTGTCCTTTGTTCTCAGGGGACCATGATGTCAGGGAGGTGATACCATGAAATATGAGTGAATTGGATTTAAGTGGGGGAGGATTGTGCAAGGTCACCTACCTCACTTTCCCCTCCAGAGCCATCTGGGTCCAGTGGCCAGATAGAGATCAGGAGGACTGGAGATTGCTACTGGAAAAGCTGAGTTGGGGTGTTCTCTTGAGTCATGGGAGTTTTGAACTGCAAAGTGTTATGCTGATTGGATGTCCTCACAAAGTAAAGCATCGATGTTCTGAGAAGAGAAATATGTTAGAGCAAATGACCACTTGTCTGAACTTTCATATCAATGTAATGTATCTATGTGGAGATTATCCATCCATAACTATAATTTGAAGATGCCAAAGGGGCCACATCATTCACAAAACTTCTACCAAATATCCTGACTAATGAGTCCTTCTATTTGTTAACTTGATAAAATGATTCTGGTTAGAAACTAAATGTCTTAGCTTGTTACCTGAGTAGATGCATTAGGGTGGAAAGTTGATCGGAACAGGCTGTTTTCACTTAACAGAGAGCAAGACAAATTGTGATCTGGAATAAAAGATAAAAGGAGAAAATGGGGCAAGTCAAGATATGATGCAAATCCAGTCAGCCTTCTATTCACCATATTATATTTTTACCTCTAAGAGGCAGACAGATAAACCTTGTGGGGAGATTATCAACCCTATTTTATTTTTCCATTGATATAGTTCATTAAGTTAAAAAATTTACCGGACCCATCAAGTGACAGAAGTTTTCACCTTTTGTAAAATCGTTTAATTCCGTTGGATTAAAGAGGGGAAAAGTCAATCTTACTGGTACAAATGAGGCATGTTGGAGTAATCAGATAATAAAAATGTCTACATTTAAATAACTTGCTATTTTTGTATCATTAGAAGCAAAAAGAGACAGGATAATAGAATTTTAATGAATTGAAAATTCATTAATTGATTTTTTAATTTCAATTTACTTAATTGAAATAATTGAAAATTGAAAAAAATGAATTGAAAAGCTATGAAAAAATATTTGTCTTACATGTCTGAGAACTCTATACTGTTGCTTAAATACATAAAAATATGCTCCCAAATTTGACCTGACTAATTTTAGATTTTCATTTCCTTTTTTCTTCTATTTTTAACACTCCACAAAACCATCCCTTAAGTTATTCCTGTTCCTTTGTTGCTTTTCCTTTGTCTGAACCTTAGAAATCTAGATTGTAATTTCGGCTTTGAACAGGACCAAAGCTAAAAGCTAAGCTACTCCTAAATCTTCACCAACTTTCTTTTCCTTTATGACTATTTCCAAGAGAAGGATCTTGAATGTTTAGGATGAAAATTTATTTTGGTTTTGCCAATCAGAAAGCAAATCCACGCAAAGTTCTAGAAAAGGTAGGCATTAAACAGAATTCTTATAAAATTTCAGAATTCTTATAAAAAGGGATTTTGAGCTATTTCCCTGAAGATATTTTTGAGAAATTATCAAAATTCAGCCTCTTAATGAAGCTTGACTTTACTTTGAAGGCTACACATATTCCAGAAAAGATGTTTTAAATGGGAAAAAATAAAAATTATATATAAAAATGTATCTGCAGAGAGAGAGAGAGAGAGAGAGAGAGAGAGAGAGAGAGAGAGAGAGAATGTATTTCCCTCTTAATCTTTTGTTATAATTTTAGTGATTTTTTTTCTATAGAAAACAATTTTATCATGGTAAGGTGATAAAAATGTCTAGAATTTGCTTCAAAGAACGTTGTAGCTTAAATGAACATTTCACATATGTTTTAATTCTTTTACATGTTTTCTTTAGAAAAGGATTCAAAAGGAATCAAAATGAACTTTGTATAATCAATTAAATGAAATTCATAGTATAAGAACATTTTTATTACATTTATAGTTTTCACTGATTATCTGGCAAATAGTTGTAGTCTCATGTTCATATCAGGTTGCTAAAAGAGTTTCTTGAAGATTTTTATTATTCACTCATTTTTCAGTCATATTGTACTCTTTGTAACACCTCCCTCCCTTCATTTAAGTTTTTTTTGGGTAAAGATATTGGAATGAGTTGCCATTTCCTTTTTCAGCTCATTTTATAAATGAGGAAACTAAGACAAGCATGGTTAAGTGACTTTCCAAGGGTTACATAGCTAGTGATTGTCTGAGGCTGGATTTGAACTCAGGAAATCAGTCTTCTTGACTGTTGAGACTTCCTGACCCAGCCCCTGTATCCACTGTGCCACAAAACTGCCCATAAAGGTCAGAGGATGCCTGTAGGTGCTGATTTGCATTTTTTAAATGATGATCTTATGTTTCAATCTTAAATATGTTGTTCTGACTAGGTACAAGATACCATTTTTGACTCTTCCTTCTGTTTATTTCATAAATATTTAAATGCCTGTTATTTAAGTGTCTGTGTGTGTGTGTGTGTGTGTGTGTGTGTGTGAGAGAGAGAGAGAGAGAGAGAGAGAGAGAGAGAGAGAGAGAGAGAGAAATGTATTTCCCTCTTAATCTTTTGTTATAATTTTAGTGATTTTTTTTCTATAGAAAACAATTTTATCATGGTAAGGTGATAAAAATGTCTAGAATTTGCTTCAAAGAACGTTGTAGCTTAAATGAACATTTCACATATGTTTTAATTCTTTTACATGTTTTCTTTAGAAAAGGATTCAAAAGGAATCAAAATGAACTTTGTATAATCAATTAAATGAAATTCATAGTATAAGAACATTTTTATTACATTTATAGTTTTCACTGATTATCTGGCAAATAGTTGTAGTCTCATGTTCATATCAGATTGCTAAAAGAGTTTCTTGAAGATTTTTATTATTGTTCACTCATTTTTCAGTCATATTGTACTCTTTGTAACACCTCCCTCCCTTCATTTAAGTTTTTTTGGGGTAAAGATATTGGAATGAGTTGCCATTTCCTTTTTCAGCTCATTTTATAAATGAGGAAACTAAGACAAGCATGGTTAAGTGACTTTCCAAGGGTTACATAGCTAGTGATTGTCTGAGGCTGGATTTGAACTCAGGAAATCAGTCTTCCTGACTGTTGAGACTTCCTGACCCAGCCCCTGTATCCACTGTGCCACAAAACTGCCCATAAAGGTCAGAGGATGCCTGTAGGTGCTGATTTGCATTTTTTAAATGATGATCTTATGTTTCAATCTTAAATATGTTGTTCTGACTAGGTACAAGATACCATTTTTGACTCTTCCTTCTGTTTATTTCATAAATATTTAAATGCCTGTTATTTAAGTGTCTGTGTGTGTGTGTGTGTGTGTGTGTGTGTGTGAGAGAGAGAGAGAGAGAGAGAGAGAGAGAGAGAGAGAGAGAGAGAGAGAGAGAGAGAAGTTATGATATAAATGATACTCTATAAATTTTCAACCTGGAATGTGTGAAAGCTAGAAATAATGTTTGACTCTAGCAGAATGTGAGTTGTGGCAACAAAGTAGACAGGCAACATAGTTCCAGATTTAAAGTTTTGAATGCTAGACATAGGAATTTTTCTTTTATTCAGTAGAAACCAAGGGACCTTTGATAGTTGTTTTTATTTGTCAAATTAAAATATCATCAGTACTCTGCATGATGAAGATTATTTTGACAGCCATGGAAAGTACAAGTTGAGAGAAATCTGAAAAAGACAGAAAGGCCAATTAGGTTTTTCCAGTAGTTAGCCAGAATGTTTTAAGGGCAATGAAGAGAAGGAAGGTGATTTCAGAGACAGAATTGACTTAACAGGTTTTACTAACAGATTGGATTAGGAGAAGGAATGGTTACATTCAAGGATGACTGAGGGCTTGAGTCTGATGATGGAAAGAGTGGTTCTAGCAATATAAAGAGAACTGAGGAGAAAAGGTATATTTTGAGTGGGAATGAGATCAGTTTTTGGACTGTAACTGAGTGTGAGATGTCAAAGCAATATAAAACTGAGATACTCAAAAAGTATTTGGATATATTGGAAGAGAGTGAGCATCAAGCAGCAATTGAGAAGACTAAATTATAAAGGTGATGTTTAAAATTATGGGCATAATATAGAATCATGAAGGGCAGAATGAAAATTGGGCAAAGGATGTAAATTAAGGACAACTGAATTCAAAAGTATTGAAGATGATGAGTACCCAGAAAGAAAGAAGGGAAGAATGAGACAAAACTGTAGACAATGTTAGTGGAAAGAAAGGTCAATGTTATAGAAACCAAGGGAGATGGAATGGTATCAATAAACAGGAATGGCTAACTGTTGCAGATGAATCAGAAATATCAGTTAGAATTAGAGCCGAAGACTAGCAATGAATTCGAAATGACCTGAGAAGAGAGCATTAGGGATATTGGAAAAAGTAGTTTCAGTCAATCAATAAATATTACAGAACCACATTTTAAAAATTTAAGAAATGAGCTTAGAAAGGAAATGGAACCAGCAACTACAGATTACTTTTATTGTCTTTTTTCCTTGTTTTGGTTATCAAGCCCTGATATGTCTCTCATCCTTTTCCCTAGTCTTATCCAGCTCACTGCCACCAAATATATTTTTTTTCTCCTCTAACACTGATTTCATTATGTCACTTCTTTGCTCAGAAACCTCAAATGACTCAACTCTGCCTAGAGACTGAAACAGGAATTCTGTTCCACTTTAGAAGCCTTCCATGATCTGGATATGCTTTTACTACACCAAGACACTAACCCTAACTAAGCTCTAGCTAAGCTATCCTTACTGTCTACATCTTCCTCTTCCCCCAAACAAAAGACTGAGCTCATTTATGACTCAGAACCTTTGCCCATGTTTCCACCCATTCATGGAATGTATTTCCTTCCCTCTATAACTATTCAAATTCAGCTCAAGTCTTACCTCACCAGCAGGGGTTTTTCTAATTACATAGTCCATGTGTTTGTATTTGTGTGTGTGTGTGTGTGTGTGTGCGCACGCGCATATATGCATGTGTGTGTATCCAATAATGATCTAGAAAGATGGACTAGAAACTCTATTTTATTCCATCTGTTCTATTTTTGCCTCACATATCAGAGAGAATAGAGATCCACCAAATTATTTCTTTTATTTATAAACTTCCCAGAAAAAAAAAAGTTTCAAACTTCATAAAAGGTTGTATCTAGGTGCTATTTTGCCCAAGAAAGAGATTACTTGTATAAATTTGGTTAAGCATTTTGAAATGAGGAGAATGAACACTTCTTAATAAAAAGAAAGGTATTGCAAGTTATGCAAAAGCACTCTTATGGCCCAAAGGTAATAGGATTAGTTTGCCATATTTGGCAATCAGTTAACTGAGATTTTAAAAAAGCTGCAAGATTCTAATGCCTGGCAGGAACTTAAAGATAATATCCAGCATCTTCATTTTATAAATTATGGGCTCATAGATGTAGAAATGGAAGCCAACTCAGAGATACTCTAGCCCAATCCAATCATTTTATAAGTAGGAAGACATGAGTCAAAGAAATGAATCTGTCCTAGGTCAGTAGCTAAGTTAGCAAAACTGAATGCATTTGGTAATACTGTCAAAATATGCATGGAATACTTTATGAAAGAAAATGTAAGCCAAAAATGTAAATAAAATTGTACCTTCTTTAATTCAATGATAAAATATAGACATGCTTCACTTGTCAACACATAATTTACAAAACAATATCAACAATTTACAAAAAGCAACAAACTTGGAAGATATTACTTGAATATTCAATTGTGAAAATTTCTTATCCCTTTAGGGTCCACACAGCTGGCCCAGATCAGTAAGTAGCACTAGGTAACATTTATATATATTTTTTTATTTTAGTATTATTTTAATATGATTTTTCCTAATTTCATGTAAATATAATTTTCAATATTCATTTTTGTAAGATTTAGAGTTCATAATTTTTCTACTTTCCTTCTTTCCCTCCCTCCATCCCAAGAGAACAAACAATTTGATATGTTATATAAGTGTTATCGTGTTAAACATATTAGTCATGTAAAAGAAGAATGAGAACAAAAGTGGAAAAACCATAAGAAAAAAAAAAAAACAAAGAAAAAAGTCCCAAAGTGAAAATAGTATGCTTCAATCTACATTGAGCCTCCAAAGTTCTTTCTCTGGATGTGGACAGCATTTTTCACCATTAGTCTTTTAGAATTCTTTTGGATTATTGTATTGCTGAGGAGAGCTAAGGCTACCATAGTTGATGATCTCACAATGCTGCTGTTAGTGTATGAAATGGTCTTCTGGTTCTGCTCATTTCACTCAGTATCAGTTGGTGTAAGTTTTTCCAGGTTTTTCTGAAATCCACCTGCTCATCATTTTTTATAGAAAAATAATATTTCATAACCACAATTTGTTCAGTCATTCTCCACAATATGTGGGTTATCTCCACAATGTCCAATTATTTGTCACTACAAAAAGAGCTGCTACAAATATTTTTGTGCATGTGGTCACTTTTTTATGGGATCACTTTGTGATACAGACCTAGTAGTGATATTATTGGATTCAAGGATATTTCCAGTTTTATAGCCCTTTGGACATAGTTCCAAATTGGTCTCAAAAATGATTAGATCTGTTCACAACTGCAACAATAGTGCATTAGTATTCCAATTTTCCCACATCTTCTCCAACATTTATCATTTTCTTTTTGTCATATTAGCCAATCTGGTAGTTATGGGTTTGTATCTCAGAGCTGTTTTAAATTAGCTTTCCTCTTATTAATAATAATTTAGAACATTTTTTCATATGATTTTAGATAGCTTAATTTTTTTTTCATCTGAAAATTTCTTGTTCATATTTTCTGACAATTTATCAATTGAGGAATGACTTTTATTCTATAAATTAGATTCAATTCTCTATATATTTGAGACTGGGGCTTTTATCAGAAACCCTGCCTGTAAACATTATTTCTCAGCTCTGCTTTTCTTCTAATATTAGTTGCATTGGTGTGTGTGTGTATGTGTGTGTGTGTGTGTAAAATGTAATCACAATTTTATTTAATGTATTCAAAATTATTCATTTTGTATTTCATAATGTTCTCTGTCTCTTGTTGGTCAAAAATTCTTCCCTTCTCCACAGATCAGACAAGTAACTATCCCTTGCTCTCCTAATCTGCATAGAGCTTCACTCTTTCATGTTTTAATCATGTATCCATTTTGAGTTTATCTTAGTATAGGGTATGAAATGTTTATCTGTCCAATTTTTGCCATACTATTTTCCAGTTTTTTTCAGCAGTATTTGTCAAATAGAAAGTTTTTAGCCCTGAAGCTGAAGTCTTTGCATTTATCAGTCAATTACTATAATTATTGGCTATTGTGTTTTGTGTACTTAATCTGTTCCACTGGTCCACCACTCTTTTTCTTAGCCAGCATCAAATACTTTTGATGATTGCCACTTCATAATTTTAGATCTGGTTTGGCAAGGCCACCTTTCTTTGCATTGTTTTCATTAATTCTGTTGATATTCTTGATCTTGTGTTCTTCCAGATGTATTTTGTTATTATTTTTTCTAATTCCATAAAATAACGTTTTGGTACTTTGGTATGGCACTGAATAGGAAAATTAATTTATGTGGGATTGTCATTTTTATTATATTAATTCTGCCAACCCATGAGCAATTTATATTATTTCCAATTGTTTAGATTAGACTTTATGTGAAAACTATTTTGTAATTGTGTTCATATAGTTCCTGGTTTGTCTTGGCAGGCTAAACTCCCAAAACTTTATATTGTTTATAGTTATTTTAAAAGGAATTTCTCTTTCTATCTTTTACTGCTGGATTTTGTTGGCAATATATAGAATTACTGATCTTTTATGTGGGCTTATTTAGGACCAGGTTATACAAACAAAATGACAGTAAATAGATGGTAGCCATGGGACATTAATTCAGTACTAACAACTACACTTGTAAATTGCTTGTGGATACTAGAATCTCATTTCTCATATAGCAGTCTTTTGCTTTACTTTTTTTTTTAAGAGTTGGCAGGTGGGTTTGGTGATTAAAAGAACTGAGTCTAAGAACTTATGTATGCATTATTACCATGTTAGAACTAAGAGAGACATTAGAAACAATTTATTCTAATTGCTAATATAATTATCTCCAAAGTCATTTTACAGTTCTAGGTAAAGTGTTTCACTTTTTTTTTAATTGATGTGATTGGATAAGATGATCCTCACTTTCTCTTAATTTTCTAATTTTTGAGTACTTTTAGGTTTTTCAATTCTTAGAAACTGAAATTTTAAAGAAACAGTTGTTTATTAAAGTACCAGGGTATTGAAACTGCCTCCCTGCTCAAATGATTTTGTAGGATTATATCTTTCGATTATATCTTGTAAGATAATATGACTATAACTCAGAATACAGCTGATCCAAATACTTCATTTTATAAATAAGGAAATAGGGCCCATGGAAACTTACTTAAGGTTACTTATATTTGACCCCAAATTCTCCATCTACTGAGCTAGTGTTCTTGTCCACACTATCAATTTGTGCAAACATTCACTCACAAAATCAGTGTTTTACTCCAAAGGACTTCTTGGTGTAGTAGGAAAAAACAAATAAATGAAAACAATAAAACAAAACCCCAAACTGTAGATTTGTCTCTGATATTGACCAGGTGTGTGAGCTTGGGCAGAGACACAATAATAGCGGCTCATTTTTAATAGCACTTTTAGGTGAGCTAACTCCTTAATTTCAAGGTTACAAAAAGCTAAAGAAATGCAAAGTGTTCTTAGAAATCTGGCCTACTTTTAATAGTGGATTGACTACTTTATCTGTATTTTATTGGTTTATTGGTATAGAGAACTATTGGTATGATGAGTGCACATTTGTCAGTGCCTTATATAATGCTGAGGTCTCCTGTCTCAATCCTCATTTCTCCCCTGGGTGATTTAATAAGTGCCCTTCTAGCCCAGAGGTTCTGTGACTCTGACTGCTGTGAGCTCACTTGCAATAGCCTCTTCCTGTTGCCATGGTGCTGAGTAATCGCTCTAACCGCTGCCTGGTTCCTAATGTAAACGTACTCTTTTCTGGGTCTGAGTCCCTAATCTTGCTTTCAGGGTGTTTTACTTTGGTCTGGCTTTAAATTGTCTTTTCAGCTTTCTTTCTTTCTTTTTTTTTTCTTTTTTAAAACTTGTGTTTTATCCTCCCCTAAGGGTAAGGGAGTACTGGTCTGAGAAAAAAACCTCCTTTTTCCTTCTTTTAGAGGGAGAAAATGAGGGGACTGGGCTGGAGAGGGTCAAAAGTAATTATAACAACAAAGAAACAATGAATACACCTTAATTTGAAAATATTTCCCTTCCACTTAAACTCCCTTGCAAGTTCTACAGGTACATAGAAAGAGACCCTTGAGTCAAAAAGGGAATTTTTGGGAGACCAGCCAAGAAGAATGAGTGCCCAGGAAAACCAGCTTTTCACCATATTTGCTTTTGGAGGAAAAAAAAAGTCTCCCAGTGATAAAGAGAAGCTTCTCTTTCCCTTTAGATTTCTGACAAGCACTAATTTCTGGAACTGTACTGTATTTTCAGAGAAATATTGCATTTTCTTCTCATTTAGTTGTCTTCTTTGAATGGAGTTATAATGAATGTGGGTTATAACTCTTAAACCCTGAAGTTAAGTGTTTCCAAATTTAATAATACTAGAGAAGACATAATTAGTTGAGAAGATAAGAGGGTATTTTTAACTCAAATGTCTGAAAGAATTTGATCATATTAAAACTTACTGAGTATTCTGTTATGTTTCAGGGAAAAAAGTGTTTAAAATAAGATATTGAAGTCTGCTTTTAACCTTTAAATATTGCTTTCTAGAAAATCAATTAGCATTTTTTTTTATCAAGGGACTACTATGTGCAAAGCAAAGTGATTATGCATATACTTGTTCAAATCAATTAAACCCAATTTTTTCCTTCAATTTATAAATAAAAGAATGGTTTACTAAACTGCAAAATAATATTTTGAACTGTTAAAAACTTACAAATTTCAGATTTCATTAATCAAGACCTTATTCAAAGGTCTTATTCAAAAAGACTTATTCAAAACAGTTCCTATAAATATTATACTTAATCATTCTCATCATCTACTTCAACAGATAAGGGAAACAAACAAACAAACAATAAAACATAATGAGCTTAGTTTCTAGTTAGCCAGAATTAGTCAGAATGGTAGGAATATAGCTTATATCTTCATATAAACAAAGAACTGTCTTTATAGAACATTAACATTCCTACAGAATGACTCAAGGCAGATAAGTATCTTTAAGGATGCCCTAGTAGACAATGACTGAAATAATAGTAATAATAAATTTTAACTTTTATACAGCTCTTATTGTGTACTATGTTAAACACTTTGAAATTTTTATCTCATTTGATCCTTACAATAGCTCTGTGAATTAAGTATTAATATCTCCATTTTACAGATGTGGAAACTGAGGGAAAAAAAGAGGTTAAAAAGTAAGGCAAATAGGGACAGCTGGGTGATGCAGTAATGTTCAGTCTGGTCTCAGGAGAACCTGAGTTCAAATGTGACCACATACACTTAACACTTACTAACCGTGTGACCCTAGAAAAGTAATTTAACTCTGATTGCTTCAAAAGAAAGAGAAAAAGTGAAGCAAATAGAGATTAAGTGGCTTGTCAAGGATCCCACAGTTAATATCCTAGACCAAATTTATACACAAATCTTTCTGACTCTAGGCCCAGAGGCTACCAATTTCATCACCTACATACTTATAGATTTTGTTAGCTCAGTGAATCTGTTAAAATGCAAAAACAAAGTCCCACACACATATAAACACAAAAACACAAACAAAAAATGAGATATATAGCAAACATTAGTCACTCTTTTCATAGTATTATTTTAAAAATCACCTAGTGAATATGCTGATTTGTTTGCTGAAAGATAATACTGGAAAATTATTGTCGGGCTTTATTAAAAGGCCTGGAACATAGTCTTGATATGGAAGATCTAATCTTGGTATAGGAAATATTCTGATGTCATGGAGCTGTGGATTGGAGATACTAGCCTGTTGGGGAAGCCTTGTTTAGTAGTGATGAGAAAACTATTTTGAGTAGCTCAATGTTTTCAGAGTAGAGATGTGCTTCTCTTTCTTAATGTTCTTCAGCTGGGCTCTGCACCTGCCTTTTGATCCACTTGAGTCTAGTTCTTGTCTGAAGAGCACATCGGACTTTATTATTTATCTCATATTACTTCTGCTGGTTATTTTTGCCAAATAGATCTAGGATCATCTGTCTTTTAAAGAGTCCTTTTATTTATCTTTTTTTCTTTCCTTTGAGAAATAAAAAAAAGTTCCTTATTTCACTTACAGCCATGAATGCTCACAGAACCCAGGGAATTAGAAATGCAAATTGGAGGCCATTAAAATATTATCATTTGTTTTTAGATGACATTTGAGGATATTTTAATCAATGAACCCTGTATGAACATTTGCTTAAAATGTGAAAAAATATAGAAAAGGCATCTCCAATTCCCTTATCCATATTCATTTTCAAACTGGTTTCTCATTAAGTTTTGATTAAAAGTTACAGTGAGAGTGTTCATTTTATATTGATAGAATTCAAAAATAAGTGATTACCAGTGGGAGGCAAAATGCCGAAGGATAGAAAAGAAACTCAATATCCTCTGGCACTTTTAACTAAGTCCTTATAGGAACACAATGGGACCTCTAGGGAGGTTCAATCACAATTGTAGTCAATTATCCCAGGAGTATTTGAATCTTCACCCCCCCATCCCCCAAGAACAGATAAGATCCAGTATGATCTATACTAGTAATTCATGAAAATCTGCACTAACAATAAAACCTTAATAATTTATCAAAGAAACAGAAAGCTCTGCAAAATGTGTTTGCATAAACTATCATAGATTGCATACTGTAAAAGACTTCATAAAGGATGCTTAGGCAGCTCCTGCAGTGCAAAAGGTGGGACATATTTAAAGGAGGGGATTACCCTTCTGGAAACAGGTTTATGGTGCAAGCAATTAAAGGATGGAGGGTGGTGGGGGAAGGGAGGAAACAAAAAGGGAGGATGGACTCTGCTCTTTCTTTTCCAAAGAATTTAAACCCATAGTGGAGCTATAAACAGCTATGCATTTTTATTTTGTTTGTAGTTTTCTTTTGAGGGATTAATCATAATAAAGTTGAAAGTATCTTAAGAGATTATCTAATGCAGAAACTCAGCCTTTTTTGTGCTGTGAATCTCTTTTAAAGCCTATGGATCCCATATCAGAAAAACTGTTGTTTTTCAATGTTTAAAATAAAATATTGACTATAAATTAATGATATTGAAATAGCCATTATCAAAAATTTAAAAAAACCACTACATAGAATTCCCAATCCCTCTATTTTTGTCCACCTGCATTTCTGATTTCCTTCATAGGCTAATGGTACACTATTTCAAAATCCAACTCTTTTTGTACAGCAAAATAACTGTTTGGACATGTATACATATATTTTATTTAACTTAAACATATTTAACATATATTGGTCAACCTGTCATCTGGGGGAAGGAGTGGGAGGAAGGAGAGAAAAAGTTGGAACAAAAGGATTTGCACCTGTCAATGCTGAAAAATTATCTATGCATATATCTTGTAAATAAAAAGCTATACTAAAAAATAAAATTTAATTAAAAAAAAGAAAAAAAAATTTAAAAAATAGTTCACATACTCTAGGTTAAGAACCTTTCCCTCAACTAATGATTTTATAAATCTGGAAGTTAGTGACCCAGTGATCATCCTAATTCAACTAGTGATGTTACTATATCTTTGGGGCCCTACAATATCAAGATAACAAAAGATGCCCAGAAACAAATTTAGCTTTTTTTTTCCCCACACCTAGTTTTAAATGAGGTTTCCGGCCTATTAGAAAGAGGTATTATGGCCTCTAGCTCAAAACAAGTGTTTATCTCCATTGCTTAGTTTGATGTTCAGCAGTCAAATTGTCTATATTTTGAAGAAAAGCACCAGCCCTAAAATAGCAGGCGTGTGTAGGAATATGTAGAGAGGCAACCACAGCACCTGGCTGATAGATTGATGTTTACCTCCAAGCAAGTGGTCACAGCTTTCTTGGGATTTTAGCTGGGCTTAAAGCTGGGTTTACTAAGTGTGCTTATGAAAGGGGAAACTGGGGAATTAAATGATCTCTATGTTCAAGAAATAAGAGTCTACTTTCATGGAATAAAATTTATGTTTATTCTGTATCAATAACTTTTAATAGGCATCAGTTGGACTCTCCATTAAACTAACTGCTATAAAAATGGTTTCCTTTAGAAGTACTATTTATGTGTTAAAAATTAAATTAGGCCATCTGTATTTTGGACTTTGTTGCCAACTTTCCATTTGCAAGTTTCTGAAAGATCAGTTCCACCATAGCCAGATATTCTGAGATGCAAATCTTTGGTAAGAGATTGTCAGTACCCAGATTCTTCTTGGACAAAGGGGACTTAATGGAATATTTTTTGTTGAAAATATAGAATGACAGCAGGCACAGGAAATGCTTTTGGTATGGGGGAATGCATGCCTTTTCCAAACAGCAAACATTGTTCTGAAAATTTCCCCGGTAGTGGTGACTTATATGAGGCTACATCCATCTGAGGAGAGCTTGTTTAACTGGCTTGTGGTTCTGGGGCCCATTCAAACACTCTTAAACAAAATAAAGGGAATGGATGTAATAACTTCTTTATGGAAAGGCCATAAAAAGCTACAGGGCCGTGTAAACAAATTGGGTCATTTACTAGATGTTTAAGTGATAGATTTGCAGTCCAAATTCAGGGGTGTGTATTATGTTTTACGGGCTCTTTACCATGGTTTACCTTGGGAATAAGGACTGAAACTAGTTTTTTGGTAGTATTTTGAAATTCATTGTTAATGTTTTACTCTTCTGTTGAAAGCACACAATTAAACTTATAAGCATTTTGTATCATAAATTTGTTCCATCTTGGATAACAGGCATCTGTCTGTACAACTCCCGCATGAAAACTAGATTTATGTCATAATTTTATAGTAGCACTGTGTTCTGTTCCAGGGGAAACAAAATAAAAATATGATGGAAATTGAAATTTTCCTTCTGGGCACAGGCATGTCTGGCCTAATTATAAAATAACTGTCCTGGCATATAGGAGCATGCTCATAACTACAGCTATGTCAAGTAGAAATCCAAAACAGTTATGCCTTAACAGTGGCTATAACAACACTAGTCTTGCAATAACAGCTGTTATAGAGAGGCAGGTGTGACATTCAGCTGTCATATTTGAGATTTGAAATAATATGTCCCATGCCAAGGTGTTTCTGCTTATAGGAAAGGAGTTTCATTGACTGGAGCTATTCCTTTTAACCCTTAAAAGCTTGCTGTTCACATAAGAAAAAAAAATCAAAACAGTACATACCAGAATGAGTTAGCCCTTTATATTGAACAGTGAAGATTCTCTGTCAGGTTCACCTACATTCTTACAATAAATACACTGAATGAATGGATCATTCATTATTAATTTGTCTAATATGTTAATACTTACACACAGGTATAAACCTGAGGATACAGATTGAAAAAGTAAGACAATACAGCACTAAAAGAACTCCCGTTTTAATGGGGATATAGCACATAGGAATATTTCAGAGACATATCAGGTTGAAAAGTACTATTGTCCTTAGTAAATAGCAGCAAAATAGATGTTAATGCTTCTTCTGGTATGTCATTTCTACTGACAAAATAATAAAGACAAAACTACAAACTTGCCTCTTCCTTCTATCAGCAATTTCACTAAATAATAATAATAGCTATCACATATAAATAACACTTAGTGTATATTAGGCACTATGCTAAGGGTTTTATGATTATTATCTCATTTAATCCTCAGAACAACCATCAGGGAGAGGGGGCAGATGTTGTTATCATCCCAATTTAATTAATGAGAGAACTGAGGTCAAATGACTTACCCTGACAGCTAGAAAGTAGCTGAGCTAAATTTGAACTGAGATTCTTCTGACTCTGGGTCCAGTGCTCTATCCTAGCTGCCAGTGTCACCTAACTACTGGAATAGTATTTCTTCAATGCTTCTCTATTGCTTTAATCAATACAAACCAAATTTCTCTGCCTATCACATGCTTTCTCATTACAATTCATCCACAACCTACTATTCTAGACTTACTTTTA
Source organism: Antechinus flavipes (assembly GCF_016432865.1). Lineage (NCBI taxonomy): Eukaryota > Metazoa > Chordata > Mammalia > Dasyuromorphia > Dasyuridae > Antechinus > Antechinus flavipes. The sequence goes on along the minus strand of NC_067403.1, from coordinate 85,497,558 downwards.
ACACACCTGTCCTTCAGTCCTTTGCTTCATTACAGGGAGATCTACTCCTGAATTAACCTTGTATTTTCCCAACTTTTTTTTCTCATTTTTTTTTGTACTTAGAAAACTTCAACTTCCTTTACTAAAACCCTATCCATCTTTTTTTTTTAATTTTCCTTAAATGCTTTCTCTTGTCTCCTGTCAATAATACCTTCTTCCCCCATTTTGGACTCATAGCATATTAATTACATGAACAATACACATAAGAATGGTGTATTATTTTGTATTAGAGGTATCTTTTGTCTAAACTCTGTGTTTTTCTAAGAACTTGGCATAATAGTTGCTTAATAAATGTTTGTCCAATGTTATTGAAAGTGAAGATCAAAACTAAGGAAACTCACCAGTTCTTGTCAATACCATAGATTTTATTCACCCTGTAATGTTATTCAATAATTGTTGGCTCTTCTGTTCATCCTTTAGAGGAAATGATTAATTTTTACCAAAGGTTTCTTCCAGTTAGCCTTCAGAGTTTCAAATACTGATGGCATCATCTTGTGCTGGCAGCTTATGCTGTGGTAAATCTGGCAAAAGAAATAACTGAATCAGACTTTTAAAAATTTGAAAAACAGTGGACATTGATAGATATTACAGATTTTCTTGTAGTTTGAAATCTAGTTCTTTTTTTGACAAATAACAAGGGGCTACTTAGCTGACAGATTAAAATTGAATAATATAGCCAAACTCTCATCTTAGATTGGGCTGCTTTTGATCTCAGCAGGAGGCTTGGCATCTTTCTTCAAATTCCCATTTACCTATGCTATATCAGCCAGTTCATCTGTGTGTAGAATGTCCCTTGTTAAGTATTACTATCCTAAAACTCTGGAATAATATAACAAGGGGCAGACTTATCCCTACTATCAGGGAGTTTGCATATAATGGAGGAAATACACGCATAAAACTGTTCAAAATGTTATTTATAATAATCTATAATGATTATAATTTATAATAATTATTATGGTATTAATATATTTACAGAGTAACACATCAGCAGACGAATATAGAAATTGATTGTTCGTTCAGGTGACACTAGTGTAGAATGTAGAAAAATAAAAGTAGTTAAGTTAAAAAAAGAATCTGGGAGGGATAAAATTTAAGTTTTGATAAAGTAAGGAAAATGGATTGATGGAATGGGAGAAGCTGAAAGCTAACAGTGAGAGAAGATTCTTATTTTTACATTTGATATAATAAGCAAGAGGGATGCACTATAGGTTTCCTATAAGGGGAATAATATGACAAAAATAGCACTTGAAACACATGATTCTAGAAGCTAAGTTATATAGGACTTGAAATTACATAAAAGATTAGTGGAAACTCCAGTAAAATCTATTGCATTTTTAATCAACCTAATTTTTCTCCTTCTGGCTTTTTAGCATGTAATATGCCTTCAAAATCTGCAGGAGTGAGAAAAATACCACAAGCTTGCCAAATTCTCTGCTGGAAATAGAGACCCTGTCCTCTGAGGCAGCTGGCAAACATAGGTTCCTAAGTAGCTCTTGAAACTACTTAAGAAATGGGAGCAAGAACATGTTAATGCAACTGTGCACATAAGAGAATTAGTAGATATGTTGCAGTCCATGTGAATCCCAAAGTCAGGTGTCATATCTTGGTATGACCTTCCCCTCCTTTCTTACATTCGCCTCCTTCTCTCTACTCAGAATGAGCATCACTCTAATGAAGGACCTTATCACCTCCTAGCTACTTTTCCCTTACCATAGTAATCCATCTTTCATATAATTACTAAACTAATTTTTCTGATACACAAATCTGCCTATGTCAGTCCCTTGCTTTCAGTGATCTAAGAGATCATCCAACCCACTCTCACCTCACTTTTTTTAAAATACCTGAGGAATCACCCAGTGAATTGACTTGCTCAATTTCACATAGGTTGAAAGAAGTATAACCGGGCTATGAACGGTCTTCAGCAATCTACTATATGTATTACACTATTTACATACAATATAAATCTAATAAAATCACATTTTAAACAATCATAAAAATTTTGCCATTGGGGTTCCTTTACATACTTCTTTTACTGAGCCTAAACAAAAAGATTTAAGGAGCCAGCTCTCTAGAGTTATTCATTATGAAACCAAATACTAATTATATCTCCCAGTTGTGAAATAAAGCATGGCATTCTTTTTAGAGACTATTAAGGGCCATTTATCACACCATAGTATTACATAAAAAGCTTCACTAAATCTAACACATTTTCTTATAGTACTCTCCACTTCTGGATAATGTTCTTGTTAACAGGATACCATTTAAATTGTTCATAAGTATTTAAAAATAGCATCTTTGCTATTTGACAAAAACAGGAAGCACAGGGAAGAATAACTAACAAATCAGTGAATTTAAATTCTATTTCTCTCTTGCTTGTCTGTTTATAGGTAAGTAAAGGCCACTTGGCAAATTATTAATTAAAATCTAGTTTATACTTCTTGTAAAATTGTGATTATCCAAAGCTACCTGATAGTAAAGCCTAAATGCAGACCCAGATCTCCTGATTCTTAATTTAGTATTTCTAAAGAGATAGAAGTGTAATTTATTCTTTGAAAGTCCTACCCTCTACTGCTGCCATCATTGCTTTTGACTTTTAGTTTGGTGTAGTAGATGTTATCTACAGAAAGAAAAAAAAAATAATACATTTTATCTCTTGCTGCAGGTAAACTGCTAGTGTTGTATTACTGGAAGTATAAGGAACACTAAATTAAAAATCCATGTTTTAATTTAATTGTATGAAGACTTTTTTCCTACATTAGTCTATAATGATTTCAATGTCTTTTTTGTTTTCCTTCAATTAACATTTTTTCCTTTGTAGTAATAATACTACAATAGTGTTCTATACAGAGTGGCATTGCTACAAGTTCTGTATTAAGAGGGAGGAGTAATTGATTTTTAGTCTTTTTTTTTTTTTATCAGTACCATATAAGCACTCTGGCCTGGTAAGTTTTGTAATTAAGAATAACTGCTTTAGATTTTGTGAAACATTTTGTGTAATATTACTCTCTTATTGTGTGATAAATCATTCTTAATAGTCTCTAAAAAGAATCCCATGCCTAATGTCGCAACTAGAAGTTATAATTAATGTCTGGTTTTATATTGAATAACTTTAGATGGCTAGTTTCTTGAATCTTTTTGTTTGAAGTGTGTAAAGGAACTGCATTGGCAAAATTTTTATGATTATTTAAAATGTGATTTTTTTTTTTACCAAAATAAAAGAAAATGTATAATTTCTGGGAAAATTATTTTTATAAAGGAAGCTATCTATAAAAGGATAATTTATTGTGTAGAATGACTATCACTGTCCTTTATCACTTTCAAAATGTATTGTAAATAGCATTCTCTATAAAAATAAGCCAGACTAAAAACTATGTCATATAACCATATCATTACAACTATTTAGGACAAAATATAATTTGAAAATAATAGCTTTATGCCTTCTTTCAGCATTTTTCCATTTTAGTATGGCTTATTTTATGTCTTTCCATTTTCAGTATTTCACTTGTATTCCATAGCCTCAATATAATGCTAATGTTCAATCACTTTCCAAAACATAGATATCTTTTACCATGTTTTTAGCTTTACTTTTTTCATTGTTACTTTTTACTTATTTTTTCATTATATTTATAGAAAAGTATGTAGTAGTGGGTCACAGGGTAAAAGACTATGATCATTTTGTATTTCTAATTGCTTCCTAGAAAGATTACATTGATGTATAATTTCACAAACCATGTAATAGTATAAAATTTTCTATTAAGCCTGCTCAACACTGAATTTTGTCTCTTTTATCTTATTATTTTTGCTAATTTGATGTGTTAGATAGCACATCAAAGCCACTTTTCATTTGCATTGCTTTATTGTTAGAAAGGCTGCTCAATTTTCAGATGGTTTTTAATAACCTCTGGCCCTACAATCAATAGATGGTTAAGTCATATGGACAAATTAAAGAACAAATTTGTAGTTCTTCCTTTATATAAGTTTCTTACAAATTTGTGCTGTTTGGACTTTTATCACGTATGCTAAGTACAAATATTTTGCCTTAATTTGTTACTTTATTCACTTTCCTTTGGTTATGTTGTATATTACTCTAAATTTTTTTATATAGCTTTTTATTTACAAGTTATATGCATGGGTAATTTTACAGCATTGACAATTGCCAAACCTTTTGTTCCAATTTTTCCCCTCCTTCTCCTTAACCCCTCCCTCAGATGGCAGGTTGACCAATACATGTTAAATATTTTAAAGTATAAATTAAATACAATATAAATATACATGTCCAAACAGTTATTTTGCTGTACAAAAAGAATCGGACTTTGAAATAGTTTACAATTAGTCTATGAAGGAAATAAAAAATGCAGGCGGACAAAAATAGAGGGATTGGGAATTCTATGTTACTCTAAAAATTTTAAAAACTACAACCAGATCCATTAACTTGATCCCCAACAGTTTTCTATTTGTTTAATAATATGATGATGATAAAAAAAACTCACAATTGAAGTTAACACACCATTTTATTGCTTTTAATTTGTAGTTTTGTTTTCATAAATTAAATAATTTATCTAATTGAATTGATAATATTTTAGAATAATACAGGGAGAAAAGGAGTTGTGTCTCTTTGTATAAAAAAAATTGTTACTATTCAGTTTTCCCCACTTTTTAAAAATTGAGCAGTGATTTGTTTCTTTTCTTTTTATTGCATATTGCCATATGTAATAACAAGATTTCTCTTTTTTTATACTGTGATCATTCCTGACAATATTGACTATTTACATGAATGTTCATACAACTGGCTGAATTCATTTTGGGTTTGGGAGGAATTTGGAACTGCAGATCTTAGGCTTGAAAATGGACAACTTTGATTCCCTGACAGTCATTAGGGGCAAAATGCTTGAGAGGATCTTCATCTTAGTCATCCAATGATGTACATTTTTCTCTGGGAGTCAAATAGAGAAAAGAAAAGAAATCAAGTGAGTCTCTTAGCTTTTGATGAGAGAAAATCTTGGGCAAAAAGTCTTTGGTCTTGGCATTTGAACAAAACAGAAGCATACCCTAGGGAAAAAGAGAGTTCTAAATTCAAGGAAAGCACATATTCAGTGCTCTAAAATTTATAATGTCAAATTCAAATTAAAACCATACCATCCACTATTTACATAGGATGTTTTCCAGACTGCAAAGTTGATGTTATATTTCCCTATAAACTTCAGGTAACAAAAACTTTCAGATTCCTTAGGGAACAGACCCCTTCTTTTCATTTTCACTTAATTCTTTCTACAGGTATCAGTGTTTAAAAACAGGGAATACCTTGAAGAGAAGGATGGATATGTTCAGCTCCATTTTTTTGTTGATATCATTCTCAGCTGAAATCAGCTCCCAGAAATGAAAATTCTAAGCATCTTATCATTTATTGCTGAATAGGGCTTCTTCATTTCTGAGCTTTACAAAGCATCGTGAACAAACAAGGATGAAAGAAAATCAGTATATTGACTACTTCATGTGGTTTTTTAATGTCTGATTTTCTGTTTTATATATATATATATATATATATATATATATACACACATATATAGATACATACATTATATGTGGCTTTCAAATGAAAAGATTATTTTAAACTATTTGTTAAAGTTGAAAAAGGAAGAGATAAATAAAAGTAACTTTAGGACAGTAAGGCTGCTTTAATTTATAAAATAAGAGAATTCTTAAGAACTCTTCTCTGAGTAATTTAAGTTTTGACTCTTTAAATTTAATATAATTAAAAAATTATTTAGTATTTACTGTATACTAGGCATTATACTAGGTACTGAAGATTCTTAAGTGAAACAGCACCTGAAATCAACAAGGTTCTGAAGGAAGAATGCCAAAAGCTTTCAAAACATTCAATCTATTCGCCTGTTTCCACATTCATCATTTTCCTTCCCCTTATTACAGAATCTGATACTGGTGACCATTCCTTTCCTAAAAAATCTCTCTCCTTTCTTGACTTTAAGTATGTCATGCCCTTTATTCTTTTCCTAATTGTATATATAGTTCTTTTATATCTTCCCATTATCTTCTTGATCTTTGAATATAAATCTTGTCCAAGTTCCATTTTTGAATCTCTGGAATGAACTTTCATTTTGTGAATTCCTCCTTTTACTCTTAGGACTTTCCCTTTTCATCCATCTTCTTATTCTAGAGATGTCTCTGCATTAAGAATCTCTTATCTGGTTTTCTGATTTGTGAGATTCTGATCTGGACTTCCATTTTAATGAGGTGCCCAGGTGCCTGGTTCTATCCTTCATTCTCCAAGTTCCAGTCCTTCTCTCATTCCTTCTTGCCTTACAGCTCCTTTCATTAAACTAGATAGCTATCATTTATAGCCAGTACTTGAAACATTCCATGTGTTTAGCATAATCACTTATACAGACATAAATATTCTGTCCCTCTCCCCCTACGCCTCCTCTCTCTCTCTCTCTCTCTCTCTCTCTCTCTCTCTCTCTCTCTCTCTCTCTCTCTCTCTCTCTCTCTCTCTCACACACACACACACACACACACTTCCATATATGAAGATATCCAGACATGTAAAAATATACAGAAATATATTTGCATTTTCACACACATATATACACAATAAACATAGATGTGCATATATATATATGTACATATATATATGTTGTTTAATAGCCTTTGACTTTTCTCTCTCCTTTCTAGGTATTGTTATATGAAATTAATCCCTGATATGTTTTGTTAATTTGACTACTTATATTCCATGTTATCCATTGGTGGACACTTAGATACAAGGTATATTCAGCTATAGGCTAAAATTATGCACTATTTTGCATGAGGAGAAAATGATCCAGTGTCTTTTTGGCATTGTGGAAGGTATAGTAATTAGCAACATTAACCAAATTGTGTGACATTCTACAGTTTAGGATGCTGAGACTGGGTTGTTCTCTTAAAATATATAATTCATTATGTCACTGTATATATAAAATAATACTGTTTACACTGATTATGTCATTTAGTACTCAGTTTTAAAACTGAGTGCTGATTTTAGGTCAGCATTTTGATAAAGAGTTAACTCTAGATTTGTTGCACATGAGCTATATAATTTTATTTAATTATTTGTTTGTTTGTTTGTTTGTTGAGGCAATTGGGGTTAAGTGACATGCCCAGGGTCTCACACCTAGGAAGTGTTAAGTGTCTGATAGCAGATTTGAACTTGGGTCCTCCTGACTTCAGGGCTGGTGCTCTGTAAAAGTGTTTTTGGGGAAGAAACTCTATAGCACATACACTGAGTTATATACTCTGATCTTGAGAGAAGAATAAAGATTGACTGACCTCAACCCCTGCACAAAATTAGAAATTCAGGAGGAACTGACTACGAGGGGAAGAGAGACTGGCTCAACACAGAGATATTCCAGGGTATTAAGGCCATGAGGATTCTTGGAAATACAAGGACAAGGAGGCTCCAGACAGAAAACTTTTAGGATGAAACAGTAGCTAAGGCATGAGAGTTGTCAACAATGTCAACAATTCCAGGAAATAGATAGAGAAAGATGGCTATTGAGAAAAGACTGTCGCTTTTGGCAGATAGATCATTTTGTGACTTGGGATGAGATTAGAAACTAGATTGCAAAAAATTGACGAGAACATTAAAAATATAAATGGAAGTAGTAAGTACTTAAATTACTTAATTGTACATAATTTTTAATGGATTTTGCTGAAAAAATAGATATGAAAACTGGGATGATCATTTGAGGAGATAGGGAAATATAATGAACCAGTTTTTTTTTTTCTTTAAATGGGGGAGATAAGCTTCTTTAAAGGAGTGAGAAGAGAACCAGTACAAAAAAAGCAAGGGAAGAATTTGAAGACTTGAGAGAGGGAAAGCCCCAATTGATAAATGATCAAAGGATTTGAACAGACAATTTTCAAATAATTATATTAGAGCCAGCTATAGTCTTATTGAAAAAAAATGTTCTAAATCACTACTGATTAGAGAAACTCAAATTAAAACAGTTCTGAGATACCATCTCACAGAATTCAGATTGGCTAAGATGACAGGAAAAGATAATGACAAATGTTGGAGGGGAGATGGGAAAACTAGGACACTGATTATTGGTGGAGTTCTGAACTGATCCAACTATTCTGGAGAATAATTTGGAACTATGTCCAAAGGGCTATAAAACTGCATATCCTTTGATCCAGCAGTGCCACTACTGGACAAAGAATTGGAAAAGGAAAAGATGTCCATCCACTAGATAATGACTGAATAACTTGTGTTTTATGAAGGTAATGGAATATTATTGTTGTATAAAAATTGATGAACAAGCTGATTTTAGAAATGCCTGGAATGATTTACATGAACTGATGCTGAGCAAAACAAACAGAACCAGAATTACATTGTACATAATAACAGCAAGAATGTATGATGATCAACTATGAAAGACTTGGTTCTTCTCAGTGTTTTAGTAATCCAAAGCAATCCCAATAGGTTTTAACAGAATATTGTGAATTAGAATTATGAATTAGAAAAAGAATTATAGAGATTGAATACAAATCAATATATGCTATTTTTGTTTCTTTTTTCTGTTTTTTCTCTCTCATGGATTTCCCTTTTGTTTTAATTTTTCTCTCCCAACATGATTCATAAAGCAATATGTATTAAAATATTTTTAAATAGAGGGAAGGGATGACTGAAGAGTCAATCGCTAGAGAATATGGGAGAAATTGAGATAAAGTATATACATGTAGAGGGATTGAGCTTGGCCAGGAGATGGTCAACATCTTTGTAAGAAACTGGGGAAAAGAAGAAGATGTTAGTGGATTTTCGGATGAAGAGAATGTTAAGAAGTGGTTCGTGTTTGTTGAAATTGGATAAGAGAGAGAATTAAGAGCAAGGGTATGGGCCCAGAAGCATATTGAGAGATGGAGAAATTGGAGAGTTCAGTAAGAGTGAAGAATAATTTTTGGACTTTGAATTACTAGGGAGAAGTGGAATGACAGGTAGTGATATTTTGGATAAGGTCAGAGTTTAAAGAAGGGGAACACTTACAGATGTCACTGTCCCTAAGTGTAACTGAGGTGAGAAGATTACTCTGTGGTATTTATGGAGGCTGAGGAAAGTTAAGGTATTTAATGGAATGTGTGTGTTCTCTAATATGAAGATGTTTAAAAATAAAAAGGAAGCAATCTACTATTGCTTTAAAGAGTTTGCATTTCACAGGGAGCAAATACCATGCATATGAATAAATGAGATATTTATATTAATCTAGTACCTTCCTAGAGATATTTGTAAAGCATTTAGTGTAATATCTGACCCAAAATAAATCGCTTAATTGATACTTGTAACCTTTCTCTTCTCTTTTAATGAAAAATTATCTTTACATATTGAATTACTGATTTCTACTTCATCCTCCTATTATCATACATTTCTATTTTGTCTGATTTTTTTAACTGTTACTTTCTCCATGGTTTTTTTCTCGATATGGAAAGTTCTATAGAAATTTTAAGAGTATATCTGAATCTACATATAGCCTTTATTTAATTTCTTTCAAATCATAGGATTTGAACTAGAAGAACTCTCAGAGACCATTTAATCCAGTTCTCTCTGCAGATGAGGAAAATATGGTCCAATAGGTAAAGTGACATGGCCAAAACCAGCCAAATGGAGAATTTTGGTGAAATTTGTGAATTTGGTGAAATTTGAACCCAGATTTTCTGCCTTATTCCATAAGACTGTGGTTTGTCTGTTTAACCACTGTCTTTGTTACATTTGCCTTATTTGCCAATGTACATTACATGACCTTCCTTATTTCGTTTGCTCAAGATAATACATTTGGCACTTGAGGGAATACCAACTGTTGTCCTTGCTTACAGCTAAGCAAGGTTACAGGGTAAATATACACCATTAAGTATTCTTAAATATCTCTGGAAAAAGCAATTGAATACTCTATTTTCCTCCTAGACTGGAATGGATTAGTTCAAAAAGGTCATTCTATTAAGAGTAGTTTTAAATGGCAAGGGACACACACATACAGAGAGAGGCAGAGAAACAACAGATAGAGACACAGACAGAGAGAAAGACAGAGACAGAGAGAGGAAGGGAGGGAGTGAGGGAGGGAGGAAAGAGGAGGAGGAGAAAAGAAAAGAGAAGAGAATGAATGTTTTCCAAGTAATTGGGCTAGGTAGAAATTCCTGTTTGAACTGCCAGTCCTCACAAAACAGGAATAGAAATTCCCTCTTGGATAGGTAGTGCTTCTTTCCATTGACATTCTTCTGGGCTTAGCCGCTGAGTAACCTCCTAACCCCTCATTAATAATTTCCTGAGGCTGGTTTGTTATAAAGGAACATTATAAAGGAACAGGCCATTGGAGGAGTGTGTGTGTTTTATTGCTCCATAATGACCAACTTGAATGGTGCTAATGCTCAGAAGGAAAGAAACAAGTGAGCATTAGGTACTTTTCCCATTAGCTTTGCATGTTAATCAAGAAGATTATACCCCTATACCCTTAGGCAGGAGGCAACACATGCTTTTAACTTATTTTTTTTCCCTATTCTTCAGATCAAATGGCTCACTTTCACTACTATATGCACATTTAAATACTCTCCTTATTTAAAAAAAGAATAATGGAAACTTTCTAAAATCCCTAATACGGAGGTCTAGGAAAACTAAATGTGTCTGAGTTTGTCTATCTTTTTTTTTTTTTTTTTTTTCAGGCTCTTGACAAGGAACCTCTCTCTTGAGGAAATAGCTAAGCACCAATCTCCTTTAGATGTGGGGTACTTTTGCTTCCACTCTTCCTCATTTAATCCTTTCTCACCTTTCTCATGTTTCAGTTGCACATGCCATTGGCAAATTCTGCACTTGTCCTGTGGCTGGCTAGTAGAGCGATAAACCTCCCTTGAGAGGATCTATGAGTCAGACAAAGACATAGTCATAAAGCTGGAGTGATTCTTTACTTGTGGAATACAAAGTTCTGCTTTTTTTTTTTTTTTTTAACAGCCCTTTTTTGAAATAACATATTCTGAGGGTAAGATCAATCATTTGACTTCTAAGCCCCAAGATCTAAGAGAATGAGTAGTTCTTTGGGTCTGATGTCTTAAGTGCTCCTAGAATACCTACTGGACAATGAACTTTCAAATCTGGAAAGGCTGTATTGCCCTACATTCCACATGGCAGAATCATTGCACCAGTTATCTCTGTTGTTTTTGGCACCTAAAAGAGAGATACTGTTTTCCCAAGATCTATGAGTTTTTGTCTGAGAAGAAATAAGATAGCTGCCAACATTTGGCACCATATGGATCTTCCCATTATCCCCACCCCCACTTTTTTCATCTGTAGATTAAAATAATTTTAGCTTAATATTTAACCTACAGATCCTACTACTAAGCCTTAAAAATCAAGAAAATATGGTTTTTGTACAATTGTTTTAAACATCTGGAACATGCCATTAAGTCACACACTCTGAGAGTTGTGTTTATAGAAGTATGTGAATTATGAACCATGAAAAAAAAAAAAAAGCTGTCTTTGTAGAAATATTCTAGGGTAGTCTCCGGTGTATAGAGACTTCAACTTGCTACTTTTATGAAGACGAACAGATGAAGGTGAACAAACCAAGCAACAAGATTAATTGGCAATTCAAAAGAAATCATTAGGTACTCTTAACAAGCAGTGTCTTTTAGAAAATGACCAGAACTGCTGGAAGTTTAGGGTTTGCCAGAACAAATTCATTCTGACACTAAGACCACACACTCTTACTCTCTGAGGTGACTGGAAATGATGAGCTGGACCCAAATGTATATCTTTTAGCTGTATTTTGGAAACTTCTTTCATAAAAATAAAGATCAAAGTTGCTTCAGATTTCAGATATGCTGCATATAAGAAAGGCAGTCTTAAGTAATATGAGACTGTGTAATGTGGATTTGTGCTACATGTCTGAAAGAAGTAAATATAGTAATTAACCTTCATAAGAATTGCAGTGAATGGGAACTGAATGCATGGCTGGTGGCAAAGTCTTGCTTTTTAGTTTTACACTGACAATTCTGGCTTGAACCAGGCTAATTGGATTTAGATGAAGAATAAGTCAGCTATCTGTGGTGACATGTGAAATTCCCTTTTGCACTTCAGTTTGCCTGTATTTACAGACAGAACTCCATTGACATTCTATAGATTCTTCCTGGTTTAGGCTGTCAAAAATCAGGACTGTCCTAAAAAAACTAGGATATTTGTTAACATTAATTACCAAAAGAAAATGATTAGTCAATTTTATAGATTGTTCACAGATTTTATAGATTGTTCACAGATAAGGAATACACACATATTTTCTATATAATGAATATATATATAGTGTGTATATATATGTATATTATATATATATATAATGAATATATATAGAGTATATATATGTATATATATATATATATATAATATGTGTATATATATATATATATATATATAATGAATATATATATAGTGTGTATATATATATATATATATATATATATATATATATATATATACAAATATGTTTGTGGAGAGAACAAATGTTGAGGTTGTTGACCAAAGTGAGATTTTAAGACTATGACTCTCATCTTTTCACACTTATATTTTCCTTCATTGTCTCATCTTGAAAGCAATTTTGAAATTAAATTTTAGTTTGACATATATGCAGCTAGATGTCCCAAGTTTATAACTTATGTAACAAAAATTTACTTCTAAACTCAGAACATACATATATATATATATATATATGTATGTATGTATGTATATGTGTGTGTGTGTGTGTCTGTGTGCATATAAATGTTTATCTTTAAAAAACAGTGATATCTAATGGGTCCTAGAATCAGACTATTCCTTATCTCCCCCTCCTCCTTCAAAATAAAACAACAGTATCCACAATTTATTTAGCCCATAACATCTTTTTTCTTTTCATGATAGCTTTTAATTTTCAACATTAATGCAAAGATAGTTTTAAACATTCACCTTGCAGATTGTTATGTTCTATGTTTCTTCCTCTTCACCTCTTCCTATCCCTAGATAGCAAGAAATTCAATATAGGTTAAATATATGCAGTTCTTTTAAACATATTTATACATTTATCATGCTGCACAAGAAAAATGAGATCAAAAAGGAAAAAGCTGAGAGGAAAAAAAATTAAGCAAAAAACAACAACAAGGTGAAAATACTATATTGTGATCCACATTCAGTCCCTAGTCCTCTCTCTGGATGCATCACAAGTCTATTGGAATTTAGGCCATAATGTCTTGACCTCCTTGGCTTCTCCTGAATCCCACCTAAAATCTCATTTTTCACAGGAAGCCCTCCTAATGTCTCTTAATTCCAGTGCCTTCCCTCCTTTAATCATTAACCATTTATTCTGTATATTATATAATTGCTTGCATGTTGTCTCTCCCATTATATTATAATATTTCTGCATAATTCTTTTTTCCCCAATTTTTCTTCTACCTTTTTTATTTGATTTTTAAAATCATTTTTCAGCTCCTTCAAGGCTTTTGGGTTTGATACCAATTCCTATTCCCCTTTGAGACCTCACATGATCGTGTTGTCTTTTTCTGAATCTGTGTTTTGATCTTCCCTGTGGCCTTATAGATTTTTATGGCCAGGGCTATTTTCTGTTTCTTACTCATTTTTTAGCCTATTTTGTATCTTTTAAAGTTGAGCTCTCTGCTCCTGGGCTACAGGGACACTGTCCCAACTTTCTTATGCTTGGGATCTGGGGCCTGATCACTGGGTTTCCATGCAAAGACTTCAGGTGTTTGTGACTTGCCCATTGCCCTGGACCAGACTTGGTCCTGCCTTTTGCGCCAAGACTTGGGAGCATTGCCCTCTGCACTGGAGCTGGAGATCTCACATCTGCCCTGCTATGCCATGAACCTGATAAGCCAGGATCTATGGGTCTGAGCTGCTTCTCTGTGCTATGATTAAAAGAGCCTTCCACTGGCTTGCTTAGATACTATTTGTGCTGGGCTGTGCCTCTGTTTCACCTACTAAGATGGACTTTTCCTAAAGTCCCTCTAAGTTATCTTAAACTGGAAGATTATTTCACTTCATCTTTATGTGGGTTCTGTCACTCCAGAATCCATTTAGAAGTTTGATTTAACACTGTTTTCAAAAGAAACTGGAGAGAACTCAGGCAACATCTATTTCCCTCATCAGATTGTAAGCTGCTTGAGGGCAGGGACTATGTTTTGCTTCTTTTTCCATCTCCAATCCTGGCAATAATAGGTGGGGATGGGAGTAAGGAGGATAGTCAAGGAGATTGTATTCAAGTAATAATGATTGGCTAGTTTTAAGAAAGGGCTTTCATGATCCAGAGTATAAGATAGAGCTTTGGCAATAGAAACACTAAGGCTATAGTTTTAAAGGAAAATATTAAGAGAGTGGCTCTTCTGGCAGTGACAGAAGTGTGTTCCAAAGGTAAAGAGGTGAAGGGTGGATATCTATAATTGGAAAGTGCTGAGAGGTCACTCTCAGATTCTCATAATTTAGTAAGCTATTTACACATACACACACACAAAGAACTTTTTATTATCCCTATTATACTATAGCAGGTAGCTTTATCTAAAATAGTCTTAAATCATAGTTAGTCTGTAAACAAGCAATCAAAAATACCAAACTGACATCTTACCTTCCCCAAGAGACTTTTCCTATAATAGTGTCTACTCTCTGATATTACGTCAAAATCCTTGTGTGTGTGTGTATGTGTGTATAGACACACACACACAAGAATTTTGTGTCCCCACTAGTGTCCCCAGAGCCTGCTTATCGCAATGTCTTACACATAGTAATAACCTAATCAGAACTTGGCCATAAATGCAACACTATTTAATGACTCCTATATTTAACTGGGGCATCCAGGTGGTTCCATGGATAGACCATTAGACTTGTAGCCATGTAGTCAGGGAATCTGAGTTCAAATCTAGCCTCACATACTTATTAACTGTGTGACTCTGAGCAAATCATTTAACTTCTGCCTCAGTTTTTTTCATGTATAAAATGGGAATAATAACAACATCTATCTCCCATCATTATTGTGAAGACCAAATGAGATTATATTTGTAAAGCACTTAACACAGTGCCAGGCACATTTTATATGCTACATAAATGTAATAGTAATTGAAGCAGTAAGTAGGTATTTATTTAATAATAATTGTTATCTCAGCCACAGGTCTGCATCTTGCCATTTTCTCATTTTCAGAATGCTTGACCACATGGCTTTCATATAGTTCTCTTTTAAAATTCTCACTTTATAGAGCTCCTGTATCAAAGTCCTTACTTGATGATATCACCACACTGTGGACTTTTGCCCATCTTAAGTATGTAGGAAATTAAATTTGCCAGATGTCCCTTAAAAATAAATCAAATGAAATAATATTTGGAAGTAGCTAGGTAGCACCAAATCGTATCTTTACCAAGAAGGCCCCAGATGAGATTACAGTCAGATGCAAGACTGAGAAAACATATAAACTACTAGTTAGTTTTTAAAATTTTTTCGTGTTTTTGTAGGGCATAGATTTCAAAGTTAAAAGAGCCCTTAGTCTAGCTCCCAGAAGGTAATGGGAGCTCTGGTAAGTAAAGGGACTTTATTAAATTCACTTTGTAAGAAATATAGATTCTCCCCTTCCAGAAAATGTAGTAAAAACAAGATTTAAATACAAGTTCTTTGATTTCATATCTATTACACATTTTCTTAATACTTTCAGTGACAGAGGAATACAATTTTTATTGGTCATTTATCCCCATTTTTGTAAGCATTCATTTTTATCACAGTTTTGATGAACTTATTTTTGATTCAATTTGTGGGAATGGTAAAACCAGGAACAATAATATTTAAAGAACTATTATATTCTTTTTATATCTGAAATAGTATACATTCCTTAGATCTCGATCAAATGTTATCTTTGTCACTGTGATTTCCCAATTTATCCATTTTCCTTTTCTTCCCATCCCCATTCCCCAAACCTATAACAGCTAACAACATTTTTTCCTTTTTTGAACATTTATGGTATTTTCTTATTACCTCTTTGGATCTACCTTATATATATTATCTTCTTGTCTTATCCTAGACATCTTCCCATCATATTAAGATTGTAAGATCCTTTAGGGAGAAGATTATGTCTTAATCTTCCTCATATCCTATGCACTGTTTAGGAGATTGTGTGGCTTTGTCCATCAAAAGTTATTCAATTAAATTTGCATTAAATTGAAATTGAAATGCAATCAAATTGTAATACTGCAAAGAGAAAACAGAGTTATTTTCTAGATGAGTCCATGAATATGGTGAAACAGGCTATGAGAAAGATGAAGAAACCAATGTTTGACATCATTAGGTTTTAGTGATCAATTTGGGCTAGACTTGATTAGTTTATGGTAAAACTAGGGGTTCTCAGCCAGGAAACTGTGAAGTGGTTTCCTGTGTAATTCTATATATTTTATATTATGCATTTTTTTTTAAAATTTGATTTATTTTTTTTAAATTTTTTTAAAATTTTTATTTAATAATTACTTTATATTGACAGAATCCATGCCAGGGTAATTTTTATTTTTTACAACATTATCCTTTGCACTCGTTTCTGTTCCAATTATTTTCCCCTCCCTCCCTCCACCCCCTCCCCTAGATGGCAAGCAGTCCTTTATATGTTTGATATGTTGCAGTATATCCTAGATACAATATATGTTTGCAGAACCGAACAGTTCTCTTGTTGCATAGGGAGAATTGGATTCAGAAGGTATAAATAACCCGGGAAGAAAAACAAAAATGCAGATAGTTCACATTCGTTTCCCAGTGTTCGTTCTTTGGGTGTAGCTGCTTTTGTCCGTCATTTATCAATTGAAACTCAGGTCTCTTTGTCAAAGAAATCCACTTCCATCAAAATATGTCCTCATACAATATCGTTGTCGAAGTGTATAATGATCTCCTGGTTCTGCTCATTTCACTTAGCATCAGTTCATGTAAGTCTCGCCAGTCCTCTCTGTATTCATCCTGCTGGTCATTTCTTACAGAACAATAATATTCCATAATATTCATATACCACAATTTACCCAGCCATTCTCTAATTGATGGGCATCCATTCATTTTCCAGTTTCTAGCCACTACAAATAGGGCTGCTACAAACATTTTGGCACATACAGGTCCCTTTCCCTTCTTTAGTATTTCTTTGGGATATAAGCCCAGACGTAACACTGCTGGATCAAAGGGTATGCACAATTTGATAACTTTTTGGGCATAATTCCAGATTGCTCTCCAGAATGGTTGGATTCGTTCACAACTCCACCAACAATGCATTAGTGTCCCAGTTTTCCCCCATCCCCTCCAACATTCATCATTATTTTTTCCTGTCATCTTAGCCAATCTGACAGGTATATCGTGGTATCTCAGAGTTGTCTTAATTTGCATTTCTCTGATCAATAATGATTTGGAACACTCTTTCATATGAGTGGTAATAGTTTCAATTTCATCCTCTGAAAATTGTCTGTTCATATCCTTTGACCATTTATCAATTGGAGAATGGCTTGATTTCTTATAAATTTGAGTCAGTTCTCTATATATTTTGGAAATGAGGCCTTTATCAGAACCTTTAACTATGAAGATGTTTTCCCAGTTTGTTGCTTCCCTTCTAATCTTGTTTGCATTAGTTTTGTTTGTACAAAGGCTTTTTAATTTGATGTAATCAAAATTTTCTATTTTGTGATTAGTAATGGTCTCTAGTTCATCTTTGATCACAAATTTCTTTCTCCTCCACAAGTCTGAGAGATAAACTATCCTATGTTCCTCTAATTTATTTATAATCTCGTTCTTTATGCCTAGGTCATGGACCCATTTTGATCTTATCTTGGTATATGGTGTTAAGTGTGGGTTCGTGCCTAATTTCTGCCATACTAATTTCCAATTATCCCAGCAGTTTTTATCAAATAATGAATTCTTTTCCCAGAAGTTAGGGGCTTTGGGTTTGCCAAATACTAGATTGCTATAGTTGACTATTCTGTCTTGTGAACCTAACCTTTTCCACTGATCCACTAATCTATTTCTTAGCCAATACCAAATGGTTTTGGTGACTGCTGCTTTATAATATAATTTTAGATCAGGTACAGCTAGGCCACCTTCATTTGATTATTTTTTCATTAATTCCCTTGAGATTCTCGACTTTTTATTGTTCCATATGAATTTTGTTGTTATTTTTTCTAGGTTATATTATGCATTTTAAAATATTCTATGACACTGATGTTGATAATAACAACAACTGCATTATATAGCACTTAGCATGTACCTAGTACTTAGATAATACTTTATAATTATCTTTTTTGATCCTCACAACCATCCCAAGAGATGAATTCTATTATAATCCCCATATTAAAGATGAGGAAACTGAGGCAAACTGAGGTTTAGTGAATTTCCAGGACCACACAAGCTAGTAAGTGAATGAGCATAGATTTCAACTGAGATCTTTCTGAATCCAGACTCAGAGCTCTCTTTCATTGCCTTGTTATTGGTAGCTTCCTAGAAATGGTACAGGTGATTGACGATTATGGTACTAATGTTGGAATGACATTCAAAGGAAAAAAGCGCTACTATACATATTTTTCAAATATGAAGAGATATGACTGCTAATTCTATGGACTTATTAAAATTCACATGGTGCTTTTTCTAAGATTTTAGGTTTTAGCATCCTAGCCAAATGAGTAATTACTCTGTCAATTTTCTTCTGCTATTTCATTTGTATAAGGTCATCTCATCTACTTTCTAGCCTTTAACCTAGAAAGGTAAGCAATTTTATTAACAAAACTCCTTGACTTTATTATTCTTTCCTTTGCATTGAGACAAAGGAGAATCTCTTAGTTCTTTATTTTACAATAAATTGTTTTTGACTTTTCCAAATCCTTGGTTTTGTTTTTGGCTTGGATTCACGACTAAGGGGAAATCAATTATTTAATATCTTTCAATTATCTTCCTTTCTAGAATACTTCATTCTCTTTTAAACAATTAGGCAAGAAAAGTAAAAAGATATTATGAATATCTATGGTCTAGGCTCTTAGGCTCACCTAGGACATTTGATCTTTGTTTTATAGGGGACTAATTTTATCTTTTTCAGATGATTTCATGATACAGTGTTATCACTGATATGTGTTGGAATGATGGGATTCTTAACCAAACAAGGAATAGAGATGATTACAAAAGACAAAAGATAATCTGGTGACAAAAAATTGAAAAGATTTTTGTGGACAAAGTTAATTAAAGTAGGATAATAAGGGGATTCATTGGAAAAATATTTCTTTCAAATATCACATACACACATATATGTATATATACACATATATACATATATGTATATGTTTAAATACTGATATTCTCTTTCTATATGCATCTATGCAACTAATAAAAATAGAGAAGATTAAAAAGTCCTTTTCCTATCAGCTAAGTAGTCAAGGATATGAACAAACAAATGTAAAGAGAATTGAAGTCTAATGACAGACATATGAAAGAATGCTTTGCATGAGGATTTAAATTAAAATAAAATTGACTTGAAAGTTTCATTTCATACTAAAGAAACTGTTAATAATGACAAAAGATGGGAATAACCAGGAACCATAAAAATAAGAACATATTGGATTGATGGTGGTACTGCATATTTTCCTTTGTTTTTGGAAAACCATTTGCAATGATAGGAAGAAAATAATTACCCTGTACATGCCTTGTTTTAGGCATATATGTTAGAGATCAGTAATAAAATATGATGTCCATATACATGAATATATTTACTATTTTTTATTATAAAGATATGCTACAGATTAATCTTTCACCCAGAAGCAACTGATCATTTCAAAGGATAGTAATAATAGAACTCTTTAAGGATTTATATTGTGATTTTCATTTTAGATTTTTTGCCTAAGTCAAAAAAACTTTCTTTCAAAAGGCAGAAGATACTGAAGGGAACTACTAGTCTGATTTTAATTCTAACTAACAAAGAAACAACTATCAATGTGCAAATATCTGAAAATTTAAGAAAGGTCAACCAGGAAATTATATTAATGAAAAAATAAATAAATGGAATACTGGACATAGTTGTATATAGACTTTAGGAAAATTGATTTTACAGTGTTCCTTGGATAAATTTTAATTATTCTCTGGATACATATTTCCTAAAATAAATTAACTTATGAAGAATGGGGAGATTAAAAATATTCTTATAGAACAATAATAAATAATTTACATTAAGATTAAAGTAAGAATATGACTGCATTAGGATCTCTCTAGGATCAACTTAGATTTTTAAAATGTATGCACAACATGGCAAACATTGTAAAGTAGGAATTATTGCTTACACTTCACACTTGAAAAAAAAAAAACAAGCTTGAGGAAATTGTGAATTGCAAGCTTTCTTGCATAGCTTGTAAGTCTGACGAGGTTTTTGTGTCCACATATTCTTTTATCCAAGTCTACTATGTCTACTGTCTACTATACTTTGATATCTTTAAACCTTCTACCTTTAATTCCTATGACTGTAAAATAGTTGGAGACAGAAGGATGATAACAGGATTAACATGGATTTCTAGAAATAGCATTTACAAATAAGTTCAAATTCAGGAAAAAAATTGCTGACATCTATACAAGGGGCTTTAAAAATTTATTCATATTCAGGATACATTCAGATTTAATATTAATTAATATTGTAATTATTATGTATGAAAGTGTTTTACTAGATTCTGAAGATGTAAAAAAAGTCTTTTGTAATTGTATCACGTGGATGCAAGTAAGTAAATACAAAACAATTTCTAAAGAAAAATACTAGAAATGGGGGTAAGATATAGTTGTTTGGTATATACTTCATATAAGATTAGGCTCCTGAGTTGAGTCTTGACGTGAACTAGTGGTTCCAAGAGGCATCAGTGTGGAAGAAGAACATAGAGGACAGCCTATATAAGGATATGGAAATGATAGATGGATACATATATGGGGACACTAAGCAGACCAGGTATAATCAGCCTAGAAATCCAGGAAGAAGCAAGATTGTGAAGAACTTTGAATGACAAATCTAGAAGTTTGTATTGTATCTTAGATATAAGATGGAACAACTAAAGGCTTTTGAGCAGGGAAATGATATGATAAGAACTTTAGAAAGATCCCTTTTCTGCAGCTCTGTGAAGATGAATTGTAAGGAAGAGACTGAGTACAGGGAGACAGATTAGGAGTGTATTGTAGTAGTACAGATCAAAGATGTTTAGAAGATAGAATTGGCAAGACTTGGCAAATGTTTAGATATGGACAATGAAAAAATGTGGGATCTAGGATGAACCCCTATGTTTCAAATCTATGTGACCTGGAGGTGCTCTCAGCATAAATAAGAAAATTTGGAAGAGCAATATGTGGGAGGGAAAAATAATGAGTTTGGTTTTGAATATGTTAAATTTGAAGTCTAAGTGGAGCTGTCCAGCAAGCAATCGGAGGGAAGCTAAAAGGAGAGATAAGAACTGGATATGTCAGTATGTGAGATTCCCTTTTAGACCTGTGATATAGTAGACTTCTGGGATCTGAGGACGCCACCTAGAAGAGGAAGTCTTGAGTATATTCATATAGTTAGGGGATGGATCATGGATGTCGATCTAGACATTAAAAAAATAGATAAGAAGACATGTTTTGTAGATGTTCTGTCATTATGAAATATATTTAGTATAAATTGGAAAAATATACCACATGAAAAATGATGGGAAAAGTTTCAAATTCTATTTGCATTGAATTGTTGGACCTCCTTATTCTGGCTGCTCTACAGCAGTGCCTATGAGCACAAGGGAATGGCATGTATTTATGCTTCTGTAAATAAGATCCCATACACTTTCTTCTAGAGAACATGCACTCGGTCCTTTTATGGTCAATGTGAGATTTTTCTGCCTACATTTAGACTGACCACATGACAAGTGATAGTAAGTATGTACTTTGATACTATAAATATGACTTCATAAAAGATATTGATTCCCTTTTAAAACCTCACTTGTGACTCATATAACATTATAGTATACGTATATACATATTTATATATACTTTTACAAATACTATAGATGTATGTTTATATTTACTATACATATGTGAATATATACACACGTGTATATATATGTATATATATATGCATGTATATATGTATAGGCAGACATACTTTTATTTACAAATGGATAATTCACTAATTACAAAGATATGTTGTAATAAAAGTATAATTAGATTGTGCTTTACAATTACAACAATTTTATATGCATTAATTAATTTCATCCTCACAACAGATGATGGAAACACTGCAGGTGTTCTTTCCTCTATTTAAAAAATAAGAAAACTTGAGGCCCAGAAAAGGTAAAAAGCTTGACTCACACAGTTCTCTGTAGAAATTTGGTCTTGAAATGAAGTATTTCAACTCTATACCCAATGATTTTTCTATTATACTGTTATTATAAATATTATGTATTATTTAAACCAGGCCTCATATCTGTTAAAATAAAGTATTTGTAAGCCCCTTCTGTGCTCCTTTCTAATTATATTTTCATTACTGACTTTTAGAATAGGCAGTGCAATTAATTTGGCATGTACACATTTCTTGTGCTGCCCTGAGGAGTTTATTAGAAGAGATCTGGAAACTTATGATACTGAAAAAAATTTAGTACATGTGGTACCACTTCAGTGATTTAAAATTGGTCCCTCTCTCCTGCTAACTCTCCTGGCATTCTTATTCCTATTCAGCTCAATGCTACTCCTTCTCAGACCTTTATTTATCTTACATATATAGCACCATTTATTCTTCCTGTATTCAAAAACAAAAACAAACAAAACAACTCACTTTATTTTCTTATAAATGACAGTAGTAATCTAATATAGGATAAATCCAAAGACCCAAGCTTTTGAGACAAGAATTCATGATTTGACCAAAAAAAAAATTCTGGAAAAAACAGAAAGCATTTTAGCTTAAAATAGGTATATATAACATCTCACACCTTATAATAAAATAAAGCCAAAATGGGTATATGATTTATATATAAAGGGTGATATAAGCTAATTAGGTGAGCATGAAGAATTTTACCTGTCAGATCTATGGAAGAGGGAAGAGTTTATGACTAAAGAAGAGATAAAGAAAATCATAGGAAGTAAAATGGATCATTTTTATTATATTAAAGTAAAAAAAATTGTACAAACAAAAGCCAAGATTAGAAGGGAAGCAGGAAACAGAGGGGTACAATTTTAACCGTTTTCTCTGATAAAGGCCTCATTTCTCAAGTCTATATAGATAGCTGAGTAAAATGTGAGTCATTCTTTAGTTATGAAGGGTTTTGTAAATGTAAGTTGATAAATGGTCAAATGATGTGAATAAGCAATTTTCAGGGGAAAAAATATTTAGTCTATAGTCATGTAAAAATATTCCAAATTACTATTAATTAGAGAAATGTAGTTACCACCTCACTCACTTCTATCAAATTAACTGACAGAAAATAAAAAAAAATGATCTCCAATGTAGGAGGACATGTGGAAAAATTGGGATACTAATGAATTGTTGATGGAATTGTGAACTGATCCAAACATTTTAGAGAATAATTTGTAACTATTCCTCAAAGGGTATACTACTATTTATGGCCTTTGACCTAGCAATATCACTACAAGATTTATAAATCAAAAAAATCAAAGAAAAAGGGAAAGAACTTAGCAGTATAGAAACAGTTATAGTAACTCTTTTTGCAGTAACAAAGAATTAAAAATTGAGGGGATCATCAGATGGCGAATGACTGAATATGTTGTCATATATGATTGGAATGTAATACTATTGTGCTAAAAGAAATGACAGATAGGATTCTTTCAGGGAAAAAAAAAACAAACTAAAATAAAAAAAAAACTGGGAAGACTTATATGAACTGATGCAAAGTGAAACAAGTAGAACCAAGGAAATAATGTACACAGTAATAGCAATAATAATGATCAACTGTGAATGACTTAGTCATTCTGATAAATACAGTTATTCAAGACAATTGTGAAGAACTTAGGATTTAAAAAAAAAAAGTATTATCACACTGCCTTGGCCTTGTTTGTCATAAATCATAGACTTCTGGGTGTTTTTTTTTTCCCTATCCATAACTGTTGATATTTTTTGTTTCTCTAGATTTCAATGGAAATCCTTTCTAGAAACACAGTATCATTCCAACTATCTCTGTCTTTCTGTATGAAATTCCATTTCTTCAGAATTTTTAAAAAGAATTTTATCCTTATGATTTAATAAACACACCTTTTCTTCTGGGATTATTATATCAGCATGAGAAGAGAGTAAACCATTCATATGGTTAAGTTAGGCAATGGATATTGTATAGATATTTACATGTAATTTATCATCAGATAAACTATAGATATTGCGCATCATTTTATATACCATAACCTTAGTTTATAGTTAATCAAATACACTTTCTCCCAGATAAGCAAATTTTAATCAGTAACTATTGAACATAGAGTATACCTGTAGTTGATCTGGATCTTATCATGCTTAGCACATAGTAGGCATTTAATAAAAGTTTGCTTACTGACTGATTCTAAATTTCTACTTCTGATTAGCAGTTGCTAATTCCATTGAGCATGAGGAAATCATTTACCTCAGGAGTCATAAAAATGTTTCCATATTCTGAATAAAAATAATACATACGATATTCTGAAATCACATAAAAACAGTTGTGGATGCTTAAATTCTAATGTGAACATGTTTATACATAGTTTGATGGCTTCAATCTCACCCAACATTTAATACTTATATGTGTTTTTTCGTTAAAGACACGTGTACAGTACTGGAATGAATACAGAATTAATCCTACAGATAGGTAGATGTTTGGTACCATAATGAGATTTTGAAAGAATGAAAGTTATGGAATAGTGGTCTGTACCAGCAATGTCAAAGAAACTCCAATTCATCTTTGATCTTCAGAACACCTCACAACATAATTCCTACTGAAATAATACAAATCATTTAATGTTTGCAGAATTGTTATTCAAATCCAGAATATATTTTAACATAAAACAATATTTATACATTTTTATTTGTTCCACAATGAACTAATGATACAAAGAAGATTTTGTGATAAATGAAAACTTTTCCTGAATATTTGGTTGTAGATTACCTCTTCTCCCAAGATGTGATTTATAAATTTATAAATTTATCTTAAATTTTGTATAATGGAGCACCTAATAGCAATAATAACTGGAAATTTTGCCATTGATGACATTTTCAAATGAAACATTTGGAAGGTTCCTTTTTTTGAAGGGGGCTATTGAAGATGACAAATCACTGACTATTAAAAAAGATCATCAATATCTACATTATCAGCATTTAAGAATGTCTGTCAAAAGCATATGATTGCAAAAATTAGGACACATTATCTGTAATAGTGTTTGGAGGATGACTTGCAGATCCAAGTAACTAATTCAGGAAAGTAAGTGTTTTTAGATTAAAAGTCTCACTAACTAGTTAATTAATGATCTAGTTCTGGACTTTGCTCAGCCAAAGACTATTAGTTGATGCAGTACTTAGATGTAAATTACTAAGGTAAACTAAAACAAAACAAGGAGACTTCAAGGGATTGTGTTTAGCAGTGATTTTAAACGTCCATTTCTATTATTCATGCTCTTCTCTATTTTTTTTTAATTAATAGAGGTTGTTTATAAATTAGATTCACTTTTTAAAATATGTTAATTATAGTACCCAAGGGATTTTCCCAAATATTAGGACATATCAACATCAAAAGAGAAGTTTTAATGTTTTTTTATAATAAGTTCCTACTCATTAGTTCCTTGCCTGCTGACCCTAGTTCTGAAACTTTTTCTTTTTCTATTCTTGGCATAACTTGCAGACAGGTTGATTTTAGTACTAAGAAGATTATTTCATATAGCTATCCCTTCCTTTTAAAATGTGATGGCCAACTTAGGGAATTGTCCAGAAAATTTAGATTTAAAAAGACTTAAACAAATCAAGCACATTTTTTTTCTGGAATATTTAAGGAGTAAAAATGTTGTTTTGGTTTCATTAATAAACATTTATTAAATAGGTACTCTGTACCAGACACTGTGGCACATAGGATCATATACCAAAATAAATAAATAAATAATTTTTTCACATGGAGCATTAGAGAGAAATAAAAGCAAATATATAATTATGTAGAAAACAAATATAAACATAATAAATATAAATAAATTTGCAACAGTAAAAAAAAAAACCAGTAAAGCAGTAAAATTTGAAAGGACATGGTTTCAAAATTGCCTGTCATTTATTATCTAAGTGATCTTGGGAAAATAAGTTAACTGCTAAAGCCTTAGTTCTATAACAAATGAGGGGAGCTAGACTGGAAAACCTTTAATATTGTCTTTTCCAGCTTTTAATTCTGATATCCTGACTTGTTTCTAAGCTTATTGATGGCATTTCGAAACAAAGTAGTTTTTGTTTGGAGTTGAAGTTAAGATGAAAAGAAAGACCACCATCAGAAGTGCTGCTATACTTGAGGGGCCTTTCTACCACTTAAGTTGATGAGAATAACCCCTGCTTCCCTACCCTTAAACATGTCCTAATTACACTCTGATGTGTGTGATCTGCTCTCTCCATTATAGATTTTCATGGGACAAGGATTTGGACCCATGTTAACATGGTATGTATTAATGGTTATTTTTTATAAATTCCGAGAACAACCCAGTGCGTATATTTCACATTTTTATAACTTGGGATTTCTAACCATATTTGTGTTATGAATTCCTTTGGCAGTCTGATAAAGCATATTGACTCCTCATAATAATGCTTTTAAAATAAAAAAAAAGTGATAAATTTCACATAGAGTGAAAAATAATAGTGTATTTATTTCCCCTATTCCAATTAATAATTCCTGCATCTCAGGTTAAGAATCTCTGCCATAAATCTTCATGGCAATCTTGCAACTACATTTTTTTCTCTATACAATTTTAAAACATACTTTTCTTTTCCATTTTTTGTATAAACTGTACCAAACACAATGCCTGACCAAAAAAAAAAGTGCTTAATAAATACTTGCTGACTGATTGATTGACAGGAATAAGGAAGAAGCTCATATTAGATTTATCTCTTCTCTCTATTTAACTGCTCATAGATTGTCTGTTTTTTATGAGTCTGAAGGAAAGCCTGACATTAGATTATTTGTATTATTATCCACCTCCTTTTTGGTTTCATCATACTCTATTAAGAGCAGGTATAATGTGAAATGTTTTGTAATTTCTTTGTGGTTGAGAAAAGAAACAGGATCTTTATTATCACAATAACTCACCATACAGGATATTTTAAAGTCTATAAAATATTTTCTTTACAACAGTTCTTTTCAGTAAGAGTGCAAATATTATCTTAATTTTTCAAAATAGGAAACAGGTGCTGAAAAAAATTAATTTGCTTATGTGTGACATAATTAGGGAAGTATATGTCTATAATATGACCCTGAAGTCTTTTTATTGGGGGTGGGGGGTGGGAAGGGGAGGAGACAAGTGACTTGCCCAGCTACATAGCTAGGAAGTATTAAGCCGCTGGGCTGGTACTCTATCCATTGCACCATTTAGCTGCCCCAGTCATGATATATTCAAATGCAGAACTCATTCCATTAAGGAAATGTAATTTTTCCTCATTTCCTGTGTAAAGGTTTTAAGGGCTATTGCATTTGTACTTTGGCCTAATGTTTTAATTTATCAGGGACACATGATTCTCTAGTATTAGGCTACAGTTTTTTTATTGCTCTTCTGTATGCAACTAAGGTCCTGCCACGATCAATTTGTTTAAACATCTTTTACAAAATTGTTAATGCAATTTTCTATCTCATACCTACCTTCCAAAATATATTCTACTTTAACACTGCACCAGATATAAATTTCAAAGAACAAGTGATTGTATTAGATATTTTAAAGTTTAATATAATTATGGAATGCTACCTATTTTTGAATGTTTTCCATTTTTTAATAGTTGTGATCTTTATATATCCTCTAACTCCAAATTCCAGAGGAAGCCATATTCTTCCACAAGAATAAACTACAGTTCTGAACACAGACCATCACTTTTGTTTCAGAGGGTGGTTAGAATAGCTAATATCTTGGGTGGTCTAAAAACTTAGGGGAATTTGAGAATTTAAGGGAAGCAAAGGCAAGGAAGCTTAATTTCCAATATTAACAAGCTTTGCATTTGTCCATTGTGAGTCCCTCAGTCATTCTAGCTATAATAAACAGTTAAGGCACAGTTACCCTTCAAGAGTCTCTTTTGCCCTTAGACAATTACTCTTGATAGATCATAAAGCTTCATCACCACTTGTTGAACTGAACTCCTGGTGATTTTATATGTGAAGTGTCCAAGAGTGAATGCAGTAACAAAAGAGGTTAATGTGATCTTGGGCAATGTAAGCTTGCAAGGATCTGTGCCTGTAATTTAACTGTTCTTTCCAGTAGAAACATAATCCCCTTTGTCCTATAGCTTGAGGGCACTCTTAACAATCTTTTTATTGTCACTTTATGTAGTTACCTTTGTTGGAGCTATGCATTAAGTTGGTCAAGATAATCCCCAAATGTTTTAATAACAGGAAATATTTGTCATTTCCCCCAAAATACAAAAGAATTCATGTTTGTGGGGGAATCTGGTCATACAGATGGTTTCAGGTTCTAAAGGTCAGAATTCTGAGGCTATTACAGCCTCTGTCTTCACAATTCTTGTGAGTTTTGTCTATTCAAAACTACTTTCCTGCAGTCCTTGTGGGTAGTGACTCTTTTTTTTTTTTTTTAAAGAGAGAGAGAGAGAGAGAGAGAGAGAGAGAGAGAGAGAGAGAGAGAGAATTTGAAATATAATTATAGCTTTGTTAGGTAGAGATAATGGAGGCTGTATTTTTAAGATAATAAGGCATAAGGTATGACTCAGGATCATTATATTACTGGATAACAGAATTTAATTTTTAGTAGAATTTTAAACCAACATTCTATTTAGTTACCTATATTCATTGTGGAGAAAGTCATCAATGGACTGAACTTTGAAAATATTTACAATAGTTTTTACAAGTTTACCAATATTTTAAATCTTTTTAAAAAACACAATAAAGAAAAGAATATGTGAATATTCTCATTTTGGGAGGATAATACCAACCATTTAAAATTCTATATTTTAATTTTTTTTTTTGTCTTTAGAATTCACAAACTTCTTTTACTTTAAAAGTATTTTTAGTGTTTAATAGAATAGGGGTAAGAGAACTCTTTCTTGATGGAAGAACAAATATGACATAGGAATTTTAAACTTTCTGCTAGTAAAGTTTCATTCAAGAACATGTGAAAATAATATTCACAATTTGTGCACTACAGCTTCATTTAATCAATAACTATTGTATCTAATGCAGGTTGTAGTAATAGTTCACAACTTATTTGCTTTGTAACTAGAAATCCCAGGAGATGGGCAATTCTGGTCAATATTTACTCTGATTTAGATTAGAAATATAAGATGTAAAATATTACATTAAAATAACAACCTTTTCAGTTTTAGGTTTTTTTTTTAAGTGTTAAAAACTCAACTACCAATGTAAGATTTGGCTTTTGTTTTGTTTCATATTTTTTTTCAATTAAGAAATATTAACAACATTTAATTTTACATGTGAATGAGATTTAGATTTTCTGTTAAATATAACTGTTTTGGCTAGATATTATACAATTAAATACTAAATTACGCATTCCATACATTAGTTAATATTTTTAGATTTCAGATGATTCAAATCTCTTGTTCCTTAGTTTAAACTCTATGCAAATATTTGAATAAGAAGAAAATTGACATAAATTGGATAGTAAATGTCAGCAACAATACATATCTGTTGAGTTAAATACTGATTGATAAATGTCTGCACTGTTTATGGCATTTGTTAATCCTTTTAGTATAGAGATGAAAAATAATTGTTTCTGTATACCCTCTAGGAGTTATTTGGGAGGTTTGAAATTCTGCATAAGCAAGTATAATACCAAGCCAAATATGATTAGAATAAAGTAGAACTCCTGAGTTTGAGAGATCATTTTTTTAACCTGGGGACATCAGGAAAGTTTGGCTTTGAAGAAAAAAGATACATTTCAGTTTGGGGTAGTAAGAGGTAGAAAGAAGATGGTCCAGGTTTAGGGGATAGCCTGGGAGATTATCATTATAGAGAATGAACAGTTCTAGTTGAGATGGGGTATGTGTGTGTGTGTGTGTGTGTGTGCGTATGCACATGCACACGTGCATGTGTGTGCATGTATAAAACAGAAAATAAATGAAGTGAAAAATCAGATGTGCTTTTATTTAAAAAAAAAGATGTTTGTAAATCTAACAAATTTGGAGTTTAAAATCATTCAGTTTTAAAAGAAAATATCTGTGGAAGTGGGGTAAATGTTATCTATCACAAGGGAAATTAAGGGATTCCAACTTGTGTGGCCTGTCTGGAGAGGGATCATGATCTCTGTGAAAAGGGTGGGCTATGGTGCTTCTGGACAATGGAAGTCTTGAAAGCACCTCTGGGAAGAGGACTGGGCTGAGCTAGGGCATATAACAGGCCTAGCCGAGAAGTGAAGCTAAAGAAAGGAATGGCAACTTGAAGTGCGACTGAGTATATTAAAATGTTGTCAAATGTCCTATAAGTCACCAATACTTAATTGTTGAGTGATACTTTTGGTTCTGTTGTGAATAAAGGTCAAGCACTGGTTCTTTCTATTGCATTTGCTGACCTGTTAACCCTGATTGAATACTGGTCATTACTTATGGGGCACTGAAGAAGGAGAGAGGGAGGAATGTGAAAGATTTTGTCTTTTTGTAAGATCCTTTTCTTTTCAAAATGTATTTTCAGAAAGGCCGTACTAAGGAAAGTTCATGTTCAGATGTCTTGGGCAAAACACATTTTTTAAGTGAAATGAGGAGCATGGGTTATTTCAAAAAAAATAGAGTTTAAAGAGTCTTACATCTAAATGAGACCACCTTAAAACCCCTCTTTTATTCTATGCAAAATTATCTCCTATATCCCAGCTAGTAGAACAATTTCCATTTTTCTTTTTCTTTTCTTTTCTTTTCCTTCATCGTCCATACTTATATAGAGTTCTACTCTAAGTTATTTGAGTGCTTAGGTCATACTTTAAAATATATATTTATCAAATAGTAGAGATATCATTATTTAGAAAAGACTTGATTAGGGGAGTTCAAACAAACTAATTAGACTAAGATAAATAAAAGCATGGAGAGAGTCACATACAGTAGTGCACTTTAACTTTGTAACAAGTCTAACAACTCTGCAAAACACATTTCCAGCATAAATATGTAATTGATGCCTTATATCAGTGAATTTGAAATATAGGAAATATTCATGTAAATGATGTTTCCTGTTGATCCATCTATAATACTCAGCATTCATCTCAAAATTTCCCCTTATATGGACTTATATTTATTACTATTGTCTGTCTGTTACAAGTCCTCATTTTCTACCACTTGAGAAAATAACAACAAAAAAGTCTATTGCTTTTTTGTTGTTGTCTTGCTAAATTCTCATATAAATAAAAACCATGGATTGTTAGTATGATGGTCTCATTAAGGACTATTAAAGAGATGAATGTTTAGTCCGTTAGTAACCACAAATTCTGATCTTATGACAACTCATAGGTGAAAAATTGACTTCTCATGTAAGTAGTGTTTTGAAGAAGGTCAATTATGGTCAAGTGTTCTATTCCCTAGGAACAATATATTACAAATCCTTTAAATCATTCCATAAAAGGATGTTTTCCTTTTTTCTTAAAAAAAGGGAAATATCAGAGAATAACCTTCAGTGGATGAGTCCAAATTGGCAAAGAAAAGCTGATGGCTCACCTGAGCTCTCCCTCAGATCCTTTTATCACCTTTAAATAATGCCATAAAACAATTCCTAGAGTGACAGACTCCAAAAAAAGGATGGATTGAACTAATTTATATTCAAAAACAATTTAGAAATCCAGCAGGAAAGGTCTATCACACTTGGGTGACAGCATAGACTCAGTTCCAGCAAACTAGGAGTTGACTTTGGAAACCACTAAATCAGCAGCCATAGCTGCTTTCAGAGCTATTAGTCCACAGATAGTAAAAAGGTCAAACAACTGGTCAGAAGGACAGGAGTCTTTTTGTTCTCACTGAGGCAGGACCCTGTTGTTTTGTCTATACTTGTATCTGAGTTTCAGTGCTACATGGTAGTCCCAAGGTAAGGAGGAGCACCCTCACTTCAAAGTTTGTAATCACGGTGGACTGGGGACCCTCCTTATAAGGCAGAAAAGAGGACTAATGATCCCTTAAGAGACCAGAGCCCAGAACAGGACAATAGTAAATACTTGTCCTTAATCATGGCACCTTGGGAAAATTGAAAACTTACAGGTTCTCTAGAAGTATCTTTGAAAACAGCTGCATAAATCTCCTGAAATGTGGACAATGTCTTTTACACACATACAAAATGGAAGCACAACCCTATTTAACAAAAAGTAAAAAGCCAAGAAATATCCTGGGAAAATGAGCAAGCAACAAAACACTCCAGAACTATCAGGTCAGGAAGAAAATACTGCAAATAGCCAGAAAGAAGTAATTCAAATATATAGAAATCAGTCAGGCTAACATAACATTTAACAGCTTCTCCATTACAACCAAGAATCATTTATTAGTAAAACTGATTATAAACATTTGGGAGAAACATGAATAGCCAATGAAATAGAAGGCTTTCAAGTATTCCTGTAGAAAAGTCCAGTGCTCAATAAGTAAAATACAAATACAAAATATAAAAATAAAGAGAAACATAAGAAGGTAAACTGGAAAGGGGAATCCTAAGGGACTTAATAATGTTCATCTGTTTACCTTCCTACATGGGAAAATGATACTTGCAACTCATAAGACTTTTCTAATTTTTAGCACAGTTAGAAAAAGTATGTATAGA
This sequence comes from Antechinus flavipes, assembly GCF_016432865.1. Taxonomy (NCBI): domain Eukaryota; kingdom Metazoa; phylum Chordata; class Mammalia; order Dasyuromorphia; family Dasyuridae; genus Antechinus; species Antechinus flavipes. The sequence continues at coordinate 85,464,584 of NC_067403.1, read as the reverse complement.
TGGATTGAGTTGAATATGAAGGATTGATACCTAAAAAATAAAATAAAAATAAGAGAAATGGACTGGGAGAAAGGGAAAGAATGGGAGAAGTAGAATGGGGTAAGTTATCTCGTATAAAAGAGGCAAGAAAAAGCTTTCATAGTCATGTGAAGAGAGAAGAGGTGAGGGGATGAGTAAACTTTCATCCCTAATTGGCTCAAAGAAGAAATAACATATTTTTTTAAAAATCTATTTTCTTCTATAGGAAAGCATAAGAAGGAAGGGTGTTAGAGACAGGGGGAGGTAATAGAAGGGAGGACAGATTAAAGGATTGAGTAGTCAAGCAAAATACTTTTGAGGAGGGGCAGGATGAAAGGAGAGAGAATAAAATAAACTAGGACAGGATGGAAGGAAACTATAAAAAATGAATCCAATTTTTCTGATAATGGCCTCATTTCTTCAGCATAATTTATATTTATAAATTTGATTTATAAAAATGAGTCATTTCCTAGTTTATAAACAATCAAAAATATGAACAGTTTTACATGTAGTAATCAAAACTTTCTATACTCATATGAACAAAAGTACTCTAACATGATTGATTGGATAAATTAAAATTAAAATACTTATGAAGTATTATCTCATACATCTTATATTGGCTAATAGGACAGAAAAAAAGAAAATGACAAATGTTGAAATAGATGTTTGAAAACAGGATTAATGCATTGTATGTGGAATTGTAAGCTGCTTCAACCATTATGTAGAGCAATTTGAAATTATGCTTAAAGGGTTATAAAACCATGCAAACCCTTTGATTTATCAATGCAATATTTTGTATCCCAAAAGAGATTTTGAAAAAAAAGGAAAAGGACTTATATGTACAAAAATATTTATAGCAGATCTTTTCTGGGGGTAAAGGATTAGAAACTGAGGAGATGGGCATCAATTGAGAAATGGCTAAACAAATTTTGGTATGTGATTATGATATTATTAAGCTATAGGAAATGATGAGCAGAATGCTCTCAGAATAACCTGGAAAGAATTCCACGAGCCAATGCAAAATGTAATAAACTGTGTACAAAGTAACATCAATATTATAAGAGGACCAGATATAATAACTTAGTTATTCTCAGCAATACAATGATTCAAGGCAACTTTGAAGAACTTATGATGAAAAATGCTATCCATAACCAGAAAAAGAACTGATGGTGGTGAATGCAGATTGAAACATACTTTAAAGGTGTTTTATTTTTGTTTTTGTTTTTCAGGGGGATGTAAATTTTTTTCACAATATGACTAATATGAGAATGTTATGCACGAATACACGTGTATAACCTAAAAAAGGCAAATACAAATTTTAGGTATATAGTTTTCTGTCTTCTATTTCTCTAGTATAGGTCTTAGATTCTGTACATATCAGTTCTCAGATGAAATTTGGACCATGAGTCTTTATCTTCTTTTTAGAACCCTTATTCAATCTTCTCCCTCCCCAATCTTAGCCTCTATTTTTTTTCTTTATCTGCATAGATACTAAATCATCTTTTTAGTTTTAACATCTTATGAAATGAAAGGATGGTATGTACAAAGATATATTTTAAGAGAAGACAAAAAACAATAAAAGAAGGAATATTATGAAGAGCAATGTATATTATAAAATTTAAGTCATAGTCTGATTATCTTACCTTCCTGATTAAAGCATTCATATATTTATTTTTTTTCTTCCATAAAAAATGCAGCATTCTTAGCATGACATTCAAAGCCCTCTACAATTTCTATCCACCTAAGGGGCAAGAAGTGAGGGGAGGAAAATCATTGAATTTGGAGTTAGAGGTTTTGGGTTTGAAATTTCAATGTTGTTGTGAGTTTTATTTCTGGGAAAGGAATCTCCATTGAAGAGGAAATTTCCATTTTCAGGGAAGGCTCTGAGAACATATAGATCTTCCTAATGGCAAGAAGAGCCTCTAAGAGTTTTTCCATTAATTGTGTAACTTGGTGTATTAAAACTTTTTTTAAGCCATTATTTAATTTCCATGCTTTATGGTAAAAGAGAGAGATGGCAGAGCACGTGTTCCCTCTTATGGAGACTCCTAAACTGAGGATTCTAGCTAAAGTCCGCTGAAGTCAAAAGCTAGAAAGAGAAGAAATTGAGCTGGGGAAGGGAAGGGAGAGAGGGAAAGAAACAGAGGGAGAGGAAGAGAAACAGAGAAAGAGAAGGAAAGAAAGTGAAGAAGAGAGAGAGGAAAGATACATAGTGAGAGAGAGATGGAGACAGAGACAGAGAGAAGGAGAGAGATGTAGAGACAGAGATATAGATAGAGACATAGAGAGAGAGAGTCAGAAACAGAGAGACAGAAAATGAGAGAGGAGAGAGAAAAAAGGAGAAAGACATAGAGACAGAGAGAGACACACAGAGAGACAGAGAAAGAGAGACAGAGACACACAGAGACAGAGGAAAGAAAGAGAGAGAGCTGCTCAATATACCTATACTTTGCTGGCAACTGTCACAGCTTTGGGACAGTGAAATCTTCATGTAGTGTCTGGTCATACTAGATCAGGAGAGAATAGTAATCAACAGAACAACATGTCTGGCAGAAGCCATGGAGGAAGGAAGTCAAGGGGAGCCTAGTAATGCCATGAATGGAAAACATTGGCAGTCTTGCAGCATAGCAGGTACGGATTGCTATTCCATATATGACATTTATCCATTTGTGTTCCTTCCATTCACATTACCCGATCACATTTCCGTTATATCTGTGACTTTCCATTTCTGTTTCTTGTATCTTTTAATTTTAAAATGAATATTTTCTTCTTAGGAAAAAAATGCTACAACTCATACATTTCTTACTTTGTGAGCCTTAAAATGCATATATATAAAATGCAGGTTAAATTTGTGTGTATGCACACACAAACATGTATATACACATACATATGTATGTATGTATATGTGTCTCATAGCAATTTATTTTTCCTCAGAGAAAAATGTCCAATTTTATAATGGAAGCCCATGGGGAAATATGATTTAGCATTAAGGTTACACTCAATTTATTAGAACCATACCTTTAAGAGCAGGCATGCCAGTACATGGTAATGTTGTTTTCCTCTGGCTCTTTTAGATACCCTAATATAAAAGTTTATATATTTATTTTCCAAATTGGAAAGTCTTCAAGTCTAGGCCTGGGAATGAATTTTATGATTGTCATCTGAAGATCAGAGTAGTTAAGTTTGTTTCCTTTTTACCTGATTGACTATAGAATGAGAACTTTTTAAACCATATCATTTGCCAGAGCTATCGGAGAGAAGCAGAGAGGGGAGTCCAGCCTGTGGTGGCAAAGGGTTTAGCCATGCAGTGAATTGAAGGGTCTTGAAGTATTTTTCACTGATTTGTACTGTCTGTTTAGCATTTGGTCTACATTTGGAAGCTATTGGACATTGTTGTGTAGGACTGAAAAGAGGATAGTTTAATTAAGAAGTGATGTTGGGTACAATTCCAAACTTATAAGACCTAGAAAATCTTTAGTTCTTTGTTTTTTTAACTTCATCCTTATATTTCATAATCCATGCAATACCAAAAAAATCTTTTCTAAATTGAAAAAAAAATCAGGTCTTACAAACTATAGGCAATTTAGTAAAACTGTAGCCATATATCAACTGTGTTGAATTGTGTGTCTTCCTTTGAATGAGGACACAATCTTTATTTAAAAAAAAAATCGCATTAACTAATGCATCATTTCCTTACTTAGAATTTTAAATAAGGGAAAGAATTTGGGAATAGACCAAAATTTCCATAATATAGGGAAGTCCTGATGAGTAAATACTCTGTGCCAATGTAAATTGTCACTTTTCTTTGCAATATAGTTTTAGAGTGCAACCTAAAGCAGAGAGGTTAAGGGACTTGTCCAGAATTAATTAAAAGTGGGACTTGTTCCCACGTTTTTTTCTGGATCAATATTAGTTCTCTATCTACTATACAATTATGTTTCTTAGTCTCTGTCTCTATGTGTCTCTCTGCCTCTCCTCTCTTTGTCTCTCGTTGTCTCTGTCTCTCTCTATGTGTGTGTTTCTGTCTCTGTTTCTGTGTGTCTAGATCTCTCTTTCTGTCTTTCTCTCCCTGTGTGTTTCTCAGTCTCTGTCTGTGTCTCTCTGTCTCTCTGTCTATTTCTCTCTTTCTCTCTCTCTGTCTGTCTGTCTCTGTCTCTGTCTCTGTCTCTTTCTCTCTCTCATCTCTGTTTATATCTCTCTGTCTCTGTGTGTCTTTGTTTGTGTGTGTCTACCTCTCTTCTTCCCCCTGCCATCTTTCTTCCCTCCCTCCCTTCCTCCTTTTATCCTCACTCTCATAAAACTTTTAATAACTGACTGACAGGCATCATGGTAAAGTGATTAGAATCAGATTCTTTTCTCTTAGCCCTATTAGCTCTATGGTCATGTCATTTAAATTCCCAGGCTCAAGCAGGTCTCAAACTTTGTCATAGATGATTGAGATTTGCTTAAGTGGAACAATTTCTCACTTCACACTCAACAAAATGACATATCCAATAATTACTGGTATACTGACTAAAAATGGTGATAATGGAACTTTTAGCATATGAACAAGTGGGGTGATTTCCATCTGCCATTTATGGTTTTGGTATAACACCTGTATATTTTAGAAACAAAAGCATCTCTCTTAGGTACCTATGTGTCTTGGAAGCATCTTGGCAGAAACTTTTGGGACTTCAAACCTCTAGATATTTTGATAACATTTAAAAATAAAGTCAAAATTAAAAGACAAAAAATGGTAATTTAATTATACATTAGACAACTGATACATAGAATAGATTTGGAGTATAATATTGTCCAGATTTGGAAGCAGTTCTAACTGGCCAATATATTATTTTTTTAACTAATTAAAACTGAATAAAGCTATTTCCAATCACAAAATCTAGACTGTAATTTTATTTTTAAAAGCTTTTTTATTTTTAAAACATATGCATAGGTATTTTCAACATTCACCCTTGCAAAGCTTTTATTCTAAATTGTTTCCTACTTCTTTCCTCCCCTACCTCTCCTAGAAGGCAAGTAATCCAATATATGTTAAACATGTGCAATTCTTTTATACACATTTCCACAATTATCGTGCTGCACAAGAAAAATCAGATCAAAAAGGAAAAAAAAATGAGAAAGAAAACAAAATGCAAGCAAAAGACAACAAAAAATGAAAATACTGTGTTGTGATTCAGACTCAGTCCCTTTAATCCTCTCTCTGGATGCAGATGGCTCTCTCCACCACAAAACCACTGGAACTGGCCTGAATCACCTCACTGTTGAAAAAAGTCACACATGTGAGAATTGATCATCATGTAATCTTGTTATTGAAAACCTGTTCTTTTGGTTCTACTTGCTTCACTTAGCATTAGTTCATGTAAGTTTCTCCAGTAGGGTGTAATTTTAAAGTATAGTGATTCTCAATCTCCATTTCCCCCCAAAATTATAATTGAACTTACTAGTCAACTTGGTAATAATAAAATTTGCAACACTTACCTGGGCTGGCCTTTATACTACTGATGGAGTCTGTTCTGGACTGGACACAGAGTTTTCTAGCTTGGTAGATTTTGTTAGAACTGAAACTCCACTGGGATAGTTTTCTAGATGTCAAGATTCTCTCCATACGTATGAAGTCATTGTGAAGTTCAAGTGGGATGATATTTTTGAAAGTGGCTTTGGAAACTTGTTGTGTTGACATGTCAGGAGTATAATTGATTTAGGTGTACATTCTGTAGATTACCTATGTCTGTTAGAACAAAAATTATTGCTGTCGTGAGCTTTGCTTAAAATATATATTCTTAATTTAATGAACACCAAAAGAGAAGGGAAGGAATAAAGATAGAAAGGAAGAATTTCTTCCCAACTTTCTGTTCTTTAATACGCTTTATGGCTTTCTTTTTTTCTTTGTCTTTTGAAACACCTTTGATATTCTCTACCAAATTTCTTAAACAACACTAAAGGAACAATATCAGTTAAACAAAATCCTTGTAGTACATAAGTATTGCCAAGCAAAACATGTTCCAAAAATATATATGTTGCATTCTTCAATTTGATTTTATTGCCTTACTGACAGGGAGTGAGTAGTCTGCTTCATTATTAGTCCCCTGCAGCCATGGTTGGTCATTGCATTGATTAAGGTTACTAAGTCTTTCAAAGTATTTTTTTCTCTTTATAAGGTTGTTGTTACTGTAGAAACTTTGCCCTTCCTTGACTTACTTTTCTCTGAAACAATTCTAACATGTCCTCCCAGATTTATCTAGAACCATCCCTTTCTTCATTTCTTAATACACAATAGTGTAAATTTTGTTTATAGATCACCACTTGTTCTGCTGTTCTCCAACTGATCATATAACCATTTCATTTTACTTTGCTGGAACAAAAGCAGGTGCTATTTTATACATTTTTTTCTGTACATATGGTTGTTTTTTTGAGGGGATATATATATATATATATATATATATATATATATATATATATATATATATATATATATATATATATATATGAATCTTTGGGTCAAAGGGTATGCACACTTTGGGAGCATAATTCCAAATTACTTTTCAGAATGGGTGGATCAATTCACTGCTCTATACCTTCCTAACCCTTGCCATATTCTGTTTGTCATCTTTACCAATCTGATAGGTGAGAGAATGAACATCAGAATTTTTTAACTTATAATTCTATAATTATTATGAATCTGGATATTTTTTCACATGGTAGTTGATAATTTAGATTTCATGCAATTAAAAAGCAGATTTTTCACTATTTCTTGTTTGGTCATGAAGTCTTTCTGCTCTGACATCATCTAAAGTGATGGATTTCCTTTTTTTCTACATTAACGGTTATGAATATATTCTGTATCGAGCCATTATAGAGCCAATTTCTTCATTTTCAAATTCTCTTTCAGAATCAAAGGAAAAAAGGAAAAAAAGAGTGATTAGATTAACCCTAAGATCATCAGTAAGTTAAGGTTTCTGTTGCTATATATAATTCAATCATTATTTAATTTTAGTGGATACCCAGGGAAAATGTTTATTTTTTTAAATAAAAAGTGCTCACCTTTGGCCTGTAGGATAATATATTAATTCCACTAACATTTAAAGTTCTTCTCAGACTCTCTCTTTCCAATTTATCTTTCCAATTTGATACATACAACTGCTTTGCATATTATTTCCTATTTTCAATATGTGTCACTCATTCCTCATTTCTATGCCTTCATACAGGATTATCCTAGATTGATGTTCTCCCCTTCATCTCTACTTTGAGGAAGGCCTAATTTCCAGCATAGGATGATTGAAATGCCTCCTGATCCATGATACCTTTTCTGATTCCCCAATTATTAGTCCATTCTTTTTTTCTTTTTTTTTTTTTTAACAATTGGGCAATTGGGGCAATTAAGATTAAGGGCTTGCTCCAGAGTCATACAAGTGTCTGAGACCATATTTGACCTCAGGGGCTCCTGACTACAGCCCCTGTTTTCTATCCATTGCACTGCCTAGCTGCCCCTAGCTCATTGCTTCTTGATATTATTTTGTATTACTTTCATATGCTTTGTATTTGCTTTGAGGTATACATGTTCTATCCTGTAAATAGAATATAAGTTCCTGAAGGCAAAGATTATTTATTTTCATTTTTATATTCATAGAATTTAGTCTTGTACATAGTTGATATTAAAACAGGCTTGTTGAATTGAATTCTGATAAGCATTTAAATATAACTTTTGAGACTTAATCAGGATTAGAGAAGAAAAAGAATGGAACACATTTAGCACTGTTATATCCATTGTCAAGATAATTTCAAAGTTAATTAGCCAGCTATATTAAAATAAAATCAGATTTGCATTCCTCTGTATTTTAATGTCCCTAGCTAAATAACAAATTGATAATAGGAAAGTATTATTATCAGTAAATCCATAAATTAGATGCCTACTTATATTTAGTTCTATTTATGGAACTTGTAAGATAAGCCCTTGTTCACATTTAGAATTTTTTAAAGTCCAGAAACATACAAAACAAGGGTTGTAAATCAACACAACTTTTTCCCTCTAAGCTACCTTCTAAGAATTATTAATTACAATGCAGTGGAAAACCCAAGAAATCATCTTCCATTACTCATTTTCTTAACTCTTAAAAATACACTTTTGAATTCCATTCTGTGTCACATGTTGGAGAAGTAATTATAAAATACAGTAAATCATAGGGAGAAATAATTCTTTTTATTCTACTTGTCAAAAAAAGAAGGCAAAAAATGTTAAAACACAAAATGTTCCCTAAATTTTCAGCTAGAAGTATGAAAGTGAATTACATATATAACACAATGGAGTATTTGCAGAGGAACTTTCTTTCAAAGGGTATTATCATAAATAAGAAACTTAACATTCCCCACCCCCCAAAACAAGTGGGGCACAATTCTCTTTCCCTTTGAACAACCTCAATCCCTAGTGAGTAGAAGGGCATTACCTTCACAGGCTAGCTCAGTTTCCCATAGAACATCATACTTATTCCAAGCCCAGAATCCGTTTGGCTCAGCTCCTAGACACTCTGGCTACTCAGGACATCCATCCCCAGGTGCCTGTACCAATTGGTCTGCAATCTTGACTGTAAGGTTACCATTCCCTAGGAGCATCTTCAATCCCTGAAACTGAGAATAAACAACACAAAGCAGAAATGAATTCTCCCAGACTCATTTTTCAGAGCTGGGGTAAGACAAAGAAAAGGGAAAGGATAGTCCTTCTTTTCTCATTAGTTCAGATCATATTCTCCAAGCTCGAGAAAGCAGATAGGAGCCCCAGAAATCAGCACAGCTGAAAAGATGGCATTAAAAAAAGCTAGTCAAAAAAAAAGAGGAAATTTCTCAGTCTTACCACTTTAAAAGAACACAGTTGTCTATCAAAGAGGCTAAATCACAACACAGAAGTTCCATCTTTGGCAAACTAGACATATTAAAAAACTAGTGACATATTTACCATCTTTTGACTGATGAATTAGATACAAATTTATAAGAAAATACCAAGTTTATAATTTTTAGAATTTAGGTATTTTTAGAAATGATCTATTTTGGTTTGTTTTTTGGAACTAACAAAAGTGAAATGTATTTTCGGATCTGATAACTTTAGACATAGTTTTCAAAGTAGTTGGGGAAAAAAGTATAAATAAAAAGGCTTTCTTTCTCTAATCATAGCCATCTCCATGCATCATGATCTATCTTTGTTTTGACATCCATCCCTAACATATGTCCTGAGTATCTTAGCACCATTATCTTTTCTCCAAACCTTTCTCTCTCCTTAACTTCCATTTTACTGTTGATAACACTAATCATCCAGTTTCTAGGACTGTAACTTCAAATTTTCTTCAATTTGCCTATCAAATCATGTATTTTCTACCTAAATAACATCTCTCCTATGCACCCCATTGTCTATATTCATACCTACTACATTTATTCAGCTCCTTATCTAAATCTTCGGCCAAGTCCTGTTGCAAAGGATTTTGAGCTTTTCTCGGCAATACAATAATCTAAGACAATTCCAAAAAGACTCATGATGGAAGATTCTATCTGGAGAAATGTGGAGGATGAATACAGGTCAAAGAATAGAATTTTCATTTTTTTAAAAAAAAATGTATTTTTTTTCTTTCCCATGGTTTTCCCCTTTGTTCTGATTCTTATTCCACAACATGATTAATGTGGAAGTGTGTTTAATACCTAGATCAGATTGCATGTCATCTCGGGAAAGGGGAGGGAAGTAAGGAGAAAGAAAAAAGGAAAAAAAAAATAGAAATCAAAATCTTATAAAATTAAATGTTAAAAACAAAACATGAAAACGTTTCAGGAAAAAAAAAGCAAAGGAAAAAAAATTTTCTTTTTTCTAACTGGTCTCCCTACCTCAAATCTTTTCCTACTTTAATCCGTTCTCCACTGGATTGACAAGGCAAATTTTTTTAAAGTATAGGTTGCTAGTACTTTTCTTTCTAGTTACTTCTCAATTACTCAGAGTTTATTTAACCTGGATACCTATTTGACTTCAAGGATTGATTTTTGCTTTTTGTTATGCCTGAGCTTAATATAATGTCTGACATATAGCAAATGCTTGATAAGTACTTGTTGACTAATTGATTGACTGACTGTTTCTGTTGGAAGCTGGAAATGTTTGGGAAAGAAATTCCCTACTGGAGAGTTACACCAGATGCTGCAGACTGAGCAGTTCATAACTGACCCTCCATACAATTTAGCAAGACATTGGGAATCTCACTTTTATTCTTTAGGCCTAAATTTTCTAATCTGAAAATGAAGTAGTTTGAGGGATGATTTTTCAGATTTTTTCTACTATAAAATTCCTTTTAAAACATCTTTTTCTATATAGGGCAAAAAAAAAAAAAAAGAAATATTCTCTGTACCAGCAGGATTAAAGCTTGTCTCAAAGATAACTTGAGTAAGGTAAGAGGTCTATAATCTAATAACATATGACCCGGTACTCTAACATGCCACCCAGTGATAATGGATAAATATTTCTCTGAGACCCGAGGTAAAAACTGATCTTGAAGTCATTTTTCAAAGTCTGCAAATGTCAAATTAACTTGCCACTGCAGGCATTTTATTTTATTTTATTTTTCATGTTGTCTTTTATTCCCTAATGTTCAGGACAGTGACTTGCTTATAGTTGAACCATAATAAATCTATGTTGAATAATTTCTGCAAAGATCTAGAACTTTTTCATGAGAAATGCCTGAAGGTTTTGGATATACTTCATGATGTAATATGAAGTTTCCTCTTTCCCAGTCCACTTTATGACTGCACGCTTTTTAATCTTCACCTTAAAAAAAGGGTGAACACTAGATTTAGAGTAAGAGTATATAGGTTTGAATCTCAGCTCTTTGGCATAATATTGCTATGAATTTAGAAAAGTCACAATCTCTAATGCCTCAGTTTTTTCTTTTGTAAATCCAAGTAGTCAGATTAGATGAACTTTAAGGTCCTTTCCAGCTCTCTAAGAAATCACGAATTTGAATTTTTATTATTATTATTATTATTCTATCTCCTTGTTAGTCTTCTTGGTATAGAATGAACATAGGTTAACTGCAGCACCTCATTTTGAATTTGGGAGGAAGGGCTAACTATTTATGCTATGATATAAAATATTTTCTTATGTGTGTATGATAAACAACATTTTTTTTCATTTTTTTAATAATTTTGTCCTTATCCATGAAGAAAGAGACATGTATAGAATTACTATTTTTATTTTATAATTGAGGAAATGAAGGTATATGAATGTTCAAATGATTTTACAGATGATATGCCGCAACTAATGTGACACTTGGGATCACTAGCCTAATAATATTTCTCTTGAAAGAATGAAAAGACAAATCTCTGTAGATTTTATCTGTAGATGTAAAATTTACAATTTTTGTGTATTTAACTTATAGGACATATAGTTTTATTGTCATTGTGTCATAACTGTTTGGGCTTTATTCCTCTATTTCAAACTAACATTTTTTGGGAATAGGGATCTTATTCTATCCCTATTCTAATCATAGAGAAATCATACATAAAGGGCACCCACTTTACCTGACATTGAAGTGAAGAAGGCCTAGTAGCAGGGTGACATCAGATGGACACAATATGAAAAGTCAAGAACAGGAAGGAGCTCTGGCCAAAAGGCCTTAGGTTTTGTTTTTGTTTTTGTTTTTGTTTTTGTTTTTGTTTTGTTTTGTTGTGTTTTGTTTTTGTTTTTGTTTTTTAATTTACTAAAATATGAAGGAAATTCTTCTGAGAAGCATATTTTTATGTTTGTGATTTCAATTTTTTTAATGTATTCAGTAATTGCTATGAGGCTAATTAACTATAGGAAACCTGTATAACTTTCACATTGCAGAAGATTTTGACATAAACTAAGGATAAAATGATTCCTCATTGTAATTTTCCTTTTACCATTTTGACTGCCTCACTTTTTAAATCATGCCATCCTACATTTGTATAACATCACTAAAGATGTTAGTAATATTACATTGCTTATGAAGATTGAATTGCCACAAAACTTTTAATTATTGCTTTAGAACAAGTGGCATTTATCATCATGTTTTATTTCAAATCCCTAATCAGAGAGGCTACAAGAAACTTTAAAATTTAGCTTTTATGTGAGTAAGTCTTGATTGGGCAGTATTTTCTTTGGATCATTAGAGTATAACATTCTTTTTACTCCTACCATGTCTCAAATTAACAATTGAATGAATGGTGATTAGGATTATCTAATTCAGCAAAAGTCTGGGCTGTTTATGAATAGGATACTCAGTTGTGAACTTTGAAGCCAAAGGGAGTCATACTTAGATTTCAAGAAATTTAAGTTACCTGTTATATTCTATGATGATTTCTTTCATCTCTATGTAGAATTGCTTATTATTAAAATGGAATGAAATTTCATCAGATTGGCAGGTGATATCTCCCCAACTGTAGAGAAAAGTTAAATTCAAAAAAAAAAATTTACAGAATTTTAGAGGTGAGAATAACTTAAAATATTTGCAAATTTAAGTTTTAGGTGAAAATAGTGATTTAAAAGACAAATTTAAGAAAATACTAAAATAATTGTGTAAAACAATGACAGAAGTTAAATGAAACCTCCAAATAATTAAAAAGTGAGTTATCTATTATCTTTTATTTAAATATTAGATGAATATACAACATACAATTTAATTTAACAATTTTTGAGGTCTGAATGAAGCTTTTCTCTGTATTTGACAAGATTGCTTACCACTGTAAAGATAGGTCATCACCTAGGCATTTAAAATTTTTTTTCTCTTCCTTATAATTTCTAATTTTGTTTTATAATTATGTTATTATGTTTGCTGTGGAGTAGATTATTTTTTCTACCAACATTAATTTTTATGAAGTATAGATTCTCCATCTTAGCACTTAAGGACCTCTCTTACTTTCTAAAATTACTTTTTTCTTCTTATTATAACATCTGTTCTACCCATACCAACCTGAGTATGATTTCACATTTTCACAGACTGTTTCCCATGGTTGGAATGTACTTTTTCCACATCTCTACCTCTTAAAATTTCTAGATTCCTTCAAGGCTCAATTCAGGTAACTTTAGTGAGAAACCTTACTTGAATACTTCATTTCTATTTAATTAAGCCAAGTATTTTGATGGATGCTAAAGACATAAAGATAAAAATAAACTCTCAAGGAGTTTACATTCTACCTTGCAAAACAAACTCAAGATATATAAGTAAATATGAAAATATGCAAAATAAGCTGGCATATAAAAAAAGACAACAGCTATGAGAAATCAGGAAAAGCCTTATATTGAAGATTATACTTGAGTTGAGCTTTAAAGGGAGCAAGGATTTAAAAAAAAAAAAGGAGCTAAGTTTGGAGAGCATTCCAAGAATTGGTTGGGGTAGGGATAGAAAAGATAAATATTAGTAATATATTAGTAATCTAACTGAAAAGTGGCTGGGGTAATATCCATGTGAAAAGAAAAAAGTATAGATGGAGATATATCTAACAAGACTTGGGAAGTGATTGGAAATTGTGATAAGTAAAAATGAAGAATCGAGGATAACTTTTAGGTTGTGAATCCAGATGACTAAAAGAGTGGTTAAACTTTTCATGGAAGTAGTAAAGGGTAAGATAGTTAGGAGGGCAAATAAGGAATTGTGTTAGAAATGACAGATGAACAATGGGTATTGAAATCATCAATAAAATGTGGAAGTTTTTTATGGTCTCAAAGTAATTCATATTTACTTCCCTAGTAATATGTAAGCTCTTTGAAAGCAAGGCTTATTTTGATTTTGTCTATGTATTATGTGCTTTATTTAGTACAATGCCCTTGCTTAGCCAGTCAGCAATTTTTTAAGTGTTTATTTTATTTTTCTTACATAGAATAAAACAAGTATTTCTATAACAGTATAATTTCAAAAAAAAGATTGCTCAAAAAATTGCAAATTTATTAGACACAACTTGCTATTCCTTTTAAATATACAAGAGTTATCGTGTAAATATTTTCTTTTCACCTCCCACCTTAAAGATGGCTACCATTAGACATACATGTATATATGTGTATACATATATATGCACATATATGTATTCATTTAAAATAATTATTTATATAATTCTATTTATCAGTTTTTTTTCTGAATGCATAGTCTTCCTTCATATATCTTTTGTAGTTAATTTGTATATATGTATAAAATGACTTGCTTGCTCAAAGTTGTTCTTAAATCAACATCACTATTAATACATACAACATTTTCTTGGTTCTTTCCATTTTCATTCTTCTTTATTTCATGCAAGTCTATCCATGTTTTTCTAAGATCATCAGCAAATAGTTTCTAAGAGTTTATTAATTGCTGGACATAATAATAACCCTGGAATATAAATACAAATAGAAATATAACCCCAGCTCTCAAGGAGGTTACATTCTTAATTTTTAGTTAATTATTATTTTTATTATTTTTAAATTTTTAAATTAATTTTATTTTTATTTGATAGTATTTTATTTTTCCAATTGCATGTAAAGATAGCTTTCAGGTTTCATTTTTGTGAGATTTTAAGTTCCAAGTTTTTTTTCTCCTTCCCTCCTTTCCTTCACCCCTCCCCAAGATAGCAAGAAATGTGATATATTATTCATGTGCAATAATTTTAAACATATTTATATATTATCATGTTGTGAAAAAAAGATTAGAACAAAAGGGAAAAACCACAAGAAGAAAAAACACATTCATTTTGTAAAGGTGAGAATGGTATGCTTCCAATCTCATTCAGGCTCCATAGTTCTCTCTCTGGATGCATATGGCATTTTTCATCCCAAGTTTATTTGAATTGTCTTTGATCAGTGTATTGCTGAGAAGAGCTAAGTTTGTCATAGTTGATTATCACATAATCTTGCTGTTACTATGTACAATGTCCTGGTTTTGCTCACTTCATTCATCATCACTCCATATAAGTCTTTCCAGGCTTTTTAAAAACTAGCCTGCTCATCTTTTCTTATAGAATAATAATATTCTATTATATTCATATACCTAAAGTTATTCAGCCATTCCCCAACGTAAGGTATCCATTTAATTTCCAGTTGCTTGTCACTACAAAAAGAGTTGCTGCAAATATTTTTGCACATGTGGGTCTTTCCCCTTTTTTATGATCTTTTTGGGATACAGACCCAAAAATGACATTGCTGGATCAAAGGGTATGTGGAGTTTTACAGCTCTTTGAACATAGTTCCAAATTGCTCAAGAAGGTTACATTCTAATGGAAAAAGACAATGGAAACTGAAATTACTGAAGGAGAAGGGGAGACAAGAAATAAAGATGGGAGTGGCAAAAGAAATTGGGGCATGGCCAAGAAAGTTCTGAGTATATCTAGGAGAATAAGATGTGACTGTCCTGACTACCTTCCTTAAATACAATTCTATGAAGTCCCATCCATTTAGAATGAGAGATTGCAAAGACTCAAGAAGTTCCAGAGTTTGGAGAGAACTTTAAGGCTAACGAATTAGGCATGGTAGATGAAATCCAGAATGTAACCTGTAAAGGAATATTCATTGTTATGATGCTCAGAGACACTGGGGTTACAAAGTTACAATAAGACATACATTTTTTTAAATTTCTAAACTAATAGGGGCATAAGATGCATATTCAAACAAGTCCACTATAAATTAGAATACGCAAAGTACGCAAAAAGATGCAGTATTATTATGAGAGGTTTGAGGAGAGAGATGGTAAGTAGTCAGGTCATGCTTTATTCTTGGTGACATTTCAAATTCTGACCAAACTGCTATCTCTTGGCAAAAGGAGGCTCATTCCAGATAACTTCGGTTTTACTCAGTTTTCACATGGAGCACCTTTTAATAGTTTCATGAATTTTCTTAGTTAGCTTATGCCAAGAAATCTGGAACCTTTTTCTCTTTGTTAAATATTTTGTTTTCTGTAATAATCTCCTGTTCAGTTATTATACTGCGTGACATTTCCATGGCATACATTTTTTTTTTCCCTCTCAACACATCATTCTGCTGTTAAAACATTTGGAATACCCAGAATTCTGGTTATTCTGACACCTGTTTTGTCAATGAAACTTCAATTGTAATCCATTTTTGGCTATCAGAATGAATTCCCTACAACTTCCTTGGATTATTCTGGAAGTGCTTAAATTAAATTATATCAAGTGTTTCTTTGTTGTCTCTGCTATAAAATGATAATTTTACATTGATAATGATTAACTCAGGCAATGAACAATTTTGAAGAATTTTCTGATTCATCATAGAGATTGAATAATATAATCCTTATACATTTAAGTGTTGCCTGTTTTCTTGTGCCCTCTTCTTTAAAATATCAGTAATTTGTGCATGACATATTGATTTCTTTTTTACATATTTTATTGGCCAGAAAAACACATTCATTACAATAGAAAGTGTTTTGTGTATTATTCTTTACTTATTTAGCATAAGAAGATTAATTGGTTTTATAAACCTGAACATTTGTTCTATTTGATCAGATTTTTATTTTTTTTTCATTGAATATACTGCCCTAGAAATCTGGGACTATACTTCATAGTATTCCTGTATGAGTTCTACTCAGCAATGAATCCACTCTGATCCTATTATGTGTAATGCCCCTTGTGATGTCAAAATGACTCTGAAGTCTATGCTTATGGAACCTAAATTAAGCTAGAAGTACTAAGAGTATGTGCCAGATAAGTTTGTTTTTCATTTAAGAATCAGGTCACCCACTATGACAATAGATTTCTTTATCAGAGGCGGCATAACTACACTGATGAAATCAGAGATCTTTGAAATATTAAAGTGACTACTAAACTATATAAATAGATGTCTTCCATTTTGCTGTCTTTATTATCATAGATTCTATTGAATACATTCTTACATTTTTAATTTGAATGTTTAAGATAATGGTAGTGACATGTGCTTTTGGAAATATTTATTTACTGTCTTTCTTTAAACTTCTACTTTGATACTTCTATCTTGCAATATGACTTAGGAATCCCAATGGCTTTGCCAGCAGAAATAAAGTTCTGGCAGCTTTTACCAAATTGGAAAGACGATGAACACAGGCCTAACAATGGGCTGTGTACTGTCACCTGAAGAACCAGCCTAGCAAAGGTTACAGAAGTTCACAGAGTATTGATAACATGGGCATGTTGCAGTCTGTACCAAAGAGGGAAAAAATTTAGCCATGAAATTACCATTTACTAAAATATTGAAGTAATAGGCTTAATTAAAAACCTCTGTCTGTCTATCTATTTATCTATCTGTCTGAGGGATGATGAGTTAGAAACCATGATTTTATCAATAAAGAAGGACTAGTTATGTGGAAATTTCTTTTATTTAATATGTAGTCTTTCCTGTGGTTCTGAGAACTTGAAGACCAGTTACTTAATGAAGATTTTGAAAGAATGATAAGATTTAAATACATGGAAATAAGCATCACAACAAGGAAAAAGCTCTTTTTTGCATGTTTTCCATTACTCGTCATAGTTCTAAAGAATATTTCACACAATGAAAGGATATTAGAAATCTTTAAGTTTAAAGTTACGAAAATAAAGAGAATTTCTCGAAAAGAATAATAGCACAGAGTGAACAGATAATTTATAAGTGACAGCAACAAAATGGGTATTCAGATGCTCTTTGGGAAATAATTGTCAAGGGAGAACAGACTAATGTGTTATTGGCAGATAATGCTACACATAGATGATATTGAGAGATCTCCAGTAAAGCTCTGAGTCCCTTTAGCACATATACAGGAGGACACAAGACAAAATCAAGATATTATGAGTAGGCATGGGTGGTCTATAGTGTTTATTGTATGAAGGAGTGCCTGGATAAATGCGATCACAGTATTGAAATAATATTTTTGTTAGAAATTAAAAATTCCATGAATCAGTTGTTAACATTCTCTTAAATATTTACTCCTAAAAACAAAACAAAACAAAAAAAAATCCTCTTCTTTCACTTAGATCGTTTGGAAAGCTTTTGCCTAGTGTTGTAGTCATATTGGTTCAAAACACAAAACTGTGCTGTGTATTGCCATTCATATAGGGCATCTTTCTAAAATGTAGTAGCCTAGGGACACTATTACAAAAACTAAAGGGACAGAAAAAATTCCAGATGTTTGATTAATGTTCTCTCATATTCTGTCTGCCCCTGAGAGTCTGCTCATGAGGGGCTAGATTGTGAAGGTCTTTTTCACTCAGGATATATACAGAGCTTCTTATTACTGTGTCTGGGCTGGTGACAGTAAGATCTTTAAAGCCTCTCTAATAACTGGTACTCATATAGGGTCTTAGTACTAAAATAGTAATGGAGAAGCCACAAGCTTCTTGCATCACTCTAAACATTACTGAGCCTACTGGAGAAGCAGAGGACCACTCTGACCAATGCTGTCATCAGTGAATTTCCTTGTGCAAGAGTACAAGTGCTGGACCAGGCTAGAATCATATTATGGTTATTTTCTGATGTAGTTTCTCTTTTACTCATGAGTCTGGGGAAAGACCTCAGTATCCCTGGAATCCTTCTAGGATTTCTTTATATAAGTTGTTTGTCTGTGGGACCCTGCTGGGAAGAGCAAGCCCTCTGCCAATATGTTGAAAACCTATCATTTGGTGCCTTTGGATTTGAAGTGTTGTAATTTATTCTCAAGAGTATTGGAAGGCCATGTAACTGCAGTGCCCTTGGAAATGCCTTTGTTTAAGCTAATCCTGTTCTTACATTAATAAAAATAGGAAATATGGGGGTGGGAATTATGGAAAAATATGTATCACCAACTATGTGCTGGCATGAAAAGGAAATGGCAATATCTTTGCCAAGAAAATCCCATGGACACTATTGGCATGCAATGGTCCATGGGGTCATGAATAGTTGGACACAACTGTGGAGCAACCACAAAAATATGCAAGTCCTAAGCTAAGTAATTTATAAATATGATATCATCTACCTTTTTATTCATATTATCTCACAACAATCCTGAAAGGTAGGTGCTATTTTAATCATTTTTAGTTAAGAAATTGAGACAGACTTAAGTTATATAGGGAAGAAATGAAAATAAGCACTTATATAGCACCTACTATATCTCAGAAACTGTGCTAAGTAAACATTCTATAAATATTATCTCATAAGTCACCTACCCAGGGTCATACATCTAGTAAGTATTTGAGGCTCAATTTGAACTGATACAAGGCTCAATGCTCTATCAACCTAGATGCCTATAATAACCTTTTTTGATGCACTAAGTGTGGGAGTTACTTTGAACTCCAACCTTAATATTGGTTGCATCTGGGTGAAAAGCACTATAGGTATAAACATTTTTATAGTTTTTTTTTGTTTGTTTTTTAAGGTATGGGTTCTTGGGTAATGGAACTAATTGTACACATTGGTTAAATTGTTTTCCACAAACTGTGTTCTTTCTCCTCAAGGGAGAGCCTATAAACTAAGGGTCTCCTGTTCTATTTGTGGTGGATACAGAATTGTACCTAGAGACAGGAAAGAATAGAGTTTAAATCTAATCTTTAAATTCATGCTAGTTGAAGAACATGGAGAAGCAATTTAAACTCTCTGAAACTTTTATTTCTTCTTCATTAAAATATGAATGGAGGCCTTTTTTTTTAATTTTGGAAAAAAAAAACATGTTGTGCAGATAAATTAAAATTGTGTCTTTAGTTTTATATATAGATATCAGGTATTTTTCCCTTGTTTTCTTTTCCCCCCCATAGTATTAAGATAGAAATGGATCTGGGGGGAAATTCTTTATATTTTAAGTTATTTTTTAAAGCTTAATGTAGGTTTGGATAGTGCATCTGGAGATATCTACTTTTTGTCATCTTTTTACATCAACTTATAAAAAGTTGTTCAGTTGTTTTTCAGTTGTGTCAATATCTCTCAGTTTTTTTATTGGTGTTGGGGGGGGGGGTCTTGTTGGCAAAAAATACTATAGTAGTTTGCCATTTCCTTCTCCAGTTCATGTTACAGATGAGGAACCTAAGGCAAAAAACATGGTTAAATGACTTGTTTACAGTCAAATATTAGGATATAAAGTTCGTCTTGTGGACATTTGCTGAAAACATCTTTAGGACAACTCCAATAGAAGACATGACAATAAAGGAACATTTTTAATTCCTTATGTTTCACCATGGCTTTGATTTTTTTTTCTATAAGTGTCTATATTGTGAAAATTTTTCATTCAATGTTGTTTAGCGATCATATGTATTGGTAAGATAATATCTACTTAAATCACTGCTCTTAGATTTTTATGAATCAATGTTATATCTCCCTTATTGTGGACAATAGTTATTATGCTCTGGTTCAATGAATTCTCAAAGAAATTTTGACATTTGCATTGGTGATATGACTATTTGTTGTCTGTTAATGGACGAAAAGCTTGTGGTATATAATTCTGACCAGTTGATCATGTTTTTCCAGGTATTCAGTAGATACTAATATTTTGTAGATTTCAAATTTGTTTCCAGTTTCTATTGTTTTCATACAATCTTCATTGATCAAGAAATACTTTATTTTTAAGAATAACTTTTCTTCAGTGTCTGGTGACAATAGTTAGGTACTAAATCTTTTATGATCATAAAATGTCTAGATATATATCTAACTAATTAAAAAATCTTAAGTTCTTTAGAGGATTATGAAACATTAGTGGTAGAATTAATGCAACACTGATAGATAGATAGAGAGATAGATAGATAGATAGATAGATAGATAGATGATAGAAAGAAAAGTATTATGGAAGTAGGGGATAGTCAGTGAAAATGCAGTCTTGAAATTGTCCATTTGTGGGAATTTGGATCATTTCAATGATTTTAGGTTTGTTAATATATTCCAAAGTCTGCTCTTTTAAACAAGGAAGGAAGCTTTCTCCAACCCTTCCTAATTCCAGTGCTTTCATTCTGTTATTTTCTATGTATGTAGTTGTTTTATTTATATTTGTTTGTTTGCTGTCTTCCTCATTAGATTTTAAGTTCCTTGAGGGCAAGGAATAATTCCTGACTCTTTTTGTATCCCTAGCACCTATCCCAATGACTAGAACATAGTAGATATTTAATAAATGTTAATTGATTGATTACTGAATTAATGTTTTGTATTAGGAATAGCAAGAAATAAGAGAATGTCATGGGATAATAGACTACGTAGTAAGAAATGTAAAGTGTGAGAATATCAAAAAAGGTAGTGTAAAGGGCTTTTATTGCCAAAGAGAGGATTTTATGTTTGGTCCTAGATGTAATAGGGAACTACTGGAGTTTATGGACTTACAGGGGTGTTATGGTCATACCTGAACTTTAGGTAGATTAATTTGACAGCTGAATTTAGATTGGGCTGCAGTGAGAAGAGGCTTGTGCAGATGAAATCAACCACCAGGTTGTTGAAATAGTCTAGCTTTTACTATGTAGAAGGTGATGAGTTAGATAAAAGAAGGCAGAATATACAAAAGGTATTGCAAAGGTAAAATCTATAAACTTGACAGGAGATCAGATATGAAAGTGAGAGAATGAAGAACTGAGGATGACCCTACATAGTTTTTGTGCTTATCACTGTTTACAATTGCTTAGTTTCCTTAATTATAAAACAGTGGGACTTGATTAGATGGGCTTTGAATTTGCTGTGATCTGAAATATGTAAATGTAATAAAATATTTTTATAGAATTAGTGAGAGTTTTATTAAGGTAGCTCTATAAATTTTTTTTGGCCAAAATTGCTTTATTCAAAATATAATATTATTTTAAATAACCAACTCATAGTTCTCTCTGAGATAAAAAAAATCCATATATCTAGATTCCCTTAGCTTATTTACTTATTTTCTAATTATTTGTATTTTAAATTTATGTTGCTATATATTCCTTAAGTATAACAGCATAATGTTTGCATGAAAATTTCAGTAAAACCTCAAAAGACTCATAATTGAAACTGAGTTTTTTAAACAGGTACTTTTGAAACACTGAATTTTAACTTAAGATTCTCTGTTTTATTTATATTAACAGCTCAGTACCCTTCAGGATGGCAGTCATATTTTACTGTGGATAATATTATGTTGTAAATAGTTTTGGAATTTCATAAATGTATTCACCAAAGTAGATGACAGGACATCAGGAAAAGTTTATTATTGTTATTTTATTTTTAAGGCAAAAAAATACAAACAGTAAGTTATCTTACTTTAGTATTATTTTCTTTCTCCTAAGAAAAAGAAATAAGAAAAATTGTCAAGCTCTGGTATGTTTTGCACATATTGTTAAAGTAACTTGTAAATAATATTCTTTAATTCTTCATAGTGAGGAGATTCATAGCACACCAAATTTCATTGATACCACTGAATATATAAGAATGGAAGCTGGTTTAAGAGTCTATTTAATGAGATTTTTAGTTATTATTTGGGGGCATTTACTGTAAAAATAGTAATAATAATTGTTATAATGAGTTATCTTTAAAAATAAGAATTTTGCTTTGGAGATTATTTCAGTAATTTTAGTGTATGGGAAAGAATTTCAAAGGTTGGAAATTTTTTTTCCACATCCTTTAGACAGGGGAAATAAATACAAATTCTTTTCTAGGATCTTATCCCTGTGTGCCATCTTCTTATCCCTTATAAAGGCAAATAGTGGGAATTATCCTACAGAAGATTACAGGATTGGGGATGGCGAGAAGGGACAAAGAGCAGAACAACAAACCTCATTCAATGATAACTTCCTTCTGTGGAGAATGCAGAAAGTCTTTTGCTGACTGCTTCTGAAGTAAAAGATGGTAGAAAAGGTTTATGGTGCATACCAACCTTTTAATTTAGCTCTTGGTGCTCATCCTTAGATAAGATCTGAAATAAATCTAGCATGTTGCTTTTAATGTGTAATTTCTTTTTCTTTTTCTTTTTAATTCTCATTTAAAAATTTTAAAGTTCATTAATTATAGTTTTCTTATTTACTTAAGGAGTTTCTGGTGTGGGTGTGTGTGTGTGTGTGTGTGTGTGTGTGTGTGTGTGTGTGTGTGTGTGGTTAAGGATATAAATAATTATTTGGGTAGTAGAAAAGTGATTCAGAGTAAACAGAAAGACTCTTCTTAAAAAGAAAGGCATTGACTTAGGCAACCATTTTTACTGATTCTCAAATCAGTCCCTTATCTTTGTTAATATATGATCCCTTTTTGGACAAGTTAATTTTATTTCAAATTCTTATTTCTCTTATATGTCAGAAGCTGGATAATGTTTTGCCTTAGAGTAATTTGAGACATATAAACTCAGTATCTAAAACAATGACTCTAATACTTAATTAGTATTTGTTCAGTTGCCTTAATTTGGTTGCACAGATTCAGAATTCTGTAATCTCCTTTGATATCTGAGCATTAGTTTTTGTTGATTTGAAATGAGTCACTTCAATTCTGAGCTACATTAGGTTTGTCTTTATACAGTATCATTAAGAGGCTCTTTTCCTTTTATATTTCTAATTTTATTTGGAGTCCAACATGCTGAAGTTGTTTGAAGAAAATTATACTTCACAAAGATTTAATGAGTTGATAGTACCACCTCATTATATTCTTTAAAAAGATTGCTTTCTTATATTTCTGGACTGCTTTGGGTAGAGAAGACTTACACTGCAGTCTACTTTAACTTATTTAGTTTCATTTGTTCACCAAAAATTAACTTTGATTTAATTTAACATCTATAATGAATGAACTAGAAGATGGCAAAGAGAAATAATTTCAAAAAAATGTCTCCCTATCAATTTGCCTCATAGAAAATTAATCAGGCCTAACATGAAAAAACAAAAATTTTGGAGGCAACAACATCAAATTTTATTTTATTGTTTCATTGTCCTTGATGTTGTTTTGCCATGTTTCAGATTCAAAAAAAAACCAAAAACAAAAAAACAAAAACAAACAAACAAAAAAAAAAACTATAGTCTTTTCCTCCTTCCTATTTAATTTCATTTGAAATGCATATTAGCTAGAGAATTCTTTTACAAAGTTATTACAAAGTTATATAATTTCCAGTGGACCAGTCATCACTTGTCCAGATGCCCATGACAGTAATATCTTAACTTGAAGCCCGTGTATAAAATGTGATTCTTTTGCTCCCTGGAATTAGACTTTAACACCATCTGAGCCCCTGATTCTTTACAATAATGAACTGGCTTGAAAATGGAAATCTAAGACACTCAAGACTTAGGGCTATTATCATTCTTTGGTGCTTGGAGTTTTGTCTGTCACATTCCCAGCTGCAGCTAAATGTCTACTTTCTGCCTCTGGCATCTTTTGCAAGCATGTAACCAGTGTAAGCTTTATGGAAAGCTTTATTATGATTAAAAATATAATTTGCTGCATGTAAATTTTGTATTGTTCTATGGGAAGAAAAGGTATATTAAGAAAAATTTTTATGTGGAAAAAATCAACCATTCAACCATCTCCAGAATGTTAACTACAGCTATTCAAGCCAGAGCTAGAACCAGGAATCTGCAGGCTTTGAGCAAGGGAAAGTCCCAAGCTTTGTAAATTAATATTAATCAGAGGGAGTTTTGTGGTAAATCAAGTTGCATAGTTGACTATCACAAATAAAAAAATCTATATGTGACTTTATGGTCTTAAAATGTATGCATTTATTTTAAAAGTATTTAAATTTTTTCATTTTTATACTCCAGAGTGTATAATGTACTTTATTACTCTATACCTTGTAAAAATTGCTTCACCCTATTCCTATGATATATGAACTTATCAATAGCTACATTCCTTTTTCCCTATGAACTTTAAATAATCAATATTTCAAAAATTCCCATATACAAAAAACATAAATTATTTATTATATTTAAAAGTGTTAATCTATTACAAGAACTATTTTAAAAGTACATATTACATTTGACACTAGAGTGACAACACTGCCCTTTTTTTCTGTCCCTTTTCTGAACTCCCTTTTGTATTCTTCTCTGTAAGTTTAAAGTTCTGCTGATGTTCCTTTTTAGCATCTTTATTTCCTACTCACTATACTCTAATTTTCCCATCCCCCATATAAAAGATGTGATCACATAACGTACAAGGTACATATATCACATATTAGTAGATGATCATATTTATATATACATGTAATATATATAAACATTCATGGGGAAGTGTGTGTATAGATCATATGTGCATGTGTGTATATATACACATGATAAAAGCAAAAAATATATACACATTGACCATGTCTGAAAAAATATTTTTCATCTCTAAGTCTACCTCATTACCTATCTCAAGAAATAAAAAGCACATTTCTTTTTCAATCTTATATTTAGATGAAATTGATCATTGACTTGAGTAAAGTTAATGTCTTTCAAAACTGTGTTCCTTTACCTTAATATACTCATTATATAAATCATTCATCTGAATGAGTTTATTTCATTCTCCTTCAATTTGTTCAAGTCTTCCTAGGGCACTCCAAATTTCTTAAGTTTTTGTTTTAAGTGCGGTTCTACCACATTGCATTCATGGGCCATAGTTTGTTCACACAATTTCCAGTTGATAGACACATGTTTTGTTTCCTGTATGAGCTCTATCCTTCTGTCTTGATGTCTTTGAAATATTTGGCTGATACTTAACAATCTTGAAACTTTTAGAGAAAAAAATATCAGTTATTTCCCAGAATGACTAGACTAATGCATAACAACATTTATTTGTTTTTGTTTTTTTTTGTTTGTTCTTTATTTGTTGTTCTTATTGGTTTTTGCCCTCCATTTCTCCATTCTTGCAACTCCACCAACAATGCAATAGTGTCCCAGTTTTCCCGCATCCCCTCCAACATTCATCATTATTTTTTCCTGTCATCTTAGCCAATCTGACAGGTGTGTAGTGGTATCTCAGAGTTGTCTTAATTTGCATTTCTCTGATCAATAATGATTTGGAACACTCTTTCATATGAGTGGTAATAGTTTCAATTTCATCCTCTGAAAATTGTCTGTTCATATCCTTTGACCATTTATCAATTGGAGAATGGCTTGATTTCTTATAAATTTGAGTCAGTTCTCTATATATTTTAGAAATGAGGCCTTTATCAGAACCTTTAACTGTGAAGATGTTTTCCCAGTTTGTTTGATATTTATATTTCTTTAGGGGGAAGGAGATTATTGTTAACAATATTATAACTGATTTTTAAAAAAGAAAAGAACATCAATTAAATATATATTATCTATATAATATAAATTTAATATAAGTAGAACTTGGAGTTACTGGGAAGTGAGATGCTTTCTAGCATCTATTTGACTTATTTTTCATCATTGGGATAATACTCAATTATTCTTTAGTCTATTTTAAATGATCTGGATTTGGAAAATTACCTAGTATCCAAGTCATTGCAGAAATACCAGAGAATCCAAAATCACATTGTACCACTTAAAAGCTCATTTAGAAATATCTAAAATTTTGTTCATTGTATATACTACCAATAATAAAGTTTAATTGTGTACACTATCTACAACATGTTAGACTTCTCTGTACCTTCCAAGAAGACCTGACTTCTCCTCAACACTAATATGACCAGTAGAGTTACAGATATAACTAACTGGCTATATTTCTTTTTTTTTTTTTTTTTAGAATAACCTATCACATGTTTTGAACTTTTATCTACTAGAAATGGCTTCTCTCTATTGAATATCAGTCCTTTCACAAAGAAACTTGCTGTAATTTTTCTCGATTAAACATTTCCTTTCTAATTGTAAATGTATTTATTTTGTTTATGCAAGAACTTTTGATTTTATGTAATCAGAATTGTTTGTTATATCGCCAGTGATTTTTTCTATCCCTTGTTTGGTCAAAAATTCTTCCCTATCCATAACTATGAAGGATACCTCCTTCACTACTCCTCTAATTTGTTTATGATATGACTTTTTATATTTAGCTCCTCTGTCCATTTGTGACATATTGTAGTGTATTCTTGAGATGTTAGTATAAACCTATTTCTTCAAGATTAAGTTCTGCTTCTCATGGCATAATTGTCTGAGTTTTATGTTTTTGCTATCAGTGTGGTCTGTTGAGTTTCTAGTTCTCATAACAGTGAACTAGTCTGTATTCTTGGTAGAACTCCAATCTAATCATAGCATGTAAACTTTGAAAAAAAATTATCCTCTTTTCTAGTGTTATCCAATATTTTGCATCAGTATGCATTAAATATATGCCTACAATTTTCTTTCTTTAATTTATCTCTTTCTGGTTTAGATATTAAGATGATAATTATCAAGAGGGGTTTGGGTAATATGACTTCTCAATGTTATAAACAGTTTATGTAATAGTAAGATTAATTCGTTCTTATCATTCCATGTAATTCATTTGTAAGTTCTATTTTGTCTATTTTTTGGAAAAGGTAATTAATTTACAATTTGTTAAATCCCTTTTCCCTGATATTTAATTATTTGAATTCTCAATTTTTCATTTTGTTAATCTGGGTATTTTAATACATATTTATCCATTACTTAATTTTTATGCATTTCATGTATCAGGTTGGTATATAATTGGAAGAATAATTTCTTAAAATCTCCTTTATACATTCTTTATCTCTTGTAAATTTTTGAATTCATAAATTCTTGATTTTAAGCAAACATGTAATTATCTTATTTTTAAAAAAAAAATCTCCTTTTTAATTAGCATTTTCCTCTTTTTTTTTCTTCTCAGAATAATCATTTTGTCCTTAATTTAATTCTTTCATTTGTTAATTTTTTTGGTTGCTTCAGTTGTATACCCTATGCACTAATCTGTTATTTCTCACTTGATGATGAAAATATTCATAGTTATAAATTAAGATAGTAGTGAAAGACAATATAGACAAGCCACTTAGATCTTCACAGTGTATTGTTTCTCTTTTGAGCTCCTGGAACATTTTTTTTTCAGGTTTTTCAGTTTTCATTCAATGACTCTTGTTGCTGGCTAAAGAGGGTCTAACAGATTCTTCATATTTCAATATCCTTTTTTCTCTGATAAACCCAGGATTTTTCTTCAATCAAAACTGATTCCCCAACAGTTGTAGATGCTATCTGGAGTCTGCCCAAAATATCTGTTCTTATCTGCTTATTCTCCTCTTCTCTGTTTCTTTTAAAAGAATTAAGCAGACTTTGTTCTTAGCTTCCTTCTTTAGCTGCCAGTGGTATCCTCTTGTTTTTCCAGATGATCATCTTTAGCTCATCATTTCATCTCTTCTGATTTCTTTTATCTGGCTTCTAATTCTTTAAAATTAGGATTTACTGATAGTGATCCACTTCTAACTCTAGTTGAAAATCACACCATCTACATTGTATATAACACAACATACAATTTCCCCAAAGTCCTCAAACATTTCTTTGATTTTAGTTTCATATATATATATATCCTTCAAAACCTAGAAGAGAGTCATATGTCAGTGAACTGATGGATGACAACATATTGTTGCTATCTGTACATCAGTTAATGTTTTTTCTCAAAGCCATTTTAAAATAGGTTCTCTCAGTTCATTTATATGAAGAGCTATTTTCTCCTCTGGAATGAGAACTGTTTCAAGCTGTTTTTGTCACAGAAGTAACCTTTGTCTTTCCATTTCAGTAACTATAATGTTCACACATGACATACTTTATATATGATGGGCTTTCTTGGGCCTTTTTTCACCCCAGCCAGCCTAGTTCATCTAGCAGAATCAGATTATAAAGGGATCATAATGCCACTAAAAGATCCAGTTTTTTGCTCTGGGAAGATCCTCTCCTAAAGCCACAAACAATAATTGTTATTTTAATGCATGGGCTGTTTGGAGGAAGGTTTCTAAAGAATGGTAATTAAGAATATGGACAATGTTGTTATCAAACAATGTACTATGCTGAAATCTTTGTAAAACTGTCATGTTCTCTAGTATGAAAATGTTCTTTTTTAGGACACAGACTATATCTCCATAATAATGTATGGATACCATCCTTTGGATTGATGCAGATGTGAACATAATTTATTTTAATTTTATTAATGGTATTTAGAAATAAATGTCTTTTCATTTATTTGAGTAAAATATTTGGTTAGTATTTGTATATAACTCTTATACTCAACCCAGAGTGTTAGGAGATGGGAAATACAATTTCTCTTCATTGGAATCTATGAATAAAACAATGCAGAAAGTCTTTCTGTAAATATCTCTTTTTTGATAAAATTTTACTTTTCATCTGGTATAATGGTAGGACTTGAAGGGTCATATGAAATTATCAGTCATAAAAGCAAAATAATAGAGATAAAATCAAAAAGACATTAGGAGTGTTATCCTAATATCCCCATCTTTGGAATTACCCAACTGTAGGATCCTACAATTTGACCAAGATCACATGGCTAATTGAAGCAGCAGCATAGAACTCAGGTCTTTTGACCTAACCTGCCTTCTGATCTGAAAGAGTTCTTTCTAGTCTACCTAATCACCTCATTTTACAAAACAAGAAATTGACTACCTGAAAGTTTAGTGATATGCCCAAAGTCACACAGTGACCAATAAATGACAGTAAGTGGATATGAATCCATATTGTCTGACTCCAAACACAGTATTTTTTTATTTTATTTTGAGTATTTTGGGATATTGATGATCCACTAAATTTCACTCCTCTCCCCCACAAAAAGGCAGAGAGAGGTAACTTTTGATGACTCTTATTAGAAGTCAAACTTTATTATGATGATTTCATAATATTCTTCTTGTTTTCTGCTGCTGGCTCTTTCCATTTCCATTTATGTTTATTGTCTTCTTGAGTTCATTTACTTCATAATATAATCAGTTGGATCAGTTCATATAATATTCCTATACTTTTTCTGTGTTCATTGCTTTCCACAATACAACAATATACCACTATCTTCATGTTACTTTGGTCCAGTGTTCTAGCCTTTCATGGTTTTTTGGAATTTTATTATTTGATATGTGATGATAGCTTTCTCTTCTAATTTTGTATTACCTTTACACTGATAATCTGATATTCATGTGCTGATACAAGCCATTTATAAACAACATGGAATAGCATAGTCCAAGCAGTGATATATGGATTACACCTCTAGAAACCACCTGCTTTCAAGTTGATATTGAAACATTGATAACTATTTTTTGTCTATCATTCTACAATTAAAAATCTCCTGGGATACTGTCAACACATTCATATTGTTCTGTCTTTTGCAAAGACAGCATGAGAAACTTCCTTGAATTCTTTGATAAAATGTAATTAAACCATATCTATGGAATTCTCCTGATAACCAAGTATAGTTAATACTGTCAGAAAAGGAACGGAATTTGTTCTGGTACAATTTCTTCTTGAAGAATTCATTTTCACTTTTTATAATCATAATTTCTTTTTTCTGGATTTTCAATAATCATCTCTTTAATGATATCTTCTAATTTTTTTACATACCTGAAATCAGTAACTATCAATTAAGAGACTCTTCTCATATTAAAACAAAAAAGAGGACTCATAAAAGTCCAAGATACAATCTTCACTGTCTTCTGTGCTAGCTCAAAGGTCACTTGATAAATGGCTTTGCAGCCAGATGTACAAGCTCTTTTGGTGATCTGGGATAGACTTTCTCTGGATGTTGGGTCTTATATTCATGAAAGGTAGCTATATATTCCCTTTTAAATCTCTTTGTGGAGACAGCTAGGTGATGCACAGAATAGAACACTGGCTGTGAAGTCAGGAGGACCTGAATTTGAATCTGGTCTCAAGTATTTGACACTTATTAGCTATATAACTCTGGTCAAGCCATTTAACCCAGATTGCCTCTACATAAAACAAAACAAACAAACGAAAAGAGCAAACAAACCTAAAATATCTTTGTTTATCATTTAACCCTCTTGGGCATCAATCTCTAAAATGAGGATGTTAAACTGGAAAAAGTCCCCTAGTTCCTTACAGGTTTTCAAATGTATCATTTAGTGATCTTGAATATCAGATCTCTAGTAACCATTTTTTGTTTTGGCATTTTCTGTACCAAGATTATTCTCTACCAAGAAAGGGAAGGAAGGGAAAGGGAAAGAAAGGGAAGGGAAGGGAAAGGGAAAGAAAGGGAAGGAAGGGAAAGGGAAAGAAAGGGAAGGAAGGGAAAGGGAAAGAAAGGGAAGGGAAGGGAAAAGGAAAGGGATAGCAGAGAGATGGAAGGAGGGAAGGAAGGAAGGGAGAGAGGGGGAGGGAAGGAGGAAGGAAGAGAATAAGAAATTATAACACTTTAGCAGCTTTGTCTTTGGCATCAGTCTGTCTATCCTTAGGAACTGCCATAAAAACTGTTGGTTGGTCCTGTTTTTTCCCCTCCAAATAGCCTTCTTTTTTAAAGCATATAAAATGTAATCTTTTTAGTTGCTTTTAGCTTTTTTTTTTTTTACTAGCATAAGCTTCTTCTGAGCACTCTTGAAATTATCTTTCTGTACTATTACATGTTTTGTTTCTTTTTTCAATAAGAAATTAGCTATAATTAAATACAAACAGACCAGTACTTATAAAACAAGAGAGAAGGTTGTATAATAAACTGAATTTCTATTAGGTTGTCTGTGTGGTGTGTGTATATGTGAGAGAGATAGAGTGTATGTGTATATGATGTAGGGATACCTATGTGTGAGATATATATATATATTTGTGGATATATATATATATATTTGTGAATATATACATATGCACACATACACATGTAATTATAAAATAGATATATAGAATTTACATACATAATTGACTAATTATATAAATATACATTTCTATTTTATATCATGTAATTATATGTAAATTAACAATTATGTATGCATATATAAATGTATAAGCAAAATTTCTTGTGCTACTTTTTTGCTATTTCTTTTCATCTTATGCTTTAAATTTTTTAATGCATGACTTTCTTTTAAATATTTCTATTACATGACAACTTTTATTTTAAATTTAAATTAAAAAAATGATTGTTCTTGGTTTGTGAATTCCTAATGCATATTAATTCCGTTTCTTTAGGTAGTTTTCTCTTCTCCTCCTCATCAGAATTTTCTTTGTGTCTTCAGAATTTCATTATTGAGAGCTTACCCTGCTTTTTGGTACTTCTTAAGTTGGATTTTAGGTTATAAAAGGATCTTGTTTCTCTGAACCCTTTAACATCACCTCCTCAAAACTCCAGGGCACATTTCAGACTATTCACCACTTTCCTTTCTTCAATCAGTGTCTGAAATGGTTTGGTCATTTTGCCCCAAAGTTTCCTTCATTTCCATCTTACCATTCAATTCCTCTTGGTAAAAATAGTAAGAAGAATAGACATTCCCCTTGTTGGTTTTTCTAAGGAGAAGGATTAAATTATCATTAAGGCAATTCAAGAAATTACTTGTTGCTCTGCTTAGAATAAAAGGGAGCTCCTGCATGTCAGTATAGTTGAAGCCACCCTATTACTAGTTTAAACATGCCTTCAGGCCAGGCTTATGGTCTCTCCTGGATTTCTAATACTATGTAATTTTTTTTTCTGTTTTAGTTCTTTGTAGTTCTTCAATTAAAATATTATTTTGTGTTTTTGCTTTTGTTGATCCTTACTGTTCTTTGCCCTGTCCTCCAGCTTCCAGGTTTAACTGAAACTGTTGTAAAGAAAGTTTGTTTTACCCATAGAAGAAGTATTTTAATATAGAATTGTATTTCTAATTAAAGTTAATGATACTAATATTTTGCACAAATTGTCATAAATCATACTTTAAAATAACTCTAAGTACTATACCTACATACAACATAGTAGAACTTCAAATATAAATGAGTCAAATAATAAAGCATAGCAATTGATCTTCTTGATTTAATTTAATTTAATTTAAATGTAATCAAATGAAATTTCTGCAGAAATTGACCATACAATACATGGAGAGAAGTGGAAGTTTCCAGGATCATTATGTTTAGGAATGGGACTGTGCCTAAAGATAGAAAAAGATCTCTGTAGGATGAGGTTTCTCTAAATTTCATTTCCAGATAGATAATGATAACATTTCTAATTATTGATATTTATATAGACTTTAAAAAAAATTGCACAGTACTTTAGAAACATTCTCTTTTGAGGCTCATTATGACCCTATGGAAAAAAATTACTATGGAAGTTTAAGATTCTAATATGGAAACTTGGTTCCAAAAGATGGGAAAGCAA
Organism: Antechinus flavipes; assembly: GCF_016432865.1. Classification (NCBI taxonomy): domain Eukaryota; kingdom Metazoa; phylum Chordata; class Mammalia; order Dasyuromorphia; family Dasyuridae; genus Antechinus; species Antechinus flavipes. The sequence continues at coordinate 85,431,517 of NC_067403.1, read as the reverse complement.
TATTGAGAAATCCTTTTGTATTGTGATACAAATAGTTTTTTTTCTTTTATAATCTTCTCAATTAATTTAGCTAAAGTTCATTGAAAAACAAATTTAATAAGTTTAAGACAAAGGAGTTATGATTTTAAGCTTAGTTGTTAGGATATTGAATAATTTTATAGTCCATTTTAAGAGTTAAAAGTTAAGAAAAAGTTGCATATATTTATGCATATGCTATATTGCTCATCGATACAGTAATTTTGGGATACCTTATATGTATGTGAATCATGTATAGTCAATTGAAGATAAAAGGCACCCAGAACATCATTAAATACTATTGGTCATGTACCTTTCGTGATTTTTCAATAATATCTTCATCTTATTTTTTTATGATGTCTATAAAACATATGTTAAATTACAAGTGTTTAATTAAATGATTTTAAAAAATCTTTTATTGATATATCTGACACAGGTTGCTTGTATTTATTCTAATATTTAGAATAGAGCACTGGGCTTCCCTTGAATACTAATTCTTTCTTACAGATATTAAACCTCATGTTTTGTTAATAGAGTCTTTATATTAATAGACATTATATATGATATTTTATATTTTCACTGTGAAATTTGGTTCAAAGATAGTCACACACCCATGTGAATAAAAGATAAAAGAAAATTAACTGGGGCATGCTTGTAAAATGCATATTTTAAAGCTTTCAAATAAACATGAATATTTTTTTAAATAAAATACAATAGTTAAACAGATAAAATCTTGATTAAATATAATTTAATGAAATTTGTCCAGAAACCATTTTCATGTTGCATGGAGGGAAGTTGTAAGCACATATTCAGAATTCAGACAGTGTCATTGTAGTTATCTTTTAAGATGCATTTCCATTTTCCTCTATTAGCAATCCATAGCATTTACATTTAAACACTTATAATAATCATTCATCTCATTATTATCTGTTTTTGTGGAAATCTAATTGAGCCATACTGATGGGTCGGTATCAGACATATTTGATTTGAGTCATACAATGATATTGGGTGAAAATAGAGATTTCAGATTTAGTGATTTCATATTTGAATCTTGTAATAATAGAACTTTGTCTCAGGATATATTTTTGGTAGATATGTATAGTCATTAAGAACAATTGCCATTATGAAGGTCAATCCAATAGCCTTTCCTAAGCATCCTTCAGTTTCCCTTTTCCTCAGTAACTAAGTTCAGCTTCTGCTTATCTCAACAAAGCTGACCAAGTCATTAGGGGTGATTTATTTATTATTAATGTGATGTGACTACTTTTAAAACAGGAACTTTTACAGTCTACTTTATTTTGGTTACCTTCCAATAACTTTCAAAATATTCATCATTTATTTCCTGTGCAGTCAGAGAAATAGAAAAAAAAATTGTTGTTTTTGCATACTAAATGACCTTCCATTCAGATTTATTCTTGAATATTCTTAAAATTCCAAGTAGAAGCATATATTCTTCCAGAGAAGTTTCAAATCAGTTTAAACCTTGGCAGCAAGCCTTTCTTGGAAAGCAAGCTTCTCTAGAGAATTTTACTTTCTGTCAGTCTTAAAAGAATTGTGTTAAGCATTTGAGAACTAGTAAAATAATGGGTAATCTCCTCTGAAACAGTGAAAATTGGGTGATGTCAGTCTTAAAAGAATCTTGTTAAAGCATTTGAAGAACCCCCCTCCCCCCAAATGGGAAATCTCTTCATATAAGAGTTACTATTTGAAAGTAGTTCAGATATATATGATATATACACACCATATTTTATGCATATATATATATATATAAAGATAACTAATGTTTATAACTACCCTCTTATATACAAATATACTTATGGATACTTTAGTAAAGTACAATTCAACCCCTATGTAACGAGATGGTCATAGGGGTGACCCATATTTTGCAAAGCTTTGATAATAAAGAAAAAACTCTAGTCAGCCCTATCAAATTCAGAAGATGTTGAGAATTATCCTGGTTATTGGGCCATTTTTGTAACTGAACAACCTATGTGAATGTGGAAAGACTCTTTAAGTAATAGCAGGGGATTTTTTTTTCCATTTTGGGTCATAATAGGTTATCTTGAAGATGTTATGAAATTAATACAGATGAAGATGATGCTTTCTTAAAGTAAGAAATACATAGATGCATACATACATGTATACACATATATGAACAGGCACACATATGAATGTTCATACATGTATTTGTGCATATATATAATGAGATCCAAAATGGCATATGGAATAAAATGCTAGATTTGAAGTCAGGAAGAAATAGGGTTAAGAATCTTCTCTGACATGATGAGTAAATCACAACCTCTGTGAGACTCAAGATTTAACAATTTTAAGAGAATTAAGATTCTAAGTTATTAGATGAATTGTGATCTGTGTGGTTACATATGTGGAATCATAAGTCTTTGACATGTTGAACTCTGCATTTTATAAGTCAAATAATTCCAAGGTATTGGACTCTTGGATATTAAATCTTTTATTATAGTGTTCTAATTTTGTATTGTTTTTCTAGTATTTTTACTGGGAATGAAAGGATCAATTGGAATCAGGAAAGTTAGATTGTACTATTCCTACTCATTGGGTATGTGACTATGAATAGATCACTTGAACTCTCTGCACAACTTATACATAGTTGTTGAGTTCACAAAACAAAATACACATGGAATTTCTTTGGAAATTATAAAATATTTTGAAATATTGACTATATTCTATTCACCACTTTAATTTCAAAGTCAGATTTATCTATTTTGTTATTGTTCAGTATTCAGTCATATCCAACTTTTTGTGACCCCAAAAACATAACTACCCATTCTATTCTCCATTCTCTCTGGAAGTCTGTGGAAACTAATGGTTGCTTTCAGGACACCATCTATCCTCTGCTCTTCCCCTTGCCTTTTGCCTCCAATCATAAAATTATGAGTTAAAATTATGAATTATCTTAATTATCCAAACATCAGGTTCTTTTCTAATGACTTGTGTTTTCTCATTATGCGATCAAAATTTTTAAGCTTTAAAGTCAGTATTTGACCTTTCAAATCTGAACAATCTAAATCGATTATACTATGTTCTTTGTTAATGAAGGATTATACCTTAGAGTTAATAGAAAGTTGTTTAGACTAATTGTTTTTAAAGACTTTGCTACTTTGGGATATAGGAAATTTAGCTTCATGCCCTAAAATTGTAATAGCAAAAAACTGTTTTGTTCGTCACAAAGATGTTGAAATAGGCCATCCTGTAAAAATTATACTCTCTTAATAATCTGGTTTATACTGCATAGTTCCTGGTTTTGCAGGAAATATCATAATGCTATTTTTGGTACAGGAATAGAGATATCAATCAAGTAATAACATTCACTCCATTTTTGTATATTGTATTAAATTCAGCTTGTTAAAATATACTTTGTATTAGTTACTAGAGAAATATTAAGTGCAGTATTGAAGATGAGTAAATAAATCTAAAGGAAATTGTTAAATGTATTCAATGGTATTTGATTTTTTTTCAGGGGAGGGGGTAATAGCATAATTGAAATAAGTAGATCCAATGTTTGAAAATGTTTGTTGCTATTGATTGGGCTAAACTTTTAGAAGTTAAAGCATTTAAAGAAAAAATATTTTTAACACAGTTTGACCTGGTAGATAATTAATGGGGATGAGAATTCTAGACCTAAGAGACAGTGCTAATGACTAGGTAATGGTACCCAAGGAATTATGTCCTTTTAGAAAGAATGTCCTTGAAACTGTGATAACTAACAGAAATTTATGTTTATGGTCTTTAACATAGTGGTGATAAGGTTCACTTTCTGTGCAGTATGGAAGCTAACATAGAATTCATACTCTTACGCAAATTAGTTTACAGTAATTAGTCAAAAAGTCTGGGATTGAGCTATGATTGTGCTACTAATTAGCTTTGTAATCTAAGGCAAATCAATTAATCTACGCTTCCATTTCCTTTCAAGTAAAATGGAAATAGTAATGTCTCACATCCTTATCTAATAGGGTATTTGTTATGAGGTAAATTAGATGACAGGTATAAAATTGATTTAGGTTATTAAAAGCCTTCTCCAAAAGTATAATGGAATATTTTATTTGGAGTTTTGAGGACACATCAATGTTTCTACAGTATGTCATTTAAAATAATAACTTTTTTTACAAATTGATTCTTATAGACCATTAAAGACAGAAACAAACAAAAATAAATCTTCCAAGTGCTAGAGGGAAAAAAAATGGATTTGATTTAATGAATTTGATTTGATGAAATTGACAGTAGCTTGACAATGAACATAATGATACTTTTAAATATAAACTGGAAAGTATTCCAGGTAAGAGTCAATTTATATTCTTATTGCCACAACAGGAAGGCAGAGAAGCTGGTCACAGCATCACAAACTTAGAACTGGAAGGTTCCTTATAATCCAATATTTCATTTGCCAGATGAAAAACTGAGGTCCAGGGAATTTAAATAACTGGTGCAAACCCAAATGAATAGTAATTAAAAGAATACAAATTTGAATTCAAGACCTGGAATTCTTTAAGTCCTACACTCGTTCCAGTGTACCCGGTTACTTTTACATTATTACATATAAAGACATAAATTTAATGTTTTAAAATAGTACATATGTGCTCTTTATTTGTGATTTCATCAATGTTGGTACTCTTTCCTCCAACATAAATAAAAAGTTCCTCTATATATTAGTTGATGACCTTCATGAGTTGCTATAGTCAAAAGAAATCATCAACTGATGGAAAGTGTATTGATGTTTATCCTTTCCATACTTATCTAAATACTTTTTTCAAAAAATAAAAACATAGTTTTGTTATCAGATCCATACTTATATCTTTTTAGCTTGATCAGACTTATCCAATTTCAATTCTCCTAACTAAATCCATGGCTTCTGCTGAATTCTATTATGACAACAGAAGATGATGTTAATAAAAAGCTGACCTTTTAAGTGTGATATCTTTTATTACATTGATCACTCAGAGTGATTTGATTAATCTGGATAGCATGCATCTTGCCTCCTCTCCTTCTCTGTTTTTATGGATCCAAATATATCACTCCTGAAATGCTGAACTTCATTGAAAAAAGTTAGTGCTCAATGAGAGAATAATATCGATGTTGTTGTTCTTGTTGTTTAGGGTCTTTTGGATAGTTTTTTGCTTCTTCTAGAACCTTCAAACATGTTGATTAAATATATTTCAAATGATAAACCTAATATAGTGGCTTCCTTGAGTTTTGTTAAAATAGGAACTGTGACCTAAAGATGAAGCACATAAAGAATACTTTGAAATAGAGAATGAATTCAGATAAAAGAAACCCATCTCCAGTGTTCTTGTAAGTTGTTCTGGTTGCTTGCCATTTCCTGCTTCTGGTCAAGTCTCTCTCAGTGGTTGATACTTGAAACAATAAAGACAAACATTTTCAGAGGGACATTTCTCTAAAAATGTAGAAGAAAAACATGTAGATTCCAGAGATTTGGTTAACTGATGAATGAAGGTGAAGTTTATCTAAGGTAAACATGAGCTGGAAACATGTTGAGACTTACAAAGCCTTACTTCTTTTCCAAGAAACCATAGATAAGGTGGTGTACCTTTGCTCTGACAACGAAATGATTGAGTAGATTTCCATTACAGCAGGTTATTCATTTTTTGTGGATATATGTGTATGTGTGAATATATATAAGTATATATATGTATATATATATATATATGCTGATACAAATATAAATATATTAATATGTTATAACATATAATATTATATATATACATATATATGTATATATATATATATATATATATATATATACATATATATGTATAAATATACTTTCACTTCAATGCTCTGGGAAAACACATGTAAGTCACAACATGATTCTAATTCAGACCTGCATCATTATTGAACTCCACTTAATTTTTTCTGGAATTAAATCACTATTACTTTGGCACAGCGGAAAAAGGGAATACAGAAAAGTAGTAATCTGAGGTAGGCATTTCATAGCTTACACAGCTGTACTGACAAGACAGAACCATCTTTAGTAGATTTTTATTTATTTAAACTGTACTGTTGCCTAACCACTTGTATAAGTACAACTTTTGAAGATTACAAGCATCTTACATCAAAATATTTTGTTTCCATAAGGATTTTGTATGATGTGGTATTTATCATTTTACTCCAGAAGTAATTGTTGAAATGCCAATTAAAAATATAGCATGTAGTGTGTATAAATTCCCAAATGCACCATTACCTTCTCATAGCTCTTTCAACTAAAAAGAGGTATATGGTGTATTCAGGGAAGATCAGCACCTTTGGTGTAAAAACTTGTCAGGCTTTTTTCAAGGCTGAAAATCCTCCTTTGGTGTCCACCTGTCATCCAATTCTCCCCTGTAGCTCTAAGAAATTATATCATGTACAATGGACCCATCTCAGAATACTGTCTTGGCACACAGGTTAAACCAGTTAAGGGTAATCAATGGACCTCAAACCTAATGGTGAGTTAGGGGCTTGTCTACTCCAAATATGTAAAGACATTCCCCTGCAGAATGGACAGATGAGAACAATTTGTTCCAAGAGCCATGAAGGTGGATGAAACTGGCTATGTGGAGCACTTAGAACTTGGTCAGGCATTAGACACAAAGGTCATCCATTGCAAACAATCACTAATAGACTTGATTTTTGCTCTACTCCTGAATTTCAATAACTCGGGAGAAAAGAACAAAGCTGACAACTTTGTGCAGCTCTAAGTTAAAACAATTCATGAATAAATCAGGACATCACCCCATGATATCATTGGTCCTCTTTGAAAATGAAGGACAAACAACAGCGGCTATAACAATTAAAAGAAACAAAAGTATATTTGCCAACCTAGAGAGTTTTGCAAATATTAATTACTATATTGTTAGCTCCATATTTTGTAATGCATAATAATCAGTGTATAATAGCTAAAATACATGGATAGGATCACATAAATAAATTAGTTCAGAAACAAAATAATATTTAATAATCCTCATCAAAATCTTTAATTTGAATTGCTTTAGATCAGATATAAAGGTATGTATAGGATTGTAAAATTTTAAGACTGAATTTTAATTATAGCTCTGGAAATGAGCTTTTAAAAAAAGGAAAGATTGCATTAAAGATGGAGAAAATAAACATGCCATAGAAAGGGAATAAATATTATAAGATTTGACAGGTAGAATCTGACTGCTTTTTATAAATGTGAATCATTTGTATCAAATCAAATGTGAAAGCTTAACTTCATATGAATTTAATTCAGTAGATATTTAGCAATTATCTGCTTTTATACAAGGCACTGGATCAGCACTGAGGATACAAATACAAAAAAAAAGGGGGGGGGTGGGGGAACTCTTCCCTCAAAGATGTTGGGAAATGATATGTATACAAATAAGTCAATACAAAACATACAGATATACAATAAATATAAAATAATTGAGGACAGGAACTAAAAATTGGATAGATCAGAAAAAGGCTTAATATAGGAGGTAACATTTGAGCTGAGTTTAATGGGTGATATGGCTCTAAAAAGACTTTTATTATTGTTATTAGTCCTTCACTCTTGAAAAGGGCCATGACATGAGGAAGGTGATGTCATGACATGCATGTGAATACAAGAATGAGAACAGAAGAACATCCCAAGAATGAGAGGCAGCCTGTGAAATTGCATGAATGCAGGAAATCCAATGATATTTCACAGAAAGTAACAAGTAGCTTCAATATAGAGTATATATATGAACGGAGGCAGTTACATTTGTCTAGAAAGATACTTTGGACTCAGACTGTGATACACATTATTTGTTTATAGATTCAGAATTAAAAGAAACTAAAGATTACAATAGGCAAAATGTTGCCCAAAATGGTGTTTTGCTTAGAGATACACTTACAGCTGTTCTCTATTATAAATATGACTGCAGATGAGTAAGTCTTCTGAATCATGTTTTATAGGTTCATTTAAATTCACTTCACTAAAACAATTCCCTCTCAACTTTTCCAAAACTATTTCTGGTGGATCGAGGTACAACTGTTAGAGTTTATAGTAATCTCTATGTAAAGAGTGATTTCCCTCATCACTTAACTTCATAATTAGTGTTATATAAACCTTTACTTTATCTTATAATAAAGTATAAGCTTTTGTACTAAAAAAGATACAGAGTTGAAGTTCTAAAGAGAGACTAAGATTGAATATGTAGTTCTTTATCACAAGTGATGAGATCCTCAAGCAAGAGGGAAGAGCAGGAGATCTATAAAATTGGATGCATTTTTTTAATGTCCTGATAATTACATTTAATAGAATAGGTTTCCCTCATAATCATATTTTTTATTTTATAAATTTAAAAATATTTTGCTGATATGGGATTAATAGGCTTCACCAGATAGCTAATATTCCATGACACACAAAAAAGTTATGAACCCTAGGAGAAGCTAAGTGAATAGGAACTCTTGCAAATCCTGACTAGTTCAGAAAGAATCATGAAAGAGAGAGATTCCACCTATCCTGGGGAGAAATGGGTTCAATGATAGAGACTTGGTCCAAGAAAATTGAGGAGAGTACTGATTATCCAAAGGGGGGGGAAGGGTCATTTAAACTTTTATGGGTATAATCTGTAGGATAGAAGTTGAGAATAGATTTGAAGCATTGTAAGAAGAGATCCTTTAATCTTCAGTGAATTTTTGTTATTGAAAGAAAGAGTTCAACTTAGATCTGCATGAATTATCAAAAAAGGCCAAAAAATAGTGAGCATCAGCTATACCTGTGAATAAAAGCAGAAGAAACAAAAACACAGACAAGCTCTTTTAGAACTATGGCAAATTAATAGATAAATTGAATACTTATAACTTATCTGAAAAATTGGGGACTAAAAGAGCATAGCCTGAGAATTTAAAAACAACAATTTGAAAGCCTGGTTTGAGATTTGAATTTACTAAGTTCCTACTTTTGTGACCTTGAAAGTTACTTCATTTTTTTTTATCTTTTATTTCCCCATCTATAAAATGAAGGGATTAGATTGGATGTTGAATTCAATTCCTCTCTTGCTCCAGACCCTGTGAATACTATGTTTTTGCTCAACATTCCTTCCACATTATAGGAGAAAAAATTTTGCATTTGATTGAACTAGAGCTGGACTTCAATGGACAATGGTGAAGATGGGATATGACCATTATTTAGAGAACCTGGAATCCATGACTTTTGTCCAAATGATGATTCCTTTTTAATCAACTTCGCAAAATTATTTCAGGACAATTTATAACATGATAGAATGGAAAGAGAGCTGTTTTTGAGTCAAGAGAAACTTGGATTTTGAATTGTCATTCCTTTACTTTGTAACAAGAAGGCATAGCCTTTCTGAACCTAAGTTTAGTTATCAGCAAATGGGGATTCTACATGAAATATCTACTTCTTATGTATTGTCAATATTAGTGAATTTATGTAATGTGCATTGCAAAACTTAATCCTACAACTTAAGATACTCTACTTTTTAATTTTCTAAAGGATTTCTGATTTCATCAAGGTATGAATTCTTTTTATGAAATGATATTACAACTGGTGACAATTTAGTGAATATCTGCAAAAGTGACATTGATTAGAAATGCATCATTTCTACTCACTTCCCTTCCCCCTGCCCCCCAATAATACCAAGATGGTGATGAATCATTTAGAATATATAGTGTTTGATGGGTTTCAAATTGATAATCAGATGGTTTTTAGAGGCAATGGAACCAAATTTCCATCTTAAAAAAAAATCCCTTAAAGAGTGGCTGTGAGTGTACTGATTGTAAGCTATTCAAGAGCAAGAATTAAGTCTGTTCTCTTCTGTAAATGATCTCCAAACCTTTTGAGGACCATTATGCTTATTAGTGTGCACTTAAAATGCATACTTAAGGGGGATTTCCTTAGTTCTTTAATTATTAAATCACTTAATTGTTCAATTATTTCTTTTTTTTTTTTTTTTTAGGATCTTTTCTTTTGGGTTTATACTTATGGATAACTTTTGAAAACGTAGTTTCCTTGGTTTACAATTCTATAGAGAGGAATTTCACAATAGTAAATGTTTGAAAGTACAAAATTTGAGAAATTGAAGAATTAAAAAAGTGATTTTCATAGGACTTGAATAAATGTATTAGTTCTGCAAATGATCATGGATTTGTTAGTGATTAAAATGTTTTGATAGTTTTTAAGCATATTTGGTAAATTTTAAAATAGATGAAAAACATTTTTAAAGTTTCTATTTTATTCATTTATGATTAAGAACAAATGAACTTTTCCTTTCCTTTGAGTAAGTCAAACTTATTTTCATTAGACTCAAAATGAAAAAAAGCATAAATATTTATTGTTCTGTATAGTCTCAAGGATTATAATGTTAGAGGATAGTGTTTTTTATGGTAACTAGTTACTCAAGATTTGTGGAACTTAACTGAAAAGAATATTTAGAATTGAGATAGATAAATGAAATTGCAGATCAAAAATTCTCAATTTTTGGGAAAATTCAATAACTTAATTGGTTTCATTACAAAGATATCTTTCCACTTCTAATTACATATTTTTTTATTTATAATATGCAGGGCTTATAACTGACATATAATTTTTCCAAACTATGAAATTAAATTAATTTTATATTAACTAGTTTCATGAAAATTTATTAGGTTACTACAAATACCTTGGAATTACATATATATACAATATATATGCACATATATGCTTATGAATATGCATATTCTGAGTTGAATATATTTTCTACAATACAATGTAATGTGATCTCATTGATGTGGGCAGTATCTCTATTGTAATAGATCATAACCCATCTACATATTTCTATCATGTGTAGCTATTGTTTATGTCTTCTGTAAAATTCCCAGTCTTTAACATGGTACTGTTTTTTCTACAAACCCATTAATTGACTATAACATGTCACAGTGGTTTCTTCTTCTAAAGTTTGTAGTCCTTATTAATTTCACATGTTTATTATATCATTTTATTATATATATTTTAGCTTGATTATTTTTTACACGGAAAATTAGTGTCAGAGCCAGTAAGACCTGACTAGATTCAAAGCCATCCTCTGACACAAACTGACCATATGACACAGGTCAAGTTACCTAATCTCATAATACTCTCAGCAAATTTCCAAGACTCTGAATTACTGAGAAGATGTTAACTCTCATTGGCACAGGGAATTTCATCATCTAGAAGTTTTCTATTTCATTAAAATCAAAGGTTCAGTATATATTCCTATTTTTTCATATTTGTAAGAAAAACCACCTCTATCTTCCTTTTAAATATCATCTTTCTTTTGGCATTACTATGTAACATCAATCAATATACATTTATTTTTATTAATATTTTATTTCTTCAATCACATGTAAAAACAATTTTAACATTATTTTTTAATATATTTTGAGCACCAAATTCTTCCTCTCTCTTCATTCCTTAGCCTCTCCCTGAGTTGTTAAACAATCTGAAACAGATTATAATTATTTAATCATGAAAAAATATATATGTGTCATTTTGTGGAAGAAAACTCAAGCTGAAAGGAAGGGAAGAAGCAAGAGAGGAAGAAGAAAAGGAAGGAAGGAAGGAAGGAAGGAAGGAAGGAAGGAAGGAAGGAAGGAAGGAAGGAAGGAAGGAAGGAAGGAAGGAAGGAAGGAAGGAAGGAAGGAAAGAAAGAAGGAAGGAAGAAAAGAAATGAAAATAATATGCTTTAATATGCATTCCGACTCCATCAGTTCTTTTTCTGCAGTGGATAGCATTTTTCATCATTACTTCTTTGGGATTGCCTTGAATCATTGTATTGTGGAGAAAAACTAAGTCATTCACAATTGTTCATCATTCAATATTGCTGTTACTATATACAGCATTCTTCTGGTTCTGGATACTACATGTTGTATTCATTTGTGTAAATCTTTCCAAGTTTTTTCTAAAATGATCCTGCTTGTCATTTCTAATAGTAAAATGATATGACATTACAATCATATACCATTTATTAATAAATATTTATTAAACACCTACTGTGTTCTAAACATTCTTCTATATTCTGGGGACACAAAAGATAATATCCCCCTTCAAGGAGTTCACAATAGAATGGGGGAAATATATGTGACTGAGAATCATGGAATGCAGCGATCACTGGAGACTGATCCAATGGGAAATGTTGGTTGTGTGTAAGCTGCAATTGCTACCAATGATGATTTGAACTTAAATTGTGGTATAAAAGACATCAGTAAAAATCTATGATTAAAGCACATATGATCAATTTTGTGATGTAGTAAGAGTGAGAGAGTTAATAATTACTGGAACAATCACTGTGTTGGCATCCATAACAGATTCAAACTTTCAGAAAGTAGCCTACAGTTATACCATGTGTCATCAGAAAGACACAGAAATCATATGGAATGAAATTATATTATTTGTTGCCTCTACCAGTGGAGGGAGCTACTATACCTAAGAACTTAGGGACACATTGAAGTTATATTATTTATTAATGAAATACCTCTTGGCTCTCCAACCCTTCTATACTTAAGGATTATTAAACTGCCAGAGGGCAGTGTTTTGTACCCCATGGTGTTTTGCATATAGCAATTGTACAACACACACATCTATCTATCTATCTATCTATCTATCTATCTATCTATCTACATAGATATACTTCACATATATGTATATACATATTACATATTTTTATAAGTATGATGATTGAAAATTTAAAAGGAAGATTTCATTAACTTTCCTGAAAAGATTTAAATAGTATCATTTGAACATACTATTTGAAACTGCCAAAGAATCTATTTTCATGTATTTCAGTGAAAGAGCAAAATTAGCTTTCCTTAAAGCAGGTGTTCTTAACATTTTTTACCCCTCTGACAATCTAGCAAAATGCATAGAGTCTTCAGAATCTTATTTTTAAAAGCATAAAACTTTAAAAAAAATAGGATTATAATGGAAAGCAATTATATTGAAACACAGTTATCAATTTTTTTTAAAGATTCCTAGTTAGACACTTATACTGCTATATAGTATTACACTATATGTTATAGTTATAGTTATATATATATATTATAAATCTCTCTTCCACAAATGTGAGAGAACTTGAAATATAGCAAGTGTTTCATTGTTTGCATTGTTGAAACTCAGAAGAAGTGGATGATCACTTTGAGAAGTGGTCTTCATCTCAGACCCTATAGCTAAAACAAAGCACAAGAATACTTTGAAGTATGGCATCATTGCCTTGAGCTTCTGTGCTTACAAGGAAAGGTCCTGGCAGGAATGGGCCAAATTCCCAACTTCTCTATTTCTTTCATGTAGATAGTCTTACTAGTGTGGAAAGTACAACATAAACCCAGCTTCACTGAGTTTTAAATCCCACTATTTTGTCATCAGACACAGACAAGATTATTTGCAGAATCTTTCTATGATGAGAAGGGATTAGTGTCATAATCCATACTTTAAAGATGAGGAAACTGGGACTTGTCCAGCTAGATAAGATAATCAAACCTTTGAAACAAAAATGACTCACTTGAATTTTTATATTATATCTCAACTTTAAGTGAGATTGTGAAATTTGGTGACATTTATTTGATGTCATTTATTTTTCTCTCTTCAGTTATATCTTTGAGGCTATTGCTTAATAATTATTGTACTCAATCTTTTAAGTCGTGTTTGACCCATTATGACCCCATTTGAGATTTTCTTACCAAAGATACTGGAATGGCTTGCTATTTGCTTCTCCAGCCCATTTTACAGATGAGGAAACTGAGGCAAACAGGGTTAAGCGACTTTTCTAGGGTCATTCAGCTAGTAAGTATTTGAAGCAGGATTTAAGCTTATTATTTAAGCCAGGGTACTCTAATCTGTAGCCATGAGTACAAAGACAAATAGCTCTACCATCCAAAAGTAATTTCCTTTACTAAAGTGTGGAGTTCTTGTTCTTCTTTATATTAATAATATAAGATAGTTCTCTCTGGGAGAAAGAGCAGGTTTCTCGAGGAGATTTTCTGGAGGCAGTCTTAATTGCAGTTGAAAGTAATAATCACCCAAATGCAGCCAGCTGGTAAAAATGCAAACATTTATTTTCTCCTTCCAAAATAGCCTGGTTAGTTGACGCCTATCTCTCTGCTTGGTTCCAAGAGCTACTGCAGATTGTCTTTTCCTTCTGCCTCTGCTTTCTTCAGCCACCAGCCAGCCAAGTGGAAAAATGGAATGGATCTTTCTTGTTTTGGAGAGAGGGCTTCTGGTGTAATTCAGCTGAAATCTGGACTTGTAGCTTCTTTCTCTGAAAACTCTTCTTACTGGTCCCTTTGAAGCTCTGTTTATTTGAGAGAGAGATAAATTGTGGGATGAGAGAGAGAGAGGGATTATGGGTTTCTCCCATAGTGCTCTCTGGCCCTAAGAGCTTCAAGGAGGTGTGAATTCACAAAGTTACAAAGTTTACTTTGTGAATCTCCCATACTTGTGAATTCCAATGAGTAAAAAACACAAGCATTGTATCAATTAATTCTACTCAGTACCTTGTTTCAGGTTCTAGCCCAAAATATCTTCTTGTAAGATCAGATCAATAATCTATCAACTCTAATCAGTTAGCAGTTTGTAAAGATTCCAACACTAAAGTGTGTATTTCTTTCCTTGATGGATTAACATTTTCTTTGCCTTCTAAAAGTTTAGAATAATAAATGAGAAAAAACATATATATATATATATATATATATATATATATGCATTTACATATGCACATATACATTTACACAATATACATATGTACATATGTTATGTCATATGTAAGTAAACCACATTGCACACTTAATCTAAATTTCCAAAATTGGTCCAATATACTAAACATCCTCTATTTTGAACCCATGACAATATTGAGACTAATTGGACCAATTTTGGAAATTTAGATTAAGTGTGCAATGTGGTTTACATTACATATGACATAACATATGTACATATGTATATTATGTAAATGTATATGTGCATATGTAAATGCATATATATATTTTTTGAACCTAAGTTTCTTGGGGATCTTCCCATTCTCTTACTTGCAAGTCTGTTAATGCAAACCTTTTAAATTATAAAGGAATGTGATATGCTTTTTCTGGTACAGTAGGCTCATTGATAAGATGAGGAAATGGAGGCATCTATTGTATGACTATAATAAATAAATACTTATAGAAGTAGTAATTCAGAGGCACTTCAAGCCACAATTGGTCATTATTTGGATCCTGATGGACTTAGAGTGAATGTAACTAGCAATCATTTGTGTTTTGGCCAGAGACTCTGTTAGATTTATTGATTTGTTTTTTGGCTAGGTACTAGAAGCCATTTTTTTTTTTTTTTTGCCTCAATTGCTTCCTAGTCTAAAT
Source organism: Antechinus flavipes (assembly GCF_016432865.1). Classification (NCBI taxonomy): domain Eukaryota; kingdom Metazoa; phylum Chordata; class Mammalia; order Dasyuromorphia; family Dasyuridae; genus Antechinus; species Antechinus flavipes. The sequence goes on along the minus strand of NC_067403.1, from coordinate 85,416,145 downwards.
CACTGCATGGGTGTTGTCTATCAAACCAAGACCTGTTAAAAACCTAGCTTTAAAAAGTCCAAAGTCTGCCACTGCAGACATTGGCCCATTTCCAGTCATCTTGATTTATATCTGGCCAACTAGACCCAAATAGCTCTGGAGGTGACTTTGCATAGTCTTCTTTCACTTAAATCCAATGCACTTGCAAGTCATGGCATCACCTCCCTGATGTTATGGTCCTCTTCAAGAACAAAGGATAAGGGTAAGCTAGGTGGTGCAGTGGATAAAGTACCAGTGCTGAAGTCAGGAGGAACTGATTTTTCATATAGCTTCAGACACTTAATACTTCCTAGGTGTGTGACCTTGGTCAAGTCACTTAACCTTAATTGCCTCAGGAAAGGAAAAAAAAAAGAATAGGGAAGATCCCCAAGAAACTTAGGTTCAAAATAGAGGATGTTTAGTATATTGCATTCAAATAATGGGAAAAGCAATAGTATATTTATTGTATGTATTAATATCTCTCCCTTGAGAGAGCCTTAGGCAGTGGGAAGAATGAGCACTTAACCAAAGTCAACAAGACATAAGTTTTAGTTTGACCTCAGACAATTACTAGCTGTGAGACTCTGGGCAAGTAAATTAAATTCTCTTGTGCCATCCTGGGGACCTTACTGACCCTCTCAACCACAGTTTCCTTGCATATAAAATCAGGAGATGGACAACATCTAAGATCCACTTCCAATTCTAAATTTATAGTACCACAATGTTACTCCATTACCAAAAGAGATGAAAATCCATTAATAATATAAAATCACATACAAAGAATATCCTATTCAGTGGGGATATGTGCCTAACATATGTGTCACATCTAAAATTTATTTATTTTTTAAAAGCTTGTTATTTTCAAAACATCCAAAATTTAAAAGCTGGTTAACATCCACAGTGGAGAATCACAGCTCACAAAGTTGTAAGTGACTCTGGCCAATACTTCACTTGAGGTATTAATTCCTAATTTAACAAATATCCCACTTACAGGCTAAAATTGGATGAAATTTTGATCATTATAGATCATTCATGTAACATTCAGGAAACCTAGTTCAGTTGATCCTTTGATCTGCTAATGTTAATGCTGATTTTGGTTAAACTAAAGTTTAGATTTTAGAAATAAAATCTAAACATATAAGACAATGAGGTGGTACTGTGTATAGAGTCGTTAATCTGGCTTCTAAAAATCTGATTTTAAATCCAACTTTCCATCCTTAAAAAACAGCTCTGTGACCCTTTCCTAGGAAAGTCACTTATCTCTCTCTGCCTCAGTTTTCTCATCTGGAAAATGGAGATGATAATAGTACCTAGCTCTCAGGTAGTCTAAAATGACATAATCTTTAAAAGTGCTTTTAAAATCTTTAAAGACATATATAAATGCTAGCTCTCATCAGCATTGGAAACGTAATACATTTGGCAATGAGGCAACTGGTGGGAAATGGGTAATAATAATAAGTAACATTTATATAGTCTTTTCTAAATGACAGACACATTTTTAAGTGCTTTATAAATATTACCTTATTTGATTCTCACACCACCTTTGAGAGGTAGATGCTAATATTCCCATTTTAGAAATGAGAAAACTTAAGGCAGAGATAAGGTGACTTGATAAGGTCATTAAGTTGAGGTCAAATTTGAACTCAGAACTTTTCTGAGCTATCTATTACTATATCTTACTTTCTCATTGCTATTGTTGTTCAGTCATTTCCGACTCTCTATGATCCCATGGACTATAGCATTCCAGACCTTTTTAGTCTCCATTATCTCTTAAAACCTATCTAAGTTCATGTTCATTTGTTTCTATAATACTGTCCATCCATCTAATCCTCTGTTACCTTTTTTTTTTTTTCCTGCTGTTTTTATCTTTTCCAATATTGGGTTATTTTCCAATGAGATCCATCTTCTTATAATGGTGCTTCTATTTCAGTATTTGTCTTTCTGGTGATTAGCTTGAATTACTTTTTTTTTTTTAAGTATAGACTAATTTGACCTCCTTGCTATGTAGGGGATTCTTAAAAGTCTCCAGCACCAAAATTTGAAAGCATTGATTATGTGGTACTCAGTTTTTCTTATACTCCAATTTTCACAAATATACATTCTATTAGGAAAAAAAAAAAGCATAGCTTTTAATATGAACCTTTGCTCACAAAGTGATACTTTTGCTTTTTAGAAACCTGACAAGATTTGCCATGGTTTTCTTGCAAGGAAAAAACATTTTTTAATTTCATGGCTGTTATCGCCATCTGTAGTGATCTTTGAACCCAAGAATATAAAATCTGACACTGCTTCCATTTCTTCTCCCTCTATTTGCCAGAAAGTAATAGGACCAGTGGCCAAGATCTTAGTTTTCTTGATATTAAGATTCAAGCCAGCTTTCACATATTCCTCTTTCACCTTTATCAATAGGCTTCTTAATTCCTCCTCACTTTCTGCTGTCAGAGGCCTATCACCTGCACATCTAAAATTATTGATATTTCTCCTGACAGCCTTCATTCGAGTTTTTGATGAATCCAGCCTGGCATTTCATATAATGTATTCAGATGGGCAGTATAGAAATCAGATTAATTAAATACTTTGCAGCCAAAGATGGAGAAACTCCATAGAGTTGTTAAAATAAGACCTCGTATTGATTTGTGCTTCAGATTATGAGCTTCTTATAGAAAAATTCAGACTTAAATTGAAGAAAGTAGTGAAAACCATCAGCCTTATGGACATAAAGTGAAGATAATGAATATATCTAATAGATTAGATCTGATAAATACAATGCCTGGAGACCTATGAACAGAAATTTGCAATATTGTGCAGGAAGTACCAATGAAAAATATTTTCCCAAAAAGCAAAATGACTATCTGATGAGACTTTATAAATGGTTAAGTAAATAAAGAAAATTTTCTTATATGTTTTTATTTTACCTAAATACTCAAATGTGTATTATATTTATACGTGATAAATATATACTTATAAAATTAGTATATTATAATATTTAATATGAATATATGTGAATAGATGGATGGATAGATAAATAGATAGGTAGATAGGTAGATATATAGATAGAAGAAGTCCTGAATTCAGATTCAGCCTCAGATTTATTAGCTGTGTAATACTGGGAAGTGACAACTTCTGTTTCCCTCATTTTCCCAACTGTAATAGGGACCTATTAATAGCACTTCTATGAAACATAGGATCTTTTTTCTTTCATTGGTCAAGTGGAATGTTCTCAACTTTGAAATTTTGTGATGATAACATAATGGCTTTTCTTTTAAATAATTGTTTTGAATAAATTTCATGTAGTACTCTATATATTAAACACTATGTACCTTGAATCATGGGTTGTTTATTTTGAGCATTTGTTTTTCTCTTTAATACAACAAATATTGGTGACTCCTGCTTTGGGCACCATCTCTGAGAAAACAAAAGGAATCTATAGCATGGTCCTTGGGCTCAAAGAGTCAAGAAGTCAGTGATAGAAACTGGTTCTGTGACATCATTGCTATAAGGAACACCCTGATAAGCAAATTACAGATACCTGTGTAGGTTGGCACCTTCATTTCAACTTAAAGTTTTCATGAATAGTCTGGAACACTGAGATGCTAAGTAATTTGTACAGAGTAACTAGGGGCAATATATCAAATCAAATATTTCTGACCCTTTGGACAACTGTCCTATCTATTATACTATACTGAGAAGACAGGACCTAAAATAAATGATAGCAAAACATCTAGAATATTAAATTGTATCTTGTATATTACATATAAGAAATGCAAATGGATGTGAGGAAGGAAAAATAATGCAAACTGAAATCATTTATGAAGGTTTTATGAACATTGATTATTATAATCATTCATCTTTGTTCTTTGCAGTTCTGAAAATAGTACCTTGCACACCACAAGAATTTAATTAATATGTGTTGAATTTAATTGGATTGAGGTTAAATTTTAGGTGGGTCTGAAATAAAAATAGGATTAATATTCTACTTGGTAGAGTAGCAAGATAGAGACTATGGGTGTGTATGTGCGGGGGAAGTGAGGGGGAGGGAGGGAAGAAGACACAAAAAGAGATACAGAGACAGACAGACAGAGAAAGAGAATGGTGAGGGAATTACTTGAAGTATAAATAGGAATTTTTTCATCTTGCTCAAATCCAGTAGTGATAGGAATTGCAGGGGGTGATACAGAAGAAATCTCATAATGTGTCCAATTTCCTGTTGTACTTAATTGGTGAGGAAGTTGCCCTTGGGACAGGGAAAATGTGATAATGTGAGACAGCTTAGTAAATCTGAAGCAAGAAAGATGATTTCAAATATGTTTTCACATATTAGCTGTGTGATCCTGGACAGGTCACTTAATCTTTGCCTCAGTTTCCCTTTTATATAAAGTGAAGATACCTATTTCTTAGGGATATTGTGAGGATAAAATGATATAATATTATAAAGAACTTTGCAAACCTTACAATGCAGTATTATTAGTGGTTATTCTCATTATTATTACATTCTGATGGTGATGGCCCAAGTTCAGTGTTGCTCAGTCGAAGATTAGTTTTAAGTGTAGTAGCTGCTCCAAGGAAAATGAACACTCACAGATGTTAACAAGACATTAATAAGACAAAGCTCACACTAACAACGGAATGACTGGTATTCTTCTAAATTTGACAATTATTTATATATCTTAGAAACAAGAACTTTATGAAAAACACTGGCTGTAAAAAAATTTTTCCCAGCTTTGTGCTTCCCTTTTAATCTTGTTTTTGTTGGTCTTATCTGTATAAAAGCTTTTTAATTCAATATGATCAAAGTTGTCCATTTTCCCTTTCATAATATTCTTTAGTTCTTCTTTGGTCATAAATTCCTCCCTTCTTTCTTAATTTGCTTATGGTATCATCTTTTATACCCAAATCATATATCTACTTTGACCTTATTTTGGTATGGGGTGTAAGATTTAGGTCTATGCCAAGTTTCTGACATATTATTTTTCAGTTTTCCCAGCAATTTATTGTCAAATCATGAGTTCTTATTCCAGAAGCTATAGTTTGGGGTTTTATCAAATAGTAGATTACTACGAGCCTTGTTTATTGTATCATGTGTATCTAATCTATTCCACCAATCCACCACTCTATTTCTTAGCCAGCACCAAATTTTTATTTGTTTGTTTGTGGTTTTTGGTGAGGCACTTGATATTAATTGACTTGCCCAGGATCACACAGCTAGTGAGTGTTAAATGTCTGAGATCAGATTTGAACTCAGGTCCTCCTAACTAAAGGGATGGTTCTCTATCCACTGGACCACCTAGCTGCTCCTCCAGGACCAAATGGTTTTGAGGACTACTGCTTTATATTATAGTTTTAGGTCTGATATTGTTAAGCCACCATCCTTTGTATATGTTTTTTTCATTAATGCTTGATATTCTTGACCTTTTGTTCTTTCAGATGAATTTTGTTATTATTTTTTCTAGTTCTATAAAATAATTTTTGGCAGTTTGATTGGTATGGCATTGAAAAAATAGATCAATTTAAGCAGAATTGTCATTTTTAGTATATTAGCTTATCCATCTATGAATGGTTGTTATTTTTCCAATTGTTTAGATCTAACTTTATTTGTGTAAGAAATGTTTTGTAATTGTGTTCATATTTCTCTTGGGTTTGTCTTGATAGGTAGATCACCAAGTATTTTATTTTGTCTACAGTTGTTTTACATTTCTCTTTCTATCTCTTGCTGATGGGATTTGTCAGTAATATATAGAAATACTGATGATTTGTGTGGATTTATTTTCTATCCTGTAACTTTGTGAACTGTTTCCAGAAGGTTTTTGGATGATTTTCTAGGATTCAGCAAAAAGCGAAATTTTTTTCCTTGTTGCCTATTCTAATTCCTTTCATTTCCTTTTCTTTTCTTATTGCTAAAAACAACTTTTCTAATACAATGTTGACTTATAGTCATAATAATGGACATCCTTGTTTCACCCCTGATCTTATTGGGAAAGGAATACCCATTTTCACATTCTACTTTGGGTTCTTACTCATTTATCTGCTTAGTACCTCATTTTTTTAAATATGTAAATTGAGAATGTTAGGTTTGATAACCTTTATCAGTTTCATTTCTATAATCCTATGATTCATAAAATCTTTCTGGGTTTCCAGAGCTTAGCACTGGTTGTAGTTCTTCTCTGTCCTAGAATGCACTTGATGATTTTGTTCAGAACAATCATTTCTTACAAAATTATCACATTTTAGGTTTTCTTGTATGCCTCTCTGAGGCTCTCAATTATCCCTATCTGTGTCTTTTTGCTTGAAATTGTGCTTCAGTGTCTTCCAAGCTAGATATGGATAAAAAAGGAATGATATCAGCTGTTAACTGATGAATTAATCTGGTTAAATACTAGTTGAGGTAGGTAAAACTTTTTTTGGCTCTTTTCTCATCCATAAGCCTAAATCAGTTTTTTAGAATTACGATTCTATATATGTGGTTTTATCAAAACTTTTCTCATTTATGGCATTTCTTTTAGCTTGTTTCACCATAGTTTTGTTTTCTTTTTCTTTTTTTTCCAAGTAGAAGACAGATGTGGGAACAGGAAAAAGAAAGACTATAATATGTCAAAGTCTGAAGGATAGACTCAAGAACAACATGATATGAAGGGAAATAGAATTCTAAGTATGCTACTGAAAAACTTAGGATTCTACCTTTTCTTTTTCCTTTCTTGAATGTGGTTAAGAATATAAAACTGATCTGTAATAATGCCTATAGCAAACTTTTCTTCCATCTTTGTTCTCCCTAAGCCATGTAATCTATTTGTTCAATAAAATTAAGATTCTGTCCAAGTCATATATATACATATATGCTCTTTGCTTAAAAAAACAAAGAACAAAACAAACAAAAAAAAACCTTTCTTAATAATCATGAAACAGGGGAAGTGAGCTAAAAATCTGAAGAAGTAGCATTATTTATTATTAAGCATATGTAGCATTCATTTGGATAGTATATATTATGTTAACCCAGATAGAATGATAAAATAATAAATGCATCCTTAAAACTTTGAAAATAATGATTGCCAAATGTAGTTAGTGGCCAAAGGTAGTAGAGATAACAACTGAGATTTATTTTATGTTTTAAGAGTTATGTGGGTTGATATACACTCTGTTTTGAACTTCAGAACAAAACTGAAATATGGGTATTATGGATATATTATGCCCCTTTATCCTGCCTTTTGGAACTTGATAGACCTTTGATTCTCTTCAAATTGTTAAATACATTAAAAAAAAAAAAGAAGGGGAAAAACTCTAAGGTCATTTCATTTTTGATATGCACAATTAATTTTTTTGCCTGCCTTTCCTCACCGCCAATCTTTGCCATGATTTTCAGATCAAAACCTTCTTGAGTAGAATCATTGGTTAAATTTTCCAAATCATTTTCCATTCCTGTAATTCATTTTCTTTTTATTACTAATATTTGTAGTAGGTCTTCAGAATTTCTCTCTCCACACTCATTAAATTTTAGCCTTTTGATGTGGAAGTAGCAGCTGCCACTATAAAATAAGACTGTTAATAGAAGGAAAAGAATTATGTTGTTTTCCTTCCCACATATACCCATCAGTGCTTACAGTTGCAAAGCATCTAAAATTGTTATTATGTTTGGGAAGACAGAGTTAGCACCCTGCATACCTTAGAATCAGCCGGAGTCAGGATAAGCAAAAGTCTTTGGTCTTTATTCTTGGTCTTTAAGGGTAGAAGTGAAGGGAATGGACACAGGATCTCTGTGACTTTCCTTTTCCACCTCCACTACCCAAGTGACTCTGGCTTACTCCACCCCCTAATTCTTCCCACAGTTCTCTGTATACACCAAAAGATTGAACTAACACAGAATAGTGGGAAGGGCCATTTTCTAGGCATATGCTAATAGATTATCGTCCAATCGGTAGTTAGCTTTAAGTACTCTGTTGCTCAGTGCATCAACTCAAGGATTTCAGCCCTTTACATATATTCACCTTGTGTTTTCTCAATGTGTACTCACATTGTTTATTATCTTGAAAGTCCAAACTTTAATCTTATGAATTTTCTTGTTTTAAATTTTTCCTTTGTGTGTATTTTTTAAAGAGATAATACAAATTTAAAAAAAGTTCAATAAGATATTTGTTATAATGGGGATACAATAAGCAGTATATCCAGTAAGTTGTTTTTATAGTGAAATTATTTGCTCATATACCAACAAAAGCAAGTTCTTATTCTAACTGTTTTTTAAGCATTCACTTCTTTTTCTTAGAAATCTATTAAATATGGTTCATAGTACTCTTTGAAGAACTAACCTTGTTTGTTTTCACTAAAAATGTTTAGTTTGTTGAGCCTATGAAAGGTAGCAGATTAAAAGGGGAAAAAATATTCCTAGAACCAGTTACACAAAATAATTAATGCAATTTAGCAGGTTAATGTTATAATAAAATACCCAGGGCCTTCTTCTTTGAAGAGCAAGTTACAATAAAATGTATGCTCGTTGTTGTGTACCGATTTATGATGTTAACTACAGTGTGGTATATAGTTAGAGGCCCCAAATTCACGCTGGGTGAGGTTTAAGTCAATTCTTTGGAGCCATTGTTTTCTCATTTGTAAAATAAGATGTTGGGAGAGAGGAAGAGAATATCAGGGAGAAGTTAAATCTCAAATAATCCCTAAGTAGACTTAAAATCAATCTTAGTTCTTAAGTCTGTTATCCTACATTACTTTGCTGATTCATGATTTTGTATTTGAGGTAAAACTTTTATAAGTATGGGTACATGTGTGCATGAATACATTTTTTCTCTTATTCTCCAATGTTCATTCAGGTTAAGTTTTAATCATTTAAGGAAATAAGATAAAGAAATCCTCACAATTTAAAATAAAACAGAAATGAAGACATTTCATGAGAAAGTGGATCAAGAAGGGAAGTATGGTAGGTAGAAGAAAGTGGACAAATAAGGATATTTTCAATTTAATCCTTTCTTTATCCTGAATTCAAGGAAGGAATATAAATGATATAGGAAAAAAATAGTGCCTAAGTCATACAGGTAGAATCAGGAATGACATTATCGATCACTTTAGGCTTACTTGTTTTTAGTAATCTGGATGATCCTAGAAAACTGATTCATTTTAATTTTTAATTTTAATTTTCCAGTCAATAAAACAAGCTTCTTAATCTTTGCCTCATATGTGGTAAATAATAGGGTGATTTATCTAAAACTTTTGATTATTTTGTGATATAAATGCAAAGAACTTCTGCTATATATCTTTATGGATTCTTGAATCTATAAAGACATGTTTTTCAGGTATTCGTCATTGTACAAGTGGTATACTAGCCTATATATCTTGATGAGGGAGATAATGTCCATTGCTGAAAAGATCATCAAATTATACTTTGCAATTACTTTTTTTTAAACCCCTTCAGAAATGGCAAATGTTCATGAATGTGCTCACTCAAATGAAAAACAAAACAAAACAAAACTTTGTAAAATGAAATCTCTAAATCAGGGCAATATAAGCAGACACTATCTAAGTTGTTTTGATTTGATTGATAGTTTGGTGTTTTCTAGAAAAATCTTTTTTGAAGCCTGAAGTCATTTTCATTTAACAATGACATTGTTTTCACTTTAAAACAGATTTTTCTCTTTGGTCTATTGTATATGTTGCAAGGATAAGAAAATAGTATGAACCTAGCCAGTATCCAAGGTCTGAAAAGAGACTCTAATATCCATGAATCACAATGCTAATCAAATGTTAACATGTACTTAAAAGTATTTTGTAAATCATAAAACATTATACAAATGTCAGTTATTGTCATTCTACACAGAAATATTTTTGGGTGTTTTGATTCATCAGTTAAAAAGTTTTATTGCATAAGTACTACGTATGTAAGCATAACAAATCCTTACAAACTTATAAGAGCATGATGATCATTATTTGTTTTTCTGGTAGATTGTGTGATAGTGAAAGTATATGTGCATACTGTTTTCTTACAGTGTGTAAAATCTAGTATTAATATGAGATTTTATTAATATAATTCAACCGTAAGAAGTATTTATTGATGGAATTTATAACAATATTACCAATATCATGTTAACATATGAAAACACAAGGATAAAATTTTCAATATTTTATAGAAATGAAAAGAATGCATTGAAATGCTAGTATTTTAAAATGCTTTTCCCCGAAGAAAACTGATAATTTCCTAAAATAATAAGCATGTTTATTTCCATTTGTTTTCTTTCCAGTCATAAATTACTGTATTGTGATCTTAGAGGTTTGTTTTATTTTCTTCTCAGCAAAGTACACATTTTAAAGTTTCTCCTAGCTTTTGATATTTTATGAAAAAAAAAACTGCTCTGTAAGATGAAACAAAAATCCAGTGAAACCTTTCTTTTGAAAGAAGAGGAAATTTAATAGAGGGTTAGTGAACTCTTAGTAACATCTTAGTAAATAACAGGCAGCTGACTTAAAAGAATGAATGAATCAACCTGAATGACTTCTTTAATATAATTATAATTTGTTGTATTGCAGAGATCTATGTTTCCATTGGTAAGGGCTATCAACTTCAATGAACATTTTTCATCAATTTCTGTAATCTGAAAAATTTCTCACCTGGCTTCCAAACCATTAATGTCACTCTCTGAACTGAATCAAGTTGGTATTCAGAGGGAAGACATTAGGTTTTGTAGGCAATAAAATATTCTAATGGTTTCATTTTCACATTAAAAAATAGAGCTGCATATCAATATATTGCCAAATTTAATTAATATATAGCACAGATTACTAAAGGCAATTAGATACCTAATGCAATATTAAGAGATGACCAGGTCTAGTGGAGAGAGAGATGAATCTAGAGTTTGCAAGATCTGATTTACTTATGAAACTGGCTGACTACGAAACTTTCAATAAATCATTGACTTTGTGCCCTGGAAAAATCAGTACTGATCTGCATTGAGAGAAGCAGTTTATTATTTACTAAAGTAATGAAATCACATGATCTAATTTGGGGGAAAAATAATACAGCAGATAGAACATGGTAAAAATCCATCTCTCCTTTGTCTGAGTGTCTAACTGATGGTTATGAAATCATGTCCTTTTGCAGACCCATTTGGTCAACATTAAAAATGTGTGTTCCTTTGGCTGTGTACCAACTCATGGAAGGCTGCCTACCAGATGAAAGTTTGGACTTATACAAATGAGTGAAGTATTCAGTTGAATAAAGATTTACAAAGTGCCTACTATGTACAAGCCTGGTCTTAGCATTTTGGATAAAAAGACAAATGCAGAAGAGTCTCTGCCTTCAAGGAATTTACACTGAAAAAGTGGGAGGATTAACAATTGGAAGAAATCAAAGAAGGCTTTGTAGGGGATTGTAGGAAGATAAGCTTTTTGAGAGTTGGAAATGAAGAGGAAACACATCCTTGGCTCTGAAAATTTTATGGCTGTATAAATGCCTTGGAGGTGAGATAGATTTGGGGAAGAATTGATGGTCTGATTTGGTTAGAATGTAGAATTTGGAAAAAAGAAGAAACTTGAAATAAATCTGGAAAGGTAGGTGGAATCCAGATTGTAGACCTTAAAAGCCATTCTGAAATGTCTTTTTCTGTAAGTAATGAAAAACAAATGCACGTTTTTGAGCAGGGAAGTGACATGATCATATGGCTGCCTTCGGAAGATTATTTTAGCAGATGTGTGGTGGTAGATGGGTTGGAGAGACAAGAGGATGAAGTCAGGGAAAGTAATATGGAATCTTTTTTCTGTAGTTCAGATTGTTTTTGTTATTTGTCCTTCATATTCAGAGAGGACCATGACATCTGGGAGATGATGCCATGACTTGCAAATGAATTGGATTTAAAAGAGGGAGGGCATAAGTTCACCAGCCTTATTTTCTCCTCCAGAGTCATCTGGGTCCAGGGGGAAGATAAAGATTAGAATGACTAGAGATGGCCTTGGGTACATTAGGAGGAGATGAATGAAGATCTGAACTAATAGGTTTGTGTAAGAAATAAGAAGGGATGAAAGCAAGACATGTTATGGAAGTAGAATTAACAAGCTCTGAGAAATGTCACTGGTGATTATAGCATTGTGAACCTGGCTAACTGAGAAGAAGGTGGGGCCTTCAAACAATCTATTAAAACAATAGGATGTGTATAACAATATTTAGGAAGTTATAGCTGAAATATTAGGGTTATTAACTCATTATTTATAGATTTTTTTATAATCTTGTTTTATCAAAGAATGATTTTAATTGTTTCTGAAATACTGTTCAAAGAAGATTTGTTGCCAACATATTCAAAGTAGTATTCAAAAAAGTTTGAAAGAAAATGATACATTTATTTAATACTCTAAACTAGAACTCAAAGCTTTCATTCTCCAATAACACTTTTGAATCAAGGTTTTGTTCATATTTTCTCCAGATGTTGAATTGTTTCCAAAGTTCTTAGATAAACTTCTAGATTGTAAGCTCCATCAGGGCAGGAAATAGCTTTTTAACCTCTTTTGTATCACCAATGCTTAGCATAATACCAGGCATATAGTGAATGCTTAATAAATATATATTGATTAAATGACTAGAATGACCTATTTACGTTATTAGCAAAACAGAAATTACAATATTGCTCCACATATTTCCTGAAAATTAAACTAAGTCAAAAAGCCAATTCTAGGACCAAGTTATGTTTTTCTCCCTTGATTATTTTGTGTCATTTCATATAAAATGCAAGTATTCTTTAACAGTAAATGAGGAATTTATATTTTAGCATTACATATAGAAAAATTTCTCATAGACAAGCATCGTTGTCCAATGTATAATTCAACTTATTTTACTTTCCTTATAACATCTAAATGGCATAACAAATTCTTCTTGTTTAAAGACAGAAACAATACTATTGAGTCATTTCCTCTCTTTTTTCTTGAAAGCAGGAAACTTTTAAATGTATCTTTTTAGCACGGATGAAAATCAGACGCTTCTGGCAATTATGGCTGTTTTATGGGTGATATTTTCCCCACAGAAGTCATTTGTTCTTCCTTTAAAAACATGGCTTGCACATTGCTTTCTGTACTTAAAATGCCAAATATGTATGAAAAGGGTCAGTGCTCCTACATACAAAAAGCTTGCTGGTTCTGTAGCAATCAGCCTTGCATTTCTCACAGATAAGATGCTTTAATAATCCCATGTTGTGGATTACTCTTATGTCACATAAATTCCTCTTTTTTTTTTCAAACTATGGCTATAAATTAATATAGTTCTTTATTCTTTGGATTCTCTGCATCTATTAAAAGGATATCATAGTTGAAACAGTGGTTTCTGACTTTGCTTGTTATGCTTTAGCTCAAGATTATTTGCTTTATAAGAGAAACTTTTTTAAAGAATTAAAAACCTTTCTTCTCCTTTAAACTCTTGTTTTAATAGCCAAAATAGAAAACAGAAGCTCTGAAGAATTCTTTTAAAAATAGAAATCATTGCCAGAGAAAAGAGGATTATAGGTGCTATTTTTATCAATTAAACCAATGAGTGAGAGTCAGTGTGGCATGGAATGCAAAGAGGATTTATTTTGGTGCTAGTTAAGAACTGAGTTCAGGCTCTGCCACCTATGATACTCTGGACCAGTCAGTAACTTCTCAGTGCCCTTGCAGCTAACACAATAAATTAGTGCCATAGGGCATCGTTTGAGATAGTTTATACAAAAGAAATAAAAGATCTGTACTGAGAACCAACCAAAATAGATTAATAAGCATCTGTTTCAAAATGTTCCAATAGAATTATTTCTTATTCCCTATTTTGCTATATACTATCCTTTTGTAACACAGCGTATTATGTTTGCTACCTCTACTGATTTGTACTTTGTGGATAGAGTTCTTCTGAAAGTTCTACACACTACTTTTTACATGTTTTTCCCATTTAAAGGATCCAAAAATATCAAAGCATCTATTGTTTAAAGAGACAAGTGGTTATTTGCAGGCTGGAGGGCAAGAAAGGGACTAGGGAATATATTAAAGAGAATAGATTCATCTAATTGTAAGGTCGCATGTAATTGGGAATATAAGCAGCCTAGTTCTGTGAGTTTTTTGTATTTTTGCTTTTTTCGCATCATGGGAAAACATTTTCACTTTTACTCAGTATTTAGTCCAGCCACAAAGCTACCAGATGTTTTACCAAAATAATTCTACTTTCAACCATTGTCTTGTGAAAGAAAGGTCTCTTGTACACTCACTTGCCAACAAATAACTAGACTGACTGACCAAAATCAGCATGTCCGTGCAAAGCAGACTCTAAAGGAAGTTTTGTTTTGTTCTTAAGTGTGTTTTTTTAATTGGCTTCTGATCACAAAAGAATCAAATTGGAAGATTCCCTTCCTAGTACTTGATGTTGCTCAGAGACAATTTAAAACTTGCCTGAAGATTTATTATGGCATTCTTAAGCAATATGTTGCCATCATTCCTGTCCCAAGTTTAAGAATTAATAGTGCCTATATGACATAGAAGTAAATTTTAAAATACTGTTAGAATCTGAATCTTCTTTTCATATAAAACCATCTCTAATTTAAGTCTATTCAAAGTGGTGTCTTTCAAATAGAAGATGTTTTCTAGGAATCAATCTAAGTATCATTCTGTGGATCTACCAAATCAAGTTTCCTCCTTGAAAATATCACCTCTACTTGTTATCTTAAGCCCATCAGTGACTCTTTCCCTTTCACTGATTTTGAAAAAGAAATCATTTTCAATCACTTTAATAAATCATAAAACATCTCAATCTTCAATTTTCTGCAAATTTATAGAGATTCTAAAACCTTTAGGAGGTGTTGAAGCCATTCTCGCAATCAACTAATGCTAATCAATCCTAATTCCTAGGCCTGATCAGAGGAGGTCTGGTAAATATAATATCAATGTTACCTCTCTTTTGAGGTCCTCAGAAGTCCTCCAGCTGCTATCTCATACGGACATGTTTAAGCACAACAGAGCACTCGAGAGTTTTGGCAGACAAGCTTAGACTTTATTCATGTGGTTTACACCTCAGTCTATGACCTCCTGCACTACTAATATCTCTCCCCAAGCCAAGCTCCAGGTGGAAAAAAAAGATGGACTCCTTCCTGCTCCGAGCTTATATGGGGTCTATGAGGTCACAGGTACAGGCCTATTTATGATAAAGATTACATCCCAAACTTGATGAGATCTCAGAATGAGATTTTAGGATTCCCTCTATGGCTGGAGGTCCCACCCACGAAGGAAGTCCCTATGTATTCAACTCTAATTACATATGGGGAACTTACATCTCAGTTGTGCTTGCCTGACCTCTCTAATGGACCCTTACAAGGAGATTTAGTCAAATCATCAAGTTTTACACACATACACAAGAATTAGAAATAGAGTTGACTGACTATACTTGTCATTAATTCCTTTCAGCAACATAGCAGTAGTAAGCATAAACAAGATTCTCATAAATCCAAAGGAATCTAGGAATCCAGAGAAGTTTCCTAAATGTCTTTGGAGTTTCTAGAATCCCTGATAGCAAACCTATTTTAAAGAGATTTAACTTGCCTAAGAACATATTAAAGATAAGCACCAAAGGAAAGTTTATTGGTAGTTTAAGAAGGCAGAATTTTGTTTGATTTTGAGATACCAATTTCAGGTTTAACTATTAGCTTCCAAGATAAAATTGTCATTAAATTTTGTCCTAATTATTATGTCTGTTATTCAAGAATCATTAATAGATTGTCCTCAATGTTATCAGATTTTTTACTGAAACAATTCATAAAAAAAAAAAAAAATCTGTTAAAGGTAAAATATTCCTTAATGGAAGGAGGACCCGCAGTAATTCTTGAGTTATATTAAATCAATAAATTAAACAAATACTTGATTAAGAATCCATATACAGAGATCAGCATTCTAGGTGGATGGTAGTGTTCAAAGTCAGAAACAAACAAACAAACAAACAAAAAACCAACTCTTGTTCTTAAGGAACTTAGGGATAGTTTGATATTAAGGCAATTACAGGTTGTAAAAGAGAGGAGAACATGAGACATTAGATGATTGGGGGAGGAGGGGAGGCAATTGGGGTTGTGCTTAAGTTATATAGCTAGTAAGTGGCTGAGGTCATATTCGAACTCAGTCCTCCTGACTTTAGAGTAAGTATTGTGACATTAGATAATAAATTGTCTAAGCCAAAATCATCTGTGACTTCCATACTGGAAGAGCTGCTGATAGGATGGATTCAGATAGTCAAGTGAAAGTTTAATTTTACTTTACCATTTCAAAGATAGTATGTTTACTTAAATAAATTTTTCTTCTTTGCTTGGTTCAGTGTTTAAATATATTTTTCCATTACATGACCATGTTCATATCAAGGGATTTGGGGCCATGAATGTAAAGCAACTTATGTACTGGCAAAGACAGAAGACTGATATTTACAAGTAAAAATGTATATTAATTTGAAACTTAGATCAGTTTTTCTAAAGTGAAAAACAAGTCATATTACTTGAATAAAAAAATTGTAGCTATAATTATATGAATTCATCAGTCTTTGAATCAATTCTGAATGTTCATATCATTATCAACATTATCTGCTATCATTATCACCTCTTTCAATATCACTTAAATGCTCTTTATCTTTTGGAAGATGTCAGAAAATTAATTTATTTTAAAAGGTGTTGTATTTTATGAATTTTTCCTTCATCAAAAACAACTGAGGAATCTATTTGTACTCATAAGAATATCTAATGTCAGTATAATAATTGGCCAGAAGTGAATAACTCTTCAAAGAAGAAAATGTCAGCACTTTTGACTTGGGACACTGTTCATATTTGCCTCCGTTAGTACCAGAATAGCGAGCATAATCTTATCTTCAGAAGATCTGTTTCCCTCTTGGTAAAATGGACAGGCATGGACTTTCTGAACTTCTGCTTTGTGTAACTATGGATAATATAGACTTTTGAAGAATAATGAAATGATATGGGTTTAAAAAGCCAAAGATATCCATGAAAATTGAATTCTAGAAGTTTCCAGAGCCCCATTGACTTACTGGTTGGAAGAAGAAACTAGTTTTTTTTCCCCCGACCCCAATCCCTTCCACTTGAATATGGAATACAACTGAAATCATCACAGAACTACAGAAAAAAATGACATGCATCAGTCTGCTAAAGTAGGAAAAGAAATAGCTATCACCTTACCTATTGTTTAAGTATTGTTTTAGTACAAGATGATTGGGGAGTTGGGAGGAACAAGAACCTAGGAAGACTGAAGAATCAAGGGAAATATCCTCCAAGTTAATGCTCTTTCTTGATTTTTTTTTCTATGCCAGCCAAGACTCCCCCCTCCCCAAATGATGAGTCAAAACAATAATAAAGTTAATTTGATTTAATCATTTTTATGCAATTTCTCATGTCTTTAAAAAAAATTAATTCCAATTGGCTACTTCCAAAGTCTGAAATGAGGATTCTGAACCACCTAAACTAGGATTTGAGGTCACCAAAAGTCTCAATTGTACTATCTCCATCTACTGGCAGGGAGGAACTATACCCAGGCATCTGGACTGGCATAGAAAATAGAAGAAAGAACATTTAAAAGGTAAGCAAAGTCTTTAAAATTATTTTGAAACATAAAATTTGATATAAAAAATTGTGCCTTCATATAACTGATGGTATAAGACATCCTTCTTCACATAGGAACACAGCATTCATTTTCTATTTAAGTTAGCATGTGAATTAAACAAGGAAATTCCAGTTTGTCAAGGCCTTTGATGAAGTTGAAAAGAGTGAATTTGAATAAACTCCTAATGTAATTTATTCTTTTTTTTAAACATTTGAGCTTTTCCAATCAAGCATTAACTCAATACAACAATCATTTATTGCTGTCCATAATTTATAGCATGTTCATTAGAATCTCTAAAATTCAGATCTGTTTCAAAATAATTTTCCTGTTTCTCGCAAATACTTTTGATTAATGATAATAAAGAAAAACAAAATCTTGCTATTTCAAAGAAGGTGGTATATCCCTCTTTATCCTTTACTTTTGGGGCTTCAGGTTTTCTTTTGATAGCATACTTGTTTCATTTTTTCAAAATAATTCATATTTGGAGTCAACTTAGAATGAGTGGTTTTTGGACAAATATATTTATGAAATAAAAAGCAAGTATTTTTAATGCATCTATGTATGTGAAATCTTTATTAGTAATAATGATTTCCTTTAATATAAATAACTGTAGAAACATGAAATCATTTTTAATCAGCCAAAAAAGAAACATAACTGATTATCTCATATGTAATGGATCTTTGCTTTCTCTAATTTTAAAACAAAAATTGCTAATGAATTTTCATTGATCTAGCTTTCTAAAACTTCCTCTGCAAGTCTAAGTATAAACTTGTATAGTTTATTAAGCTTGCTTCAAAGTGCTCAAGCTATTTTAGGGAATGACAGTAAGTGGCAAGTGACTGGTTATATTATTTGTGAGGTAATATCATTTTAGTTGTTTACTTAAAATACCAAAACAAAACTATAAGCTATTGTTGTTTTCTTATACATAGTCCATGTCTATACAAGGATGACATTCTATCCTTCTCTGTATATCCAGCAAAAACTAGACCCATTTTTAGAGGGCATATGAGGATAGTTGTTTCATCAACAAAATTAGATTTTTCTGGCAGAAAGTTTTGAGGAAAAGAACTATATGAATGTTTTTGAGTTCAGGGAATTCATTCTTCTAGCTACTTCATTTGCTGATCTCTTAGATTATACTCATATAAGCAATTTAAATATCATAAAAAAGGAATAACCAGAGCTTCTGTGACTGCAAGAGCTAATTTCTACAAACTGCAAATGAAGAAGCTATTTTCTCAAAAGTGAATAAGAAAATTGTACTGTGGGGGAGGTAGGGGAAAGCTTCATTCCTCCAAATGAAACTCATTACACTTAATCCACTCTGCAGACCAGATCTTCAACTTGAAACTCTCTTGCTTTCTCTCCTCATTGTTCAAAAGATTCTATCTATTCTCTCCTTTTCTTTTAAACTTTTAACTATTGACTTCAAACTGGTGGCTGAGTATTCTTAATGTGAGACATAATTCATCCTGATTCTAAAGAGAAACAGACTTGTACTACCCATATGTTTTCTCTTTCTCAATTTCATTATCAATCATATAGGTAGTTAAAACAATATGTGCTGAGGCAAAACTAAACTAAACCAAAACAACAGTTACAAAAACTTTATATACTTTCTGACTGCATAAATAGATCAAGTAGTGGACTATATAATATGTTTCCTGTGTTTTGGGAAAATCAACCAGTTTCCTACAATAATCTTATTTTTTAATTTTTTATTAATACTTTTTCCTGAAAAAACTTTACATATATATTTGATATATCTTTAGAGGCAAAGTGGGAACAGAAGACTATATGGTGAATATTTCCTGCAAGATATTAATATCTTTTACATAGTAGGTACAGTTTTGCAAGGAAAAATAATCATTTAGCATATTTAAGAAAGGTTCTATGTCTAAATTACAAGTGTGTGAAAATGTTACTACCAAAATTCAAGTTATGTGAACAATCAATCATATTGTGGAAATTAATGGATAGCACAAATCCTTTTGTTAAGTTTTGTTTTTGCACAACTGTGATTTCATTGACATAGACAACACCAGATAAGGCAACTCCATTTCCCAGGTGCAGATTTACACCTGCTTTGCAAGTTGTAGTTGGGGAAGATTGTTTTTTTTTCCAGAGAAGTTGTGAGGATCCATCATTCTTACAGAAAAGTGGAGAGGAGAAAGTTAAGAGTGGGGCTGAAGGATGTAATTTAAACCATATTAGCATTTAAAAGGGTATGAAGATAAGTACTGTAGCTGAGATTTCATTGATATACAGAACTACTGGATAAGGAAACTGCTTATGATGAGTATATATTGGCACCTTGTTTATAATCTTCAAGAGTTGCTTAGGGCATTGACAGATTAAGTGATTTGTCCAGGATCACACAGCCAGTATTGTCATAGGCATTACTTGAACTTGTATTTTCCTACCTACAAGGCTAGTGGTCTCTCCATAATACCTTTTGAAGAGAAGAATAAATTACTCCTTGATTTCTGTAGTCTTCTTCTTTTTTTTTTTTTCCTGTATCTTTAGTCATTCACATATCCTTAGATTGCATATGATTTTCGCTTTTTGTTTTGGCTGTAGTTCCTTGGGTATTAGGATCCCAGAGTGTGGAAACTTCCCTCCTGCAATGTTCATGAGAACCATCTATAGTTTATAGTCTTTAAAGATTTCCCTGTGGTTCTGAAATGTTATGTATCAGAGGTAAATCCAAAACCATTTCTTCCTGACTCATAAGGACAGCTCATCATCCATGATGTTTTGCTGCCTCATTCTATGCAATCTATTATGCATATACTTTGAAGATATATGTACATCTCTAAAATAGTGGCTAAACAAACAATATCATCAGACTTAATTTTTTCTAATAATATTGTTTGCTGAGTATAATGATGACTATTGTAAAGCATGATTATATATCTCTATATTCGTACATATGCATGTATGTACAATCACAATTATCAGATCTTAAATTTTTGTCTTTAAGGAATTTTAAGTAGACATGAAAGAAGTAGAGAGCTTTGAATTCTTCAATAGAAAATGTAGAATTTATATTAAAATTGAGTAAAATTTTCAGGTCTTTTTATTAACCAGACATTTAATTTATGCTTATTCATGAATACATTAGCGTTCTATTTGGACCTTGAATTGATTGACTCATAACAAGGGGATACATACTATGTTTAACATTGTTGGGGAAACTTCAGAATTATAAGAATGTGATTAATTATTGTAAATTAAGCAAATATTATCTTTTAAAAGCTAGTAAAATAAATATAATTTAAAATGGACATCTATAAAAATTAGGTGAAATGTTATTTGAGACTAAATTATCTTTTCATCAGTTATTATTTTCACATTGTATTTAAAAATTTTGAAGTTTCATAGCCTGTTCTTTACATAAAATTGATAATTTGCCACATTTTTGTGTTTCTTTCACAATTGTTTTGAAAAAATATATGTGTATATATGTACATATTCATATTGCTTTGTGAATTAAGCCATATCTTAAATGTGTTGAGAGAATTAGAAAATGAGGGAAACAATGGTAAAATTTTCTAATAGAAGAATTCCTTTTTAATATGAATAAACATTCTCACTTTTCTTTTCCTGATTTTATATTTGAACATTTCAGTTGTTTCTAATGCAACACATACCTCTAAGTAATTTAAAATAATAGTAATAGTATATGGATACCATTATATATATTGAAACTGTACTTTCTTACTTGGAATCATTTAATTTTAATCTTAGAATTTTTAAACTTGGAGACATTTTCTCTGATTTATATATTGAGAGTTAAGTTGTTTGTGTCACTTAAAACAGGCACAATTCATTCCTAGCAATAGAAAATCATAGTTTAAAAATGGTTTTGCCAAATAACCAAAGGATGAAATTATATAACATTGTTGTATGGTTCCCTTAAGGCATAATTAACCAAATCTTGGCAGTGTTTTTATAGCTTTGCTACTTTCTGGTGGTATTTTCAGCACCAAAAGTGTTTTATTGGTATTCTTTCATTGCTAGTCTCAACTTTTACTGAGACCTTGCCCAGACATGCCTAGACTTGCCCATAAACAATCTTAGCCACTGTCAGAGGAGTAAAAATATCTTGCTTTATTATCATTTTAAGTGAGCTTTTGCTTAGTGAGAATAAAATCACTCTATAAAACAAAACAAAACTGGAAATCAAGATTTGTTGTTGTTGCTGTTAATCTGTAATAATTTAGTTTCTTTTACTATATGAAAAAAATTATATTGTTTACTGTGATGACAAATAATGATTTGGGGGGAATTGGGAGATTGTGATAGTGTCCTATACTCCACAGACTTGGAGTTAATATTGTCCAAAATGTAAAGTAGATTAGGCAAATTTTACAGATAAGAAAGCTGAGACAGAGTTTATCAAATAAATTTCCTTAGGTTGTTTGATGAATTAAAGACAAGAAACAGGATTGAAAGCCAGAGTCAGGGTCCCTTTTCTTAGTCAAGTGTTTTACTTTTTGTTTTTGGTAAGTTGGTTGGTGGTCTCCCTCTCTCTTCCTAATTGTCCTTTTAAGTCTGGTAAAACGAATAAAATAATGTTAAAACAATGGATTTAAAACTGGAAGGATTTTGAGAGTGCATGTTTATTATTTTAGGAAAATTGTGCTATTTCAAAAGTTTTTTAGGGTTTATTTTTACTTTATTTTTTAAATAAGGCTTTATGCTTTCAATTAAAACCATTTGTAAATTACCGTGACACCATTAAATGTGATAGTGAATTTAAGTTAGGGGAATCAAACAGAGAACAAGATTCATTGAGCAAAGTTTAGAGTCAGTTTTGAGTCAATTTACCATTTACAATTTGTATAATTTGGGGAAATTTCTTAAATTTCCTAGTGAGGTAAATTTTTACATCAGTTTTATTATCCATAAAAAAAAAAAAAAAAAAAAAAAAGACCAGGTGAGTTCTAAGATCTTTTTCCAGTTCTAAATCTATGATCCAAGACTGTGATGAAATGAAGAAGGGAAAGTCTACAATGTATATCATTATCAAGTCACCCAGGTTCTTCTACTTTTAATAGTATATATCCAAAATACTTGAATTATATGTGAAATAGAATTTCACACTGCACTAGAGAGGTAGAAAGAGTGTTATTAGAAGAATGATCTGCTTAGCAGAGAATTTTTTAAAGGCAGTTAAGTAGCTATAATTGCTGCTGCAGGCATCCTGAAGGTATGTATCTTCAACCTTTGCAACTGTGCTTTTTCAGTTTACTAATACTTCTTAAAATATATTTTTTGATTTTATCCAAAAACCCAATAGGCTAAGTGCTGCTATCCTCATTTTGTATTACCACCATCTTACAGTAGAGGAAAGTGAGGATGACAAATAACTTGCCAGAGGGCAATACAGCTAGTAAGGGTGATTTGGTTTTTCTAATCCCCAGCCCAGGGATTTATCCATTATGAATAAATGTAGCAGGGTTTTTATTCCCTCAGTAAAATAGAGTATCAACAAAAATTTATATTTTATTATAGTTTATGGTATTTGATCCTTGCAATAGTGCTACAATTTATTTCCGCATGTCCCAACTAATTAATTCCTACTTTTGTTTTTAGGTCTTTCCAATCCCAAAAATACACTTGCATGCCATGTTGTCATATCCCTGAGGTCATGGTCCTCCTTGAGAACGAAGGACAAACAACAACAAAAACAAGTTAGGGGGAGGAGGTAATAGGGTCACAAAAGTTCAATTAAAAGGACTTTATGAATCATCCAATCTAGCTAATACCCACGAAAGAGTTTTGTTTGTAAATCCCTAATAAACAACTAACTTCCAGGGAAGGGGGACCTACTAATTGTAGAGGTCCACCAATAGTGAGGAATCCTGGGCAAGGTATAAGACCCTTCTAGCCCAGTAAAAGAAACCCTCCTTTTAATGCTGGAAAAATTGGGGCAAGATATAGATTACAGTTTTTAATATTTTATTTGAAAAGGGAGAGATTTGCTGGGATCATATGGTTCCATGGTTTGGTCCCAGGGCTGAATGACTCTCCAAGAATCCAGCATCTCCAGCTAATGTGTCCTTCCCATGAAGTATATCTACACACATGACTCCAAGAGACTGGGGTAGACTGAAGCAGGGGAGGAGTCAGAGCACTGAGAGCGGGAAGGGACTACCAATCCGATTCTGACAGGAGAGGGAGAGGCATTGGACATTCTGATAAGTAGGGAAGGTCTGGGGTCATGATATCTTATACAGAAGGTCTTTCTCTTTATCTGGATCATGATAATTAGGAGAGGGGATGTTGCAACCAGGCAAAACAATTAAGAGAAATTGAGGTAGAACAATTAGGGAAACTGAGGTAAAATAATCAAAGGAAACTGAGGCACAACATCCTGACATTATCTGGTTCGGCTGCCCATCTCCCTTAAGGGCTCTCAGCCTTCCTGAGAAGTTAGAGGGCAGTGATAACCAGTGTTGTAATTAAATCAGAGTGATACCAAGTGGCAAAGAGACATCTACACACAATGGCGAGTTGTTTATGTGGTCCTGCATGAGCTGTATATAGTTAGCATATGCACAACATACTGTAGTTTTGTAAAGGTATACGGTTATATAAGGCTGAGAGAATTTGAAATAAATAGACTCCATGTTTGATCCATATCATCCCTATGAGCGCAGCCTCTTCTCCTTTTCTAAGATCAAGGACTCGGGCTGGTACTGAGATCCTACAGTGAGCTAGTCCAGACATTATAACTGATAGAGTCAGTATTTTAGATTCTCAGTATTTGCTATGTGGAAGGGCCATCAACCATAATCTAGTTCAAAATAAACAGCCACTCAAAAGCAATTTATGCAATCCAAATTGCTTCTGAAGACCTCTGCTGTCTATGGAGATGCTTATTTCAGTTTTGGATCACATTTTACTTTTCCTTTTACAAAAAGGTGTAAAAATTGCAATTTCCACCTTTTTTGTTTTTAATTCCTCTTTCTGGGATCAAGAACAAGTATAATTCTCTTTATATATGACAGACATAAAGATGACAAGCATTATGCTCACTTTATTTATTTATTTATTTATTTAAAAACTTTTTATTGACAGAACCCATGCCAGGGTAATTTTTTACAACATCATCCCTTGCACTCACTTCTGTTCCAATTTTTTCCCTCCTTCCTTCCACCCATTCCCCCAGAGGGCAAGCAGTCCTATATATATTAAATATGTCGCAGTATATCCTAGATATAATATATGTGTGCAGAACCAAACAGTTTTCTTATTGCACAGGGAGAATTGGATTCAGAAGGTATAAATAACCCAGGAAGAAAAACAAAAATGCAAGCAGTTTACATTCATTTCCCAGTGTTCTTCTTTGGGTGTAGCTGCATCTGTCTATCCTTGATCAATTGAAACTGAATTAGCTCTCTTTATCGAAGAGATCCACTTCCATCAGAATACACCCTCAAACAGTATCGTTGTTGAGATATATAATGATCTCCTGGTTCTGCTCGTTTCACTTAGCTTCAATTCATGTAAGTCTCGCCAGTCCTCTCTGTATTCATCCTGCTGGTCATTTCTTACAGAACAATAATATTCCATAATGTTAATATACCATAATTCACTCAACCATTCTCCAATTGATGGGCATCCATTCATTTTCCAGTTTCTAGCCACTACAAACAGGGCTGCCCCAAACATTTTGGCACATACAGGTCCCTTTCCCTTCTTTAGTATCTCTTTGGGTTATAAGCCCAGTAGAAACACTGCTGGATCAAAGAGTATGCACAGTTTGATAACTTTTTGAGCATAGTTCTAAATTCATTATGGTCACATATTTATTAAGCATCTTCCAAGTGCTAGGCAAAAAAAATTAAATTAAATTAAATTAAAAAGTCCCTGCCCTTAAGGAGTTCACAGTTTAGTGAGGGACACAACATGTCAAGAACCAAGTACAAACAAGATGTGGAGAGAGAGGTGAGAGGAGAGGGGAGCAGACAGGAGAGAAAAGACAGACATACAGAGAAAGATAGAGAGAGGGACAGAGATCCACAAACACAGAGACAGAGACACAGAGAGAAAGAGAAAGAGTTTGACAAATTGAGACAAATTGAGAGACAGAGTCAGAGACACACCCACACTGAGACAACACACATATACACAGAAAAAGAAATAGACAGAGATGGAGAAAGAGGAGTGAATCATTTTTTGTACATAGAAGATGGGATTTTAGACCACATTTCCTCTCTAGACCACATCCTATCATTTCCTTTGAATGATCCTCATATCTTAAGGACTCAATGACCTTTAGCCATCTTGGTCACTTTTAATTGGACAAGCATTGGTCAATAACCTTTGTAAGGTAATACCACTGGAAATTAAAGACAAGACCCCACTTTGACAGGGCAGAGAGATTAGAACTCTCACTTTCTTTTTTTTTTTTTTCATTCATCCAGTATTGTTCATATGAACTCCTATTACTATTAACTTTTACTGAACTTCAGACCTCTTTGTGTGCCTTTGTGTTTTTAAATTAGTGAGATATGGATTGAAGAAACTGTGTGAGATGCAATTATAAAATGAGCTAACTAGCAAAAATATGACCCTTTTTAATAACCTAATGTTTTGGAATAATCTCTTAAGCAATAAGCAAAAGAAAAAATCAATTAAATGATTCACAGATAGTTCCCTTTTTCTAGCAGTTCAGTTCTAACTTTTAAAAAAACTGGTGCTTAAGTTAATAAAAATGAAAGTTAAAGGTCCCTGTTTGGTCCAATTTCCTACTGATCTTTGCCCCATTTTGCCCTCCTCCCCATTTTTAAAATTATGTCCCTAGTTATTTGTGTTACACACAACACTTTGACCGTCATTTGTAAATCATATGTGTGTCCTAGCAAAATCCACAGCACATTTTGCATAAATCTTTTGTGAGCAGCAATTCAACTTTAGAGAACATTTACAATTTCTTTACCACAAATAATACATAGATTTTCAGCCTTTAAATTATGTTTAATTACAGTCTAATGGATTCAGAAGTAGAAAGAAAAAGGATATGGTAAACACAATTTAAGTATATGCATTCTAGCCATCAACCTTTAACTCATGATACAAAAATAGAATTGAGAGCCTTTAACAACACTGCAATTTACTAAACTGTAGGTGAAAGAGTAAGCTTTGCTATGTTTGTAAATAGAAAGTCATAGACATTTAGGTATTGATTATAGCAGGAAAACAAAAACTTAAATATGAAATTATCTAAAATCTGCCTGGGGTAAGGTGGGGGACACTTATCCTGAAAAATAGTTCATTCATCTCTATGATGAGACTGTTTGCTTGATTCTTTGTCATACAGTCTTACTTCCTAAAATATTTAGATTATTGGAATAGCTGTTGCACAGAAATGTTTTCCACACTGCTAAATTTCTCCAGTAATTTGATTTTGTTAGTGACATGGTGATAGGGATGGAATAATCTCATTCTGAAAGAAGACTTTTTGAGATGAGACAAATTTATTAAGTGCCTTTGATGTTCTTTGTTTTACTATATTTTATCTTTGAGGATGGGGGGAGAAGACTGGAAGTAGCTCTAATTGTATTTTCTTGACATTCAAGTTTTTCCTTGGTAATAAATTAATAGAAGCATTTATTATTTAAAGTACCATTTCAAGTATCATTTAAACTAAGATAGCAATAATATAGAATCTAAAGTTTTTTTTGAGTTCAAAAGATGAGATATCATCTAGTCAAACCTTTCATTTCATAATTGAGAAAACTGAAGCCCCAAAAGTTGTGACCACATATTAATGAGATTGGAAGAATTTAATTGTTTTAAAACTTCACATGATATTCTTTCAATTATCAGTATCTATAAAAATCATATTTCTGCAAGGAATTCATATTTTTCAGGTTACCTAATTTATGGCCATTGAGCACTTTAAATTATAAGGAAAATAAAGTTCAGTTATTTGCTTTGAATTTTTAGTGTTGCTCTATTTAGGATTTTTTTTTTACTAACAATGCTGTAACTTTATTGTAAACTGTGTAGCCCTTTTAATTAACTGCACATAAAATAGTTTGAGAAATGTACTTCCTCTATGCATAAAACCCCAATATTTCTAAAGCTTTATTACAATCAAAATTTATTAAATCAAAGTTAATGTGGTATCTTTTGCTTTCTTTTTCTCCTCTTTGTCTTAATGAAATGATTCATTCTACTAATAGTATACAAAGATACTATAGAAAAAAATGAATAAGACACAGCATTTAGGCAAATTTAAATTGCTTAACGTCAAAGAAGTTTCTTAGTGTAACCTTGCTATCATCCTAGTATATTCCAGTTAAGATCTAGAAGGCTGTTAATATTGTCAGTAGTCAGAAGTATTTGACTAATAATAACTTCCAAGTAAAAAAAAGTGATGCAATTAGTTGTCATCTTCACATTAACTTTAATGTAACCAATATGTTGGTTATTTTACTGAAAAATTATTGAAATTACTGAATTGATGAAATTATTAGAAAAAAGGAATTTGGAATCAGAAACTTGTTTTAATCAGAATGGACAGAGAAATCCCTTTCCTTGAATGCAAGAAGAGACATGCCTCAGCAAAGAAAATGGGGAAACACAAGGAATTAATCTGAATATTAGGACAAAACAATGGAGGAAGAAGTTAAATAAATTAAAGATTTAATTTCTAGTCTGAATAAAGGAATGGATCTTATTCCCAAACACAGTGGTATATACTCAGTTTGTTGTAATTGTATTTTAAGATCTAATTATACCACTCAAGTATATGTATACAAAAGTAGAGTTAGGGAGGAACAGTGTATGTTTGTCTGTGTGGCCATGTATATGTAGTATACATGGAAACAATTTTCATGTGTATAAATTATTACCTATTTCATAGCTGGCCTGTAAAATCAAAACTTTGTAGTTGATCTAGAAATTTGAAAAGGCAGTGTGTTAGATTGTTGGAAGAAAGTTGACTATTTAGAAGACCTGGATTTTTGATGTTTTCAAATTGTGTGATTTGGAATGTATTGTTTAGCCAGTATCAGTTTTCCCATTTGCAAAATGTGAGGTGATAGTATGCTAAATGGCTCCTAATGTCCCTTCCCCTATGTGTTTTATTTAATTATTATGTAGCTGATATATCCTAGAAATTGTGGTTTTAGATTTAATGATACCAATATGATTCCTTAAAAGTTTGAAAAAACAGTTCTTGTTTATGGATAATTGCTAAATAGGAAAAATAAGTTTATTTGTATCTCAAAACAAACATATTTAGCACATCTATAATCAGTTAAATATGTTTATATTTATTATTTGTCAATATTCAATGAAATTTCCAGAGGAAGTATACTACAGGAATAGAGAACAAGACTTAGAAACTAGGAAACCTGGGCTCAAACCTGACTTTGTCACAGTAGGTGCATGTTTGTGGGTGAGTCATTTAAATTCTTAGAGACCCAGACTAAGAGACTTAGAGAATTCAGACTAAGACTGAATTACCAACAAATTTAGAGATATAAAATACTAGGAATCCTGAACAGATGAAATCATGTCTGGATAAAAAAAAAATTATAACTGTATTTTACTATTTGTGGTATATAAAAATGGATGATGTCTTCAGATAGTTAGCTATTAAACTATTGAGCTTCTATATTTGACTATTTTTCTGGTGATGTTGTATGACTATGGGTCATGATATTACATTCTCCAAAGAATTAAATTTTAGTTAAGGTATTATAGATTCTGTGATCATCAATTCAAGTCTGGAAAGGACATCATTTAGTCCAATTATAGCTGAGGAAATTAAGTCCTAGAGAAGGAAAAAATGACTTGCCTATGTAAAAGTAGCAAAGCTATGATTTGACCTCAAGTCAAATAGCAAAAATTAAATCATATAATATCTCCTAGAATTTTGAATCAGTCTACTAAAAGCATCTTTGTGTGTATTTTTTTTAATTTTAGGAGTACAAGATCCCCAGCATGAGAGGATTATTACAGTGACCACGAATGGAAGTATTCACAGCCCCAAGTTCCCTCATACCTACCCAAGAAATACAGTCTTGGTATGGAGATTAGTAACAGAAGAAGAAAACATGTGGATACAACTGACTTTTGATGAAAGATTTGGGCTAGAAGACCCAGAAGATGACATTTGCAAGTAAGTTCTCGAGTTTAGCATTCAAAGACAATTGAACAGCTTTGATAACTTATAACTTTGCTTAATGGTTTGTAGAAATCCCAAAATTATAACAGACCTTAATTTTGATGTTGTATTTATGAATCACAACATTGTCCTGGTATGCTTTTCTGCTGTTATAAGACATGCATGCCCATGTTCAAAACTATATTTAGTTCTTCAATTTAAAAAGAGAAAAGGAAAGAGACAGAAAGTGAATTGTTTAGCCATCCATATGTACACACATCTATTTTCAGATAGACAGGCTGTCCTGACCTATCTTTCTAACTTTTGATGTCAGTCTTTTCACATGTATCTAACTCGTTATGACCCTTATTTGGGGTTTTCTTGGCAAACATACTGGAATAGTTTGCCATTTTCTTCTCCAGCTAATTTTTATTGATGAGGAAACTGAGGCAAATAGTTAAACAATGTGAAGATTCCACAACCAGTGTGTGAAGCCATTTGAATTCATGAAAATGAGTCTTCCCGACTTCTGACCCATCGTTCTAACCAGTATGTCACCTAGCTGCTCCAGCATCTTTGTACGTTAAAATATTTTATTTCATAAAAAGGATTTTTAATTTATGTATGATAAAAATTAATAATTGCTTAAATATTGTTTAAAAGTTAAAATTTTAAATGGTACAGAAGATAGAATCTATCTTCATCTAGAAAAGTTATCTGTCTCTTCACTATTTTTTCCTGGCTATATACATTGGAATATTCTATTTCATAAAATATTTCATTTCAGAAAACATCATAAAAATTGACTTTTTGACTTTTTTGTAACAGGTATTAAGTAATTGCTTACTGCATTGATTAATATAGAATATGGCATGTGGACATAATTGTGTTTTTCTGGGTGGAATTTCATTTTTCTAACTCTCAAATGTACTTATAAGCATTATGTCAGCTGGAACCTTTCCCATTAGCAGACCACCTACTTACCAAATGCCACACAAATATTGCCCCACATATTTTACATGGGAATTCAGCAATCCAGGTTGGGTGGTCATTCTTTCTGTGAAGTTTTCACTTCACTGGCATTTGTTTATCATGAACATATTTGACTTTAGCTTTTATAAAAATGTATACTTGATTTTTTCCATAAATATCTAACTAGAAACAAACTCAAAAGCCTTTTATTTCCTTGTAAATTATTTTAAAATGTTTCTATTTTTACCAGACTTGTTCTTGTCATAATGGGTAATAATAAACATTTACATGGGTAAATGTCCTTTATTCTTTAGATAAGTAGAGATGCTGAATGGTGGTTTAGACTGTGGTACATTGGACAAAATACTGGCTATGGAGTCAGGGAACTTGGCATCAACAACCTTCTTCCAATACTTAGTATTTGGATAACCTTGGGTCAGTTTTAACAGTTTAAGAGAAGGTTTAGAAGGAATGTTAAAGTTCACTTAATCCAAAACTCTTATTTTTTCAGATGAAGAAACTGAGACCTAGAGTTGTTAAATGGCTCTACAGGGTCAATACATTTAATACATTTAAATGGCCGAGCCATTTGAACCCTTAGATGAATGGATGAACAAATTTCAAATCCATCATCTTTTCTAATTCTCTAGTCTCGGTTCCTTATCAGTAAAATGAGGTGTTAATGCTAAATGTAAGGAACAAATATTTATTATGGCCCTATTGTTTTCAAGGTACTGTGCTAAGAACTTTAAAATATTATGTTATTTAATCTTTACAACTACTCTGCCAGGTAGATGCTATTATTATTTCCTTCTTACTGTTGAGAAAATGGAGGTAGACAATGATTACATGTGCTTGGTGATCACAGAGTTAGTAAATTTCTGAGGTGAATTTGAATTCTGAGTGTTCTGACACTTGGATGATTTTTCAATCCACTTTGGCATCTACCAGCCCCCAAAGGACTCTGAACTTCTTTTGATGCCAGAATCTATATTTCTAGGCTAGATTTGAACTCAAAAGCTGGATTTTGAATTATCCTTTTACTATTTTGTGCCTAAGTAGGAAAGACCTAGAAAAGTTACTTTTAACAAGTAAAGGCAACTGTATTAAAGAAAAGGTCTCTTCTAGCTCTAAATCTGCAATAATTTTTGTTTATTTGTTTTCTCCTATAACTATAGATTTTTAAAGATGGAAGGGACCTTAGAGATCATTTAGTCCAATTCCTTCATTTTCAGATTTGAAGGGAAAAAAGGTGAAGAGTTTTGTGCAAAAAAATCATAAGATTAGTTAATGACAGACCTGGATTCAGAAATCAGATTCTCCTGCCATGTATTCCTGAGTAGCTTTACTGAGGGATGTTTAGAACAGCGGGAGTTTTTCTAATTTCTAATTGATGGTATGAGTAATAATGAAGATAATTCTTTTGCTGTTGATAAACAGGAAATTATTATACTTTCCATTCTCTTTCTTCTCCATGTTTGAACATCTATCCTTTCTCCAAAGTCTTGTTCCTCTACAAATTGATTATTAATATTGTCCTGATATTTTCCAGTACACACATAGGTATATATCCATACATATACATAAATGTGCACATGTGTATATGGATATTGTATAGTGTGAAAATATGTCAATGTTTGTATATACACATGTATACATGTCAACTTGCATACAAAACAATGATATGTATGTAATATAATCATGTTGAATATTTATCTTGTGTATATATATATATATATATGCATATGAATATATGTGTGGATGTGGAATATATGTATTCCCATACCTACACATTATGTATACAAAGTATATTATATATACATACAGATATATATCTATATCTACATATAGATATAGATATATAGTGCATACAATATACATGTATATAATATACAATATACATGTATATAGATAGATAGATATACATATAAATATGTAATTCAGTACTACTATATATGCAATATACTCATATGTCAAGCATCTATATATACACACAAACACACATATATCCATATCTATATCTGGCACACAGATACTGTTTATATAGTGTGACTGTATTCACACACACACCCACACACACACACACACACACACACACCACACACACACACACACACACACACATATATATATATATATATATATATATAAACATATGTTAAGATATATAATACAGTTATGCAATTCAGTACTACTATATATGTAATATTGTCATATGTTAAGTATTTCTCTAGTGTATGTATACACACACACATATACATTTTATATATATACACAATATACTATGTATACATATAGATACTGTATATATAATATGCATTTATTTACATATATAAATATATATACCTATGTTGACATACATATAGATGTGCGATTCAATATTACATATAAAAAACATTTTCTTACAGCATGACAGAGTTGTTCATTTGTATATATAATATGGTTTTACACTGTAAGGTTTAGATATATGACTTATACATAATATATAAAGTATTCTGTGTATATATGTGTGTTTATATCTGTCTCTCTGCATATCTTTTTCTTTTTGTCTGCATCTCTTTGACTATCTCTGTCTCTCCCATTATTACTTTTCCCCATTTCAAATTGCTCCCATCTTTATGTTAGTTCCTTCCAATATCCCATCTCGTATGCAAAATGAGTGGATTGAGTAAATGAGCACTATACTTTCTCTCAGTTCTGACATTCTACTTTTAATCACTTGCTTTGTAAAGAAAAAATCATCTATAGATGGCTGTCATTACTTTGTGTGTGTAATG
Organism: Antechinus flavipes; assembly: GCF_016432865.1. Lineage (NCBI taxonomy): Eukaryota > Metazoa > Chordata > Mammalia > Dasyuromorphia > Dasyuridae > Antechinus > Antechinus flavipes. Next base: position 85,382,671 of record NC_067403.1, on the reverse strand, counting down.
GGGGTGGGTGGGTTATAGAATTCTGGTAGTGTGGTTACTTCTATAAACTCCACTTTTCAGAATTTTTTAAATCATAAAATACATGGAATTACAACAGAAGCCAGTTAGATTGTAATAATTATCAAAATATTTTTAAAATACAGTTTATTTTTTTTCAAATCCAGATTCTTTCTGTTCCCCAATCCCACCCCATCTTTTAGCAAGACAAGAAATTCAAAGTTCATTACAAATATGAAGTCTTGTAAAATATATTTCAACATTATCTTTGTTCTTACAAAAATAAAAGAAGCAAAAAATAATTTCAAAATAAAGATTTTTTTTTTAAATCTAGAGATGGATATAATTTTTTATCTTGAGGTCTTAGATAAATGTTCATGTAGTTCAGTGATTTATATACTAGTCCAGTTTTCATCAGAGACATGAAATACTTTTTAAAAAACTGATATTACTTGTGCCAGAGATGAAGGAAGGAAAAAAAAAAAAGAAAGAATGAAATTGAGAGAATTTGAGAATTAACATACTTTTATGTTAATGAAAGACAAAAATGCAAAGAACAAGTCTAGTGGAGCATAGAAAAAGAGCTAAAAATAAAAGAGGGATATTGCTCCATTTTCATTTAACTTAAGTCATCTGTTGGCCACCTTTAATAAGTTTTTGAAGAAGTCTAGTAATTTACTAATTCCCCTGGTTTTGTTATTTTTATATTTCCACGAAGTGACTAGAAGAAAATGTGCTCAAAAACTTCAAAAAGAATCATATACCAAGTTAGTAAATGGGTTAGAGAAGATGAAGTTAAAAGCCTACACTCTATAATTGGGGAATCGGAATTGTACAGTGGGAGTACTTACCGCTAACCTGATTTTTAATAGCATTTGAAGGTTACAAAGCATTTTATGTTTATCTTCTTTGATATCACAAAAAAAATCTCTGAAACAATTGATATTATTACTCTTATTTTTTCAGAGTAGTTAAATGACTTAGAGTTACACAGCAAATAAATATTTGAGCCAAGATTCAAACTTGGATCTTTCAGTCTCTCCCCTATACCATTGGCTTTGAAATCAGGGTCCTTGATTCAAATCCTGTCTCTTATGCTTACCATCTTTCAGCAGATTACTTAAACTTTAGGTTGTCAGTTGTCTAATCTGTTGAGATGCTGAGGTTGGACTAAAAAGACTGTGTGATACTCTTACAGGTAGAACTGTTATTTTATAGTCCTGTCCTACAGAGTTCCTGTAAAGTGAAGGGAGCCAGGAGAAAGAAAGGTGGTAACAGAAACCAGGGAAGTAATTAGGTCAACATCTGGGGCTCGAGACAGAGCAAAGTAGGACATTGGGAGCTGGCCATGTGTCTCCAAGGATATGCCAACAGAAGAGCTTGAGTGTTTGTACATTCCCACAGTGCTTAATAAATATTTATCACTTCTGCTGATGCCAACACCTCAGATTTGAAATGCAAGGAATATTTTTAAATTATACATGGATTAAGTATAAAACTATATAATAAAGGACAATTTATATGATAAAATAATTCCAAAGATTTGTTTTCTATTCATTTATTATGCTTGTGGCTTTGAAGTATTCTGCTAACCAGTCATTGTAAGGGTTTTTGTTTTGTTTGTTTTGTTTTTAAAGAAGGTAAGGAAGTAATCCTGGCTCTGGATGGGAAAGGGGAATCCCCATTTTAAATTTCAAATGGTTAATTCATTTTTGCAAAACATACCAATAATAAAAGTTAAAGCTTTCAAAGAAATCTTTAAGTATATATTAAATATTTTCAAAGGACAACACACTGAACATATTATATGCATAATGAATACCTATTTAATTTTTCTCAATGCACAAGAAATATTCTAACATTTGGCACTAAATATTTTGCAAAATAAATACTTTATTGTTTGTTAAAATCCGATTGGAATATATACTTCAGCTATTTCAGAATGGGTTTGTAACCAAAAACAACTTGTAGTTAAAATCATTTACTAGTAATTCATAAACATAAACATACATAAACAATACATATTTCTAATAATTTTACCAGAGGAGGTGTATAGGTATTGGCAAAGGACTTTGTGTGTGAGTTGTGTGTGAAAACTTATAACTTTTGCTTTCCAAAGAAAGTACAAAAGAAATTAGTATTCTAGGTTTGTTGTTATTTACATTGATGTTTTTCTTATTATTTGAAATAAGGAAAGGCCAATCCAGACTTGTGACTTTTCCAACGTAAGGGACTCCTTCCTTTATAAGTCCTTTTATTAATTCTTTCTATAGAATGTAGGGCTACAACTGAACTCTAAATTACAGTCTTCTGAGAGTTGCTTGGGGACACTGAGAGTTAGTAGATGTAACCCTTATCAAATAGCTGGTACATATAGGAGAAAGAATTTGGACTTGAGCCTCTAGACCCTATGTGGTGCTCCTTCTGTTCAAATTTTATGATATATATGTAGCAATGTGTTTTTTTTTTTACAAAGAAATTCAATTGTTATTTAATACATTTTATAAATCCATTATTTTATAAAATTGGTTTTCCTGCAAATTTAATTGTCACAACCGAGTCATTTTATTGCTAGATTTAATTGAGTTCAAACTCAGAATTTGTTTCTTTAAGAATATATCCACCAGGGCAGATCATGCAGTGAGTAGAGCAACCACTCTAGAGTCGGGAGAACCTGAGTTTGAATTTGACTTCAGATGCTTAATGCTTCTTAGCTGTATGACCCTGGCTAAGTCACTTAATCCCAATTGCCTCACAAAAGGAAAAAAAAGTTTTAAATAGAAATGTATTCGCCTTAATACATGAATCCATTTTGTTTTTATGTTTATAGTGTTAAAAATGAAAAAAAACCAACTAAATAATTAGAGGTAGACATGCTATTATACATCTATAATTTTTGTCTTTGGAGAGAGAAGGTTGGTGCACTACTTGAACATGAGAGTTCTGAACTGCAGTAAAACTGTAGTCAATTGACACTAAATCAAAAAATATGGCGAGTTTCTAGAAAAAATTTAGAGGAGGGGTCTACCAGTTATTTGAGAAAGCAAACTGGTGTATTAATAGAAAAAAAAAGAGTTCCTGAACTAATCAATAGTGGAACTGGACCATGATGATCACTGTTCTTCGAGTGTTGGCAAGTTAGAGAGCTCCTGCTTAGCTAATCAATTAAGTAAATAAATAAAGACCTTTTTTCTCCTTAAATTGTCAAAGACTTGTGTTTTAATAAAATTTTTAATATAATAAAGTTTTGAAATAAAAACAAAGTTTTTAATGAAGATAACTTTTTTATAAGTAAATCAAATTATTTGTGATATGATTTGGTTTTCTGGCAGGGGTGAGGGGAATTCTAGATGAAGTTTAAAAACATTATCAGAATTATTTTAAAATAAATATTAAAGAAAGGAGTTCTTTTGTGATGGACTTATTAATCAAAATATGCATTAGCATCCTTTCCCCCCCCCAATTTAACCTAATGGCATGATTCTACTATTTTGATATTTATCTAATAGTGTATCACTAGCTCTTTATTAAATGTTTGTGCTTTCTAAAATATGTTAATGTTTTAAATAATAAAACTCACTCTCTGAGTCCCATATGATTTTGTGGAAAAATTAATATAGTGAAAATTCAGAAAATTTTAAAAATTATTTTCTATGTTGTCTTTAATGCAATTTTTTTGAAAACTCTTCATTTAGACAGCATCATTTAACTTCCCTTGGTCTTACTATCTTTATCTAGAAACATTAGGTATGTATCAAATCAATGATATCAAATTCAATTTAGAAATATACTCTTACTAGCCATGTAACTTAGAAAACCAAAAATTATCTGTTGTATCATATTTTTATTTATTTTGTCAAATATTTCCCAATTGCATTTTTTCTGTTGGCCAGAAAGGGCCCATATGGTCTCAGCTTAGAAAATATCTAAAGTCCCTTTTGACTTTACCAGTACTTAAATAAATGTGTATATACTTATATACGTCTTTTGTTAGAATTATTGTAAATATGTCTCCACAAGTGAAAAAAAATCATGGAATAATAGTTCAGTTTCTTCCAAGGATTCACTTAACTAACTCATCACTAACCTGATGTTGGCAACTAGGCAGTGATAGTAGTTTTCAACCAGGATAACTCTTAAAGACTAATGAGGTACAGACCTTATTTAGCAATAATTTAATATTTATTTAATAATAATTCAAGGGGTATAATGTATAGAGCACCAACCCTTGAAGTTAGGAGAACCTGAGTACAAATCTGGCCTCAGACACTTAACACTTCCTAGCTGTGTGGCCCTGGGCAAAGTCACAATTCCAATTGCCTCTGCAAAATAAATAAATAAATAAATGAGAATTTAAAAATAATAAAAAATGATAATAATATAATAAATAAAGCTGCTTATTGCAGCTTATTTTGGTAGAAAACATTGTCAAACTAAGACAATCATGGACACTTGAAATATTGTAGAAAAACTATTAGGGCAAATTGAGGTGAGAATCCTGTACAGCCCACTTCATTGTTTTTCTCACCTTATAAAGATGGAAGTTAAGAATGAAAAATATTTTTCAGAATGCTGAACATTGGTATCAGGAAACTGCAAAAACATTAAGTTGATTTTATCTAGCCTTGAAAAATAAGCACCAGAAAAGAGCAAGCTGTGATTATTAATTTTGGGGCCATTTATTTAAAATAGATATAAATCTACCTGTAAAACTTCATGCTGTCTTTCAACTGTAAAGATGTTAATTCATAAATAGATCTTTTTGTTCTTATTTAAAAATTAGAGTTATATGATCACATTGTTCTGTGTAAAGAAAATTCAGGTTCCCTCATGAACATATGTCTGCATGTACACTCACAGAAAAATGAGTCAAAAACTGTTTATCTGGCAGGGTTCCAGTAGTATCTGCTTTCTACTCTATAATAGGTAGTATAATATAAATCATTTTTACTTAGATTGCCAAGTTGTTTTTTTTTTAACTCATTACTAGGCAATGGCCGTAAGTTAACTTTATATGTCTCATTTTGTTATTTCTTCTTGTTTTTGTTTTTTCAAACCCCTTCCCTTCTAGTAACACAAAATTTGTTTCTATCAATGAAAAAAAAAAACTTACAGAAATCTAAGATTTTAAAGTTAAGAGAAATCCATCCATTGTAAATCCTTCATTTTGCAGTTGAATAATTATTTTATTATTTTATACGTGTGTGTATGTATGTGTGTATGAGTGTTAGTGTGTATGAGTGTATGTGTGTCCATCTGACAAATTTGTACAATGATTTCCTTCCAAAGCAAAAAAAAAGTTTAGAAATATTTGACTAGAAAAACAATTGATTGGTAAAATTATAAGATTCTAATATTTTTATTTAATAAATAAACTGGGTAACACTATGCAAAAATTAGAAAATTTCCTATTCTTACTTGAAGAAAAGAAAATGTAGTTTTGTCTTGGCATGAAAACTGTACAATCTTCACTGACACCTCCAATCTTTACTCTGTCATCCATATATTCAACATTTCTATTTCCTTTGTTTCTGAAACTAAGTATATTTCAATAGCCTGTTATCCAGTCTCAAAGTAGGAAACTTTCACCATGTACCATTTACAATATATTTTTAAAATATACTGACTATAACATTTAGTGGAGAAAAATAGTCCTTATGTCTTAAGGAGTTTGGATTGTATGCTTTGTAAGTGAAGATATATACTTCATAAACATAAGTTCTGAGAACACTACTACACAGTAACACACTAACACAGAAATGGGAAAGAGAAAGTAGCTCAACTTTAGTTCTCCAGAAGCTCTACTCCTCATGAAACACTTAAAGAAGAGGAAAATTGGGGAAATAAATCAACATTTATGTTTAAATATATACCATGCATTGTGATAAGTGTTTTACCAATTTTTTTTGCTTTATCCTTACAACAATCCTATGAAGTAGTCTTATTATCCCCATTTCATAGTTGAAGGAACTGATATAATCAGAGGGCAACTGACTTGACCCAGAATACCGTCACTGGATCTCAGCTCAGATTTTGGTGATAAAATATCCAGGGTTTATGTCATGTGGCTGAGAGAATTAAAAAAAAAAAGTTTATGAGTGTATCTTATGAACTAGAAATTACAATTTCCATAAGGACATAGAAACTAGAAGAACATGTACAAGCAAAAATTTTGGCAAAGAATTCTTCAAAAGAGTATTGCTTAAGCCTCAATGTTGGAGGTGATCAGCGAGAAGATTTTGAAATGACAAATGTGAAGTCAGAGAAAAAGGAAAACTTACATGAATTGATGAAATGTGAAATAAGTAGAACAAGGGAAAGATACTCAGTGACTACAATTTTAGCAACCAAAACAAAATGAAATTGGATGCTATGCAATTATAGTGAACAAGCTTAGTTTAAGAAGAGATAACAGCTAGCATTTGTGTTGTGTTGTAAGTTTTGAAAGAAGTTTTAAAAATATTCTCTCATTTTATCCTTACAACAACTTTGAGATATAGTTGCTATTTTTTATTCTCTACATCCTCATTTTATAAGTGAGAAAATAAAATGAGTTAGATATGTGACTCAGAATCACTCAGCTAGTATGTGTCCGAGGTCTTATTTGAACTATCTTCCTTACTCCGGGTACAGCATGCTATGTACTGCATCTCCTACTTAGCTGCCAGGTGGATGTCTATGTAGCTTTACAAAATATTATATTGTCATTATATAATTTTCTGTTTGGTTTGCTTGACTAAAATCTCTCCCTACTTTTCTAATCAGTAGCATCTTATTATCACTACGATCAAATACAAAGTGTTCTTTCAGTCCTTTAATACCTCATAACCTGGTCCCTTTCTACCTTATTAGTCTCCTTGAACCCTATCCCCATCCACATACTCCACAGTTCAGTGATATTGGTTTCCATACTGCATATGACACCCTGTTTCCTGACTGGACATTTTCACAAACTGATCCCCTTGCTTCAATCCTTTCTTATTCTTCTCTACCTCCCTGATTTACTGGCTTTCTTTAAATCTCAAAAAATTTCTTAAAAGTGCCTTTCTTCTAGGATTATCTCCAATTTATCTTCAGTTATCTCCAGTATTCTATATCTTGCTTATACACAGTACTTTACATGATGTTGCCCATATTAAAACTTCTTGTGATTTAGAGACGTTCTTTGCCTTTCTTTCTATGTCCAGAATTTAGCATAATGGTTGGCATATGGTAAGTGTTTAATAAAACTTGTTCACTTGACTTTATGATCTGAGTGGCAAGGAGTCGTCTTGCCTTTCCTTGGAAATTTTAAGTGTGGAAAGTTTAGTGTAATGTTAGATGCAGTCAATGGATCAGTTGATTTTACTTCTTTTGTTTCAAGAGAAAGTTCACTGCTTATGGAATGATGGTTAGGCATATCTGGAAATGACTGTGAAGTAAAAATGGAAAAATCAAGAAAACTTTTTTAAAAGGCTATTAAATCAAGTTGAAATTGTGATTTTTATATATTTAGGGTAGTTATATAAAATATTAATAAAGCTATATGTAAACCAATTTTTATAAAACCATTCTAATTAGAACATAAAATGTCAAAAATTCATGACAAAACTTCTTAGATTCAGTAAAGCATCATTATCATCACAGCCTCAATTGTTTCTAATTCTTAGAAATGTCAAATTCTCTAGAAAGCATACATTGAATTAATTTTTTCAACACACTTCCCAAAACTAAATCTAATTAATCAAAAGACACTTATTAAGCACCTACTCTGTACCACATATTGTATTAAACACCAGGAATATAAAAAAAAGTGAAAATAACCCCTTTCTTCAAGAAGTCAACCTTCAAGAGGTTCACAATAATTAAGTAAAAACAAAATATGTACAGAATAGATATATAAACAATTCAAAACTGCCTTCCCAGATGAAAGGAATCAATGAAAACAAAATATAAAAGAAGGCCTACCCTTAACAGATTTCAAACTGTATTATAAAGTGGTAATTATGAAGACAATCTGGTACTAGCTAAGAAATATAATGGTAGATCAATAGAATAGATTAAATACAAATTGTGGTATATGAGTATAATAATTTAGTGTATGATAAATCTAACAAAAACTCATTATTTGACAAAAAGTGATGAGAAAACTGGAAACAATATGGCAGAAACTACATATAGATCAATATCTCACACTCTATACAAAGATAAGGTACATGATTTTACACATAAAGGTATCATTACTATCTAGGATTAATCACTGAATGGTTGGGGCCTCAGTTGAACAAATTTGTTGAAGACTTTAGCTTAAAAAGGCCAAAGTCTTTTATTGCATGGACGGCCATCTCCAGTTGTCCTGATCTCTATCTGGCCACTGGGCTCAAATGACTTTGGAGGGGAAAGTGAAGCAGGTGACTATGCTCAGCCTTTCCTCACTTAAATCCAATTCACTTGCCTGTCATGGCATCATATTCCTGATGTCATGATCCTCTTATAAGAATGAAGAGTAAACAACAACAACCATAAGTAAATTAAGAGTGCATGGGATAGTTTATCAGATTGATGGATAAAGAAAGAATTTTGGATTCAAGAAGATATAGGGAGCATTACAAATATAAAACAGATAATTTTGATTATATAAAAGTTTTTTTTTTTGCACTAACAAAAACAATGTAACCAAAATTATAAGAAAAGCATAAAACTAGGGGACAATTTGCAAAAAAGTATGTCTTATAAAGCCCTCTTGTCTTAAATATATAGAAAACTGAGTCAAATTTATAAATTTACCAATTGATAAATAATCAAAGAATGTGAACAGGCAATTTTTTGACAGAAAAATTAAAGCAATCTATAGTGCTATAGAAAAAATGCTTTAAATTCCTATTCATTGGAGAAGTGCAAAAATTGAAGTAACCCTGAGGTACTATCTCACATCTATATGGATTGGCTAATACAAGAAAAAAGGAGAATGTTGGATGTTGGCGGGAATGTGGAAAACTGGGACATTGATGCACTGCTGGTAAGTTGTGAACTGATCCAGCCATTCTGGAGAACAATATTGAACTATGGACAGAGAATTATAAAATTGTGCATACATTTTGATACAATAATACTACTGAGGGGTGTGTGTGTGTGTGTGTGTGTGTGTGTGTGTGTGTGTGTGTGTGTGTGTATCCTAAAGATGTGTGTATCCTAAAGATAGCTAAAAAGGAGGTAAGGGCTTATTTGTACAAAAATATTTATAGCAGCCTTTTCTGTGCTAGCCAAGAACTGTAAATCAAAGGGAGACCCATCACCTGAGAAATGGCTAAACAAACTGTGGTATGTGATTTTCATAGAATATTATTATATTGTAGGAGGAGAAAATGTGGTCTTCTTAGTCTAAATTCTAGTTATTCATAGTGCTAGTGAGGTCCATTTCTTTCAGTTCTCCTGATTCATAATACTAATTAACCCAAGATTTGGAGCTTTATGTGAAGAAAAAGCAATCATAGTAGTTAATCCCTTTCCCAGATCTCTCATGATCTTAAACCTTGTTCTGCATTACATTTATTTTTCATTTTTTTAAAAGTTGTATTTATTTTTAATACATATTACTTTATGAATCATGTTGGGAGAGAAAAATCAGAGCAAAAGAGGAAAAGCCTGGGGAGAAAAAAAACACAGAAAAAAGAAATGAACATAGCATGTGTTGATTTACATTCTCCATGGTTCTTTTTCTGGATGCAGATGGCATTTTCTGTTTAAAGATTATTGAGATGGCTTTTGATCACATAACCACTAAGAAGAACCAAGTCTTTCATAGTTGATCATCACACATTCTTGCTATTATTTTGTACAATATATTCCTGGTATGGTTTATTTTACTCAATATCAGTCCATGTAAATCTTTCCAGGCCTTTCTAAAATCAGATTATTCATCATTTTTAAATAGAATAATAATATTGCATTATCTTCAAGTACCACAACTTATTCAGACATTTCACAATTGATGAGCAGCTACTTATTTTCCAATTTTTTGCCACCACAAAAAGAACTGCTACAAACATTTTTGCACATGTGAGTTCTTTTCCCTCCTTTATCATTTCCTTGGAATACAGACCCAGTAATGGCACAGCTGGGTAAAAGGATATTTTCAATTGTATAGCCCTTTGATCATAATTCCAGATTACCTCCAGAATGATTAGATCATTTCACAATTCCACCAACAATGAATTAATGTCCCAGTTTTCCCATAGTTCCTCCAACATTTATCATTATCTTTTCCTGTCCTCTTAGCCAATCTAAGAGGTATGAGGTGATATCTCAAAATTATTTAATTTGTAGTCCCCTAATCAATAATGATTTAGAACATTTTTTTCAAATGATATACATGACTCTAATTTCATCATTAGAAAATTACCTGTTCATATCCTTTGACCATTTGTCAATTGGAGAATGACTTGTATTCTTGTAAATTTGACATAGTTCTTTATATATTTTAGAAATGAAACCTTCATCAGAAACACTAGCTGTAAAGATTTTTCCCCAGCTTTATATTTTCCTTTTAATCTTGTTTCTGTTTTAATTTAATGTAATCAAAGTTGTCCATTTTGCTTTTCATAATGTTCTATAGTTTTTCTTTGATCATAAATTTCTCCCATCTCCAAAGATCTGATAGATAAGTTATCCTTTACTCTCCCAATTTGTTTATGGTATCATCCTTTATGCCCATACCCATTGTTACTTTATTTTGATATGGGATGTGAGTTGTAGGTCTATATCAAGTTTCTGACATTTTCTAAGTTTTCCCAGCAATTTTTTGTCAAATTATGAGTTCTTATTCCAGATGCTCTAATTTCGGTGTTTATCAAAATCCTAGATTACTATAGCCCTTGCTTATTTTATCACGTCCATCTAATCTATTCCACTGTTCTACCATTCTATTTCTTAGTACTAAATGGTTTTTATGACTGCTATTTTATAATAAACTTTTAGATTTGGTATTGCTAAGCCACCATCCTTTGTTTGTTTTCATTAATCCCTTTGATATTCTTGACCTTTTGTTCTTCCAGATGAATTTTGTTATTATTTTTTTCTAGTTCTATAAGATGGGAGCTAATATAACAAAAATGACACTTTTGCCTAAATTGGTTCCTTGTTCATTTCCATCTCTATTGAATTGGTACTATTTGAAGACATTCTGGAGTATATTATATTTTCATATTCTTTCTTTTTTCCCTTTTTTTAGAGTCTTCTTAGACCAAATGAGTAACATGGAAATGTTTTACATAATTACATACATATAACTGATATCTGATTTCTTACCCTCAGGAAGTGGTGAGGGCAACAAGGAAGGGAAGGAAGGACAAAATTTGAAACTTAAAAATTTAAATAAAAATGTTTAAAAATTTAAAAAACCCTGCTTTCTTTTGTTTTACTTTCTTCCTTCATACTCTACATTTCAAATTAAGTATTCTAGTTCACAGTATTAAGATAGTTGGGCCAATCTAACATGTTATAATTTATTAATAATTTATAAAAATTTACATAACTTTATGCAACCTATGAGATTAAGGTTAGTCTCTGAAAATAAATAGTAGTTTAATCATATTTTACGTAAGGATATTTTGGAATAATTATTTGAGGTGATATTTCTGCAATTTAGTAGCTATGGAACATTAATACATTAAAATAAATATTAAATAAAAAATAAAGTTTTAAATAAAAATAAACATTAACAATAAATAAAACGCTACAAATTTAGATTACAATACAAATGCTATTCTATTGTGTTTTATAAAATACATATGCTTACTTGTATGATTCATAAACCCTAAGATAAAGAGTTTCTTGAATGTACAGCAATGAAACCCTACAGTTTCTCTCCCCTCTTCCCTCCCTCCAATAAGCTCCAAGGATTGTGGTCCTTCTGAAGAACATATGCCTTTTTAAATACTTTGTTATTACTAAAAAATACATTGAGTAGTCAGCAAATTTCTAAGAATCTTCTATTTGTAGTTCTAGCAGGTGTACTCAGTTGGTCCATTCTTATTGAGAGGGATTTCTTCTCTCTTTTTAAAAATAATCATCTACTTACTGTGTCCCAAAGATTGTTTTCTTAGCTGTTCCATCTGTCAAATATACTGCAACAATATGAAATGCTCCATTAAATTCTTCCTCTAATGCCTCAATATGGTATGGAGATGATACTGTATTCTAAAAATCCCATTCCAGGGGACATCATCTCTGGTGGCTAAAAAAAGCTTGAGTTCATTGTTCCAATTTTAACTCTGCCACTCTTTCTGTGACCTTGACCAATTGTGAGCCTCATGTTCCTCATTTATAAAATGGAGCAGAGAGAAGGCTGAACTAGCTTTGAAGTCTCTTCTAAATGTGAATTTATGATTCCATGTTCATATATCTGTTGCTTACTGGCTGTTTTAGCTAAGATGAGAATTTTTTTTAGCCATATCAGTTGTTAAAGGATTGTGATCTGGTTTTCATGAAAGGAACTCTAGTATAAAGCCTAAAAAACAAACAAACAAACAAACTTGTTAAGGGTTAAGGTAAAAACGTTAAATAGTCTTTGACTATTAAAAAAGTAAAAGGGTCAGCCCTTTTTACCACATTACTAATGGGTGTTAGATGTGAAGCTCATTTGTAGGCTTTTCAGTTTTAAAAATAGAGATAGATAAGTTGGATAGATAGGTAAAAACATCATTCTTTTTAGATAAGAGTGTAAAGATTTAACTGGATGTTATAGATAAGTGTTGCTTTTACTCTAGTGATATTTTGATGATTTTGATAAATTAAGAATATCTTGCTTATTAAATATATTTTAGCAAATACAAAGTTACTCAGAGGGAAAACTGTGCTTTTCATATTTTATTAAAAGTTTTAATTTTTCTGAAACCTATTATCAAGTTATTTGGTAGAAAGAATAACAAATTTGGAATCACCAGATAACAGAATTATAATTTTGCTTTTAATACTAGTCAGTTAACTATAGGAAAGTCATTTAGTTTTTCTGAGCTTCAGTTTCATTATCTATTAAGGGAAATAACAACTATATTTCATATATTATATGCTATAAGAATTAATGTTGTGTGATTGTGAGGGTAATTGACAGGGCTCAAACCCATCAGTGAGTTAGGGGGTTGTTTACCCTAAGCATGTGAAGATTTCCCGTGTCAAAGTGGACAGTTGAGAATAATGTGTTCCAACCACTATAAAGTCTTCTTGAAACAGGTGCTGTACAGCATTTAGAACTTGTTCAGACATTGAAGATGCCAAGGTCATTCACTGCAACCTGAACCATCTCCAGTCATCTTGACTTTAGTTTTGACACTGCATTTGGGTAAACATAAAATAAATAGTGAAGCTTATAACTTTGTACAATTCTGCCTTATTTAAATTGTTGAAGTTAAGACATTACTCTGTGATGTCACTGGTCCTCATCAAAATTAAGGAAAAACAAAAAGAAGAAGAAGAAGAAGAAGAAGAAGAAGAAGAAGACAACAATGACGACAAAGAAGAAGAAAGGAGACGAAGAAGACAACTATTAAAAGATATTAAATTTATTATATCCAGTGAATGATACACATATCAACACATGTGCATGTGTTTTTATGTAATTTTTATATTTTATGTTTATTCATGTTTGTATAATTGCACAAAAGTAAATGATCTTGCTATTTTATTTGCAGGTGATTTGATGACTAAATAATAAATTGGGATAATAGCTATTTATTGTTACATTCCAATTTTGTCCACAGGTTTCAAAGAATTTAATGTTTTCATAGAACGTTTTTGCTATCTTTTCAAGAGAATATTTTCAGACCCGGCAGTGCCATTACTAAGTCTTTGTCCCAAGGAAATCTTAAAGGAAGGAAAAGGATCCACATGTTTGTGGCAACTCTTTTAGCAATAAATTGGAAAATAAGTAGATGCCTATTAATTAGAAAATGATCGAATAAGTTGTGATATATGAAAATAATGGAATATATTCTCCTATAAAATGATGTACAAGCTGATTTTAGGAAGACTTGGAAAGACTTACATGAATTGATACTGAGAGGAAAAAAAAAACAGAACTAGAAACACATTGTATAAAATAACAGCAAGAATGTGCGATGATCAACTATGAAAGATTTGGTTCTTCTCAGTAGTTCAGTGATCCAAATCAATCCCAATAGATTTTGGACAGAAAATGCCATCTGCATCCAGAAAAATAACTATGGAGACTGAATGTAATCAACACATGTTGTGTTCACTTTTTTTTCTGTTTTTTTTTTTTTTTTTTTTTAATGCTCTATGATTTTTCTCTCCCCATTGGGGAGATCTTTCCTATTGGGAAATCATATTTAATTCATAAAGTTATGTGCATTAAAAATAAATAAATCTACTAGGAAACAAAAACAAAAAATAAATTAATAAAAGAGAGTGAATATCAAAAAAATAGAATTTTTTCACATAAATCTTTGCAGTAAAAGAAATCGGCTGCCTTCTATTGGAAACTGTTCTCTTGTTCTTTAAAATTTTTGAGTCATTTCCCTCAAGTGGAAGAGCGACTGATGCATCTTAGATGACTAGAGGCCACCCACCACTGTTAAACAATTCTACATAATTGATTTTATTTTCTAGTTAATCAGTAAGTGATAACAAAATGATGTGATTGCTCTTTGGAGGCAGAGAAATTAAGCAGAGGAAGGTTAAGTTACAAGGGTTACAATTTACGAGAGCCTGAATAGCAAACATGAAAAAAACTCACTGAACTATGTTTCTTCCTTTTCTCAAAGAAAAAGAGAGAAAGTTTTAAGAATCAAGTTTTGAGAAAAGGAAATAGAGATGGTGTTGAATTTTCAGCTGTAAGAAGATCCTGTATTTTCTGGTAGCAGAGGAACCTATTAAAGAATAGGACATAAACATTGGAAGCCAAAACACCTTGAAGGGCTACTATTAACACGGTGAGAAAAGGAAGAAATACAGAGTGAGACAAGAATTTTAAAGGAAAAAGAGGAAAATAAAATAAAACTAATGCCAAAAAACTCTGCCTTTGGGATACTGCCCTAGAAGATAAACTTATTCAAAGAGGCACTGTTCCAGTTCTTTTTTTTTTTTCTCTTCTTTCTAATGCCATAAAATGTGAAGTAATTGCCTTACAAAGTTTATTACAGTGACCAAATCAGCCAACAATTTCAAATGTTGCCTTTTATATGAAACATTTTCTCATTTAATTTCATGAAAAATAATAAATTTTTTGTGACAAATTTCAGAACGTTGTTCTGTAAAAAGTGTAATCCCACAATTCTTCATGCTGGTCTTAATTTTTTCAGTGAAAATAGAAATAATGAATGGCCCTAGATTTAAAGTTAATTTATCATTATAAACATATTCAAATCATTATATGGAGTAACTTATTTTTCATCCCCCTTTTTTTCCAAATCGTGAACATACAAAATCACAGGTTCCTCGAATTTTCCTTTATAATGTTTAAAATATGTTTCTCGATGAAAACACATGGTAGCTTAAGGAAAACAAACAAACAACAACAACAACAAACTAAGAAACAATTTTTGCTCTCAATAATTGTTCCTGAAATATTTTATTTTGTTTCATTTGTTTAATGCTCAATAGCATTTTTGAACAATTTTTATTATACTATATTATCTATCACTTCATTTTATGTTAACACTTAAAAATCTGAGGAAAATTTACAGATTTTGAATTAATTATAACTTTCTATCCCATGTTCAATGGCTTGCATGATTTGCTCACATTATTATATTATTCTAAAGTTGGATTGAACTTCATGAATGCCTTTTAAGTGAATTTATGCTTTCTTTTCTTAAAGTACATAGATTTAAATTTGGTGGAAATACTTTTTGAACTAGAATATATTTCTCATGTATAGTCCAGGTTAGCAGAAAAGATGGGCATACTAATCAGTTATTCAGAATTTTCTACTTACTGTATTGAACATGGCACAATGATCAAAGAGAAACAGTCCTATCACTCAAAGAATTGAAGTTCTAACAGGGAAGAAAAGGTGTGTGTATGTGTCGATAGGTTTTATTTTTGTTTTTCAGTAGTATTTTATTTTTCCATGTAAAGATACATTTATTCAACATTTATTTTTGTAAAACTTTGTGCTCCAAATTTTTCTCTCTCTCTTAACTACTCTCTCATAGATTAAATATGTGCAATCATTTTAAACCATATCTCTATAATTGTGTGTATGTATATATGTGTGTGTTAATGTAAGAGTGGAATGTATTCAGTCACCTCAACTCATATAAAATAACCACTTTTATGAAACAAGAACATTTCTTTATCAGTCAGTAAATGAAAATAATTAAATTAGATATAAAAGGTACTTAATACATTTGGAAAAGAAGGGAAGCCAAAGAATGAAAGAAATGATGCCATATATGAACTTTATTAGGATTAAGTGAAAGAAACCTCTAAAGCCCTCTGATTCTTGAATAAAATGGCAATCCAAATGGGAATCCTGGCAGTTCAATGGCTCACCAAACTAGAGGAGAGAGCAATTGTAGTGACCCTAAGAGTAAATTCCACTGAGAAGGAACTGATAAAAGGAAAATAGAAAAAGAATATTTATCTCTCTTTTCCTTCTCCTTTAACCAGAGGATAAATAACCTTATACCTTTGAAAAGTTCAGATATTTCACACATTTCATCTATATCTTAGCACTATCAGTGAATACTTGATATAATAATGCTGACATATCTTTTGTGAAAGATAGAATTTAACTAATGCAAACAAGATTAGAAGGGAAGCAACAAACTGGGAAAACATTTTCACAGTTAAAGGTTCTGATAAAGGCCTCATTTCCAAAATATATAGAGAACTGACTCAAATTTATAAGAAATCAAGCCATTCTCCAATTGATAAATGGTCAAAGGATATGAACAGACAATTTTCAGAGGATGAAATTGAAACTATTACCACTCATATGAAAGAGTGTTCCAAATCATTAATGATCAGAGAAATGCAAATTAAGACAACTCTGAGATACCACTACACACCTGTCAGATTGGCTAAGATGACAGGAAAAAATAATGATGAATGTTGGAGGGGATGCGGGAAAACTGGGACACTATTGCATTGTTGGTGGAGTTGTGAACGAATCCAACCATTCTGGAGAGCAATCTGGAATTATGCCCAAAAAATTATCAAATTGTGCATACCCTTTGATCCAGCAGTGTTTCTATTGGGCTTATATTCCAAAAAAATACTAAAGAAGGGAAAGGGACCTGTATGTGCCAAAATGTTTGTAGCAGCCCTGTTTGTAGTGGCTAGAAACTGGAAAATGAATGGATGCCCATCAATTGGAGAATGGCTGGGTAAATTATGGTATATGAATGTTATGGAATATTATTATTCTGTAAGAAATGACCAGCAGGATGAATACAGAGAGGACTGGCGAGACTTACATGAACTGATGCTAAGTGAAATGAGCAGAACCAGGAGATCATTATACACTTCGACAACGATATTGTATGAGGACATATTTTGATGGAAGGGGATTTCTTTGACAAAGAGACCTGAGTTTCAATTGATAAATGACGGACAAAAGCAGCTACACCCAAAGAAAGAACACTGGGAAACGAATGTGAACTATCTGCATTTTTGTTTTTCTTCCCGGGTTATTTATACCTTCTGAATCCAATTCTCCCTATGCAACAAGAGAACTGTTCGGTTCTGCAAACATATATTGTATCTAGGATATACTGCAACATATCCAACATATAAAGGACTGCTTGCCATCTAGGGGAGGGGGTGGAGGGAGGAAGGGAAAAAAAATTGGAACAGAAACGAGTGTCAATATAAAGTAATTATTAAATAAAAATTTAAAAAAAAAAAGAAAGATAGAATTTAATCATAATCTTGAGAGAAATTAGGATTTTGAAAGGAATAGATAAGGAAGGAGTCTGTACATAGGTGACAGTTAAGACTAAGGCAAGAAAGGTAAGGTAGGGCTAGGTTTTGAAGAAATATATATATATAATATATATATATATATATAATATATATATATATATATATATAAAATATATGTTTGATAATATATGAAATGATGAGATTTATGCTTGATCCTAGAAATAAGAAAGACCTATTTACTAGGTTTTATTGAGATAGAGTCAAATATTCAGACCTGAATTTGAAGAAAATCATTTCAATAGTTGTGTGGAAGATGCATTGGATCCTCAAGAGACTTGAGACAAGAACATCAATTAGGACAATGTTTCAGTTCTGAGGGCTTGAATAAAGAATTAAGAGATGGGACCTATGTGAATGTTGTTATATAGATAGACATGAGTGTAAGGGAGTTGAGGAGTCTTAAATGAATCCAAAGTAATAGACCTAAGTTAAGTGAAAGATAGTGGTACCCTTGACAATAATGATAGTGAAGTTCAGGCCTGGTAAAGTTTATGGAACCTTCTTAAAATAATTTATTTTAATAATTGACAGAAATGTTAAATTTTATCTGGAGGTGAGTAAAAATAAGATTATATCTATTTTTCCATCCAAGTTGATTGGCCTCTTGAAATTTATTTACAGAAGAACCCCTGATCTAAAGGTTAAATACTAGTAAGTGCTCTGAGCCCTAGAATACCTGAAAGAATGGGATGCTTGACTTGTGATAAAGACCGTTTTAGAAGCACATGAAATGATTATGGAAATCCCATATCAGTTTGTCATTATGACAAAAGGAAGAATGTTAAAGAATTTGTTAACAAGAGGACACCTTTTATATCCTTGAGTTACTTGTGGAACAGAGAGACCCATTCTCCCTTCCTCTTTGCCTCAGTCAGACATCTTCAATTTAAGCCTTGACATTAATAAGTTGATTATACAAAAAACAAAAAAAATGCTTTTATTAGCTGGTGGCTTTAGAAAATTAAAATCAAATTGTCTTTCCAAATCCCCTCTATTGAAATGTCTTCTATTCTGAGTATTTTTCTTTATTAATTTTGCTAAAATTTTTATAACTTTTTTTGAGATTGTCGAGTTACATGAATGTTAAAATATGTAAAAATATGCTTTCTGGGAATAATATGGACTGTTTGAAAAAAACAAAAGTTTCTATAAAATATTATGGTGGGAATATTCTAATAAAATTTGCTGTGCATCTGTTGAGTAACATTTTATATAGCCACACAAATGAAAAGAATTCTGGTTTGATTTTTGAAGCCTTAGGGTCATTTTAACATTTCAGTCTTTGTTCACTATTTGGCACTTTAAAATAAGAGCCAATTCATCATCCACTGTTAAAATATATTGCTAATATATTCTGGACATGTCACTATAGGGACAATACTCTTTCAAAAGTCACTAATGATCTCTTAATCATTAAAAGTAATGATCCTTTCTAAGGCCTGATCATTCCTGACCTCTGTTTGATAGTGTTTGCTTTGCTGGATACTCATCGGTTATTACTGTTTTTATGAACTATTCCTAAAAGGACTTCCTGTCTCCAGTTTTTGTCTCTGAAAAGCCATTCTTCTTACCAAGAGTTAACTATTTTTTTTCTATTCATGCTCTTAGTCTTATTATTTCATAGCTTCAAAATCTTCAGTGGCTCCCTATAGTCCTAAGTTTGAATTAGAAAATGATTACTTGAAGCTATACCCTGAAGAAAGAGAGGACTTTTAAAGATAAGATGTCTTTAGGGGAGTGGATATGAAAATTATTAGAAACAATGATTCTGACTAACTTTTCTGAGATTGTTAGAAAATTCAAATGAAATTATAACCTAGATTCCTTTTGTGATTAAGACTAGATAAAATCTCTTTGCATTTGTAAAACATGTAAGTTAGCAAAAAGAAACATTTTAATGAATTGCAAAAAAGTCTTTTTCTATAAAACCCTTTAATTAGCTAAAAAATATGGAATAATGGAAAGAATAGTAAAGAAGTAGTTGAGATATTTGTGTTTACATATGTTTTAACCCCTTGTTTTCAAGTGAGTTATGTTCTTAGAGCTACAATTTTCCTTGGGTTTCAAAAAAAGGTTTTAATTTTTTTATTATTTTTTTTAATTTATGAAATAAAACAAGCTTTTCCATTACATGAAAAAAAATTAAAAAGATGATTGAACAGATTGGATCATAAGAATCTTGAAAGTTCCTTCAATTTTCAAAATTCCAGGATTCTGAGCTTTTACTAGGTGAAGCTGAAATAAGGTTGAGTTAGGCCCAATTAACAATATTGCTGTAATAGATGATTAAGAGAAAGCCTAAAGAACTTATAGTTTTCAGTATTATTATTTGATTTGGGGATAAATCTTAGGCAAATAGACTATCAGGTAACAGTGGAATGGTTGATATAAAAACTCTATTGGGTTTCTAGAAAGGCACAACAGCTAAAGTAATTTGGAGAGAATCTAGGATGAAGATAATCTGAATGACTCTTTCACAGCTTTACCTAGAGAAGTCTCTTGTATTGCTTTCTTCCAATAACATTTTATTATGAGGCAAGATGTATAAGTATAAATAATTATATGCAGAATAAATATGAAGAAAATCAAAACATGTATAAAATGCTTAACTATAGGTAGTTTGAGAGGAGTGTGAACACTTGTTAATGGTAGGATCATGAAAAACTTCATGTAGAAAATAGTTCATGATCTTTATTTGTAAAGAATACATAAAGATGATTCCATTTAAAAACTACTAGGGACTAAGTTGTCAAACTTTTGAAAATAAAATTTGTTGAGATTTATGTCTGAAGCTTCCAGTTTAAAGTATATTTATCACTGAGCACGTATTTGTATGTAGTTCTTCTAGAAACAGATGTTTGTCACAATAATAGAAGCCCATAATTAAATTTCTTCATTTGTAGTCTCTCAGGACATCCTTATAGCTTAATTGTTGGTACCTATGCAGTTAGTCTAACATAGTAATACTCATGAGAGTTTATAATTTAATTTTTCCACCACTTAGTTTATTTGATAATGAACAATTAATTACTTGTTAGCTAGTAAATCTCTCACTGCATATTTATTAGGTACCCACAGGCTGTACCAGGCATATGTCTAATTTATATATTAATGAGCAATGTCTTTAAAAGTAACATGTAATAGAGAATATACAAAAATTGTTAATGAATCATAGCAAAGGGAAACTAATATTAGAAAAATCAGTTGGAATAAAACTATGAATTTATAGGGAAACAAAACACTTCTAATTTTGAATCAAGTGTTTTGATGTCATTTCCATGTGTGTGTGCTCACAAGTGCACAAAGGAACAAGAAAAAGTCAGAATAAAAATTAATAGTTCCATTTAAGCAATCTCTTTCGTATAGTCATAAGAGTTGATCAGTCATGTCTACTTATGGACCATACTGCCCATGGCAGTACCTTTTTGGCAAAGGTACTAAAGTAGTTTGTCATTTCTTTCTCCAATGGGTTAAACAGATGTTGATAGTGCTAGTACATGTGGGATACCACATTTGAATTAAAGTTTTCCTGATTTTAGGCCTGGTACTCTATTAATTGAGCCACATAGCTATCTCCAATCATAATAGATAGTCATTGTTCTGTTGAACATTACTAAGTTATTAGAATAAATGATAGGGAATTAAGCTACCTATAAGGCCCTAATTATTTGGTGAAACTGTCTTTAGCTACCTATTAGTAGAACAAATGTGTATTTGAAAAACAGTAAGATAGGTCAAATTAGGAGTTAAATGTTCATCCAATTAATAGCCAGCAATTGTGGCTTAAACACCAACCTCATCTTTTTCTATGTTCTCACTTTGGTGAACTTGAGATCTATTTTTAAAATTCTTCATTTTCCCTGTTCACTAATTTGTTTTAGATTCAAATTCAGGATTAAATACAATGAAATATTCTTGGGCATAGAATATTGAATGAAGAGAAATTTACTTAACCATAAAGAGGATCAATGGGATAAAACATCAATTCAAGTAGATGTGGCTCTCTTCTGCTTCTCCAAGAGTGGTATATCTTTTCTGGTTGAAGAAGTATATGACTTTAAAAAAAAATAAGAATCATTCTGTGAAATCCCAAAAGCCCCAACTCTTCATAGGATAGGATGAGCTTTTTATACCTCATGCTGCCTATTAGCCATGCTAGCAAGCTAAGCCCAAATCCTTCCAAATCAGTCATACCCTGAACAAGATCTCCTTGATCCACAAGAGAGAAGCCATTTTTACTGCACCCTCCTTCTTTCCTTCTTAACTTCTTTGAATTCAAGGACTGAGTTACTCTTCCTTTTGCATCCATTAATATACAGACACATTCATATCTTTTAATTTTATTTGGAGAGCATTGCCACATTCACGTTCAACAAAAAAGTATTTGAGAGGTGATTTCTTATCTTTAAAGGGCTAGAAACACTTGAGTTTTTTAGCTTGTGATTTTGGACTCTACCTCCTATTAGATATCATTTTAAGAGCACTCTCTTTTGACTTAGATGTGGTTTCCAGATAAATGAGGGATAAGAAACAACAGTGGTTGCTAGTATTAGCTCTGCAATGATTTTGAGAAGGGAAGTAGTTCAACTGTTAGCAGGCACTGTGTATGAAAGGAATTCTGGGAGATATAATCAGAAAAGAAGTTCACTGTATTTATCTTAAGCAATAACTTGATTGATGACAATATCTTTTTAAGTATAATGCTTAAAACATTCATATATTAATTCTCCTCTCTTCTCTTTTCCTCTCTTTTGTTCTCTTCTCATTTTCTCCCCTCTCTTTATCTCCCATATCCTGACAAAGCAATGAAATATATGTGTATGAATTCTGGCAGCTTTTGGCATAGAGGATATCCCCTGGCTTACTCTTTGCTTTATAGAATTTTTTAAAAATCATTCAGCAAATTCAACAAGAAAACCTTCCTTCCCCAAACTTCCCCTCCCCCTGAATGCTATGTGAACAAAAGGATAATTTCTGCTGAAAAAAATTTAAAAGCCTAGTAATAGGGGATTTATATTGCAATATTTTCCTTATCTGTCCCTAATTTGAGTTAACAAATTTTAGAGTAGGAAGAAACTTCAGTCCTTTCTGGAACATTCTAGATAAATGATCTTTAACTTTTTGAGCACCTTCTATGAATTTGGATGCGTAGTTTTATATTGGGTCAAAAAGAGTTTGCCTATGATCTGACTTCTACAACTTGCTACTTCTGTCACTTAAGAGATTTAATTTCTCTATCTGTAAAATGTGGGGATAATACTTCCACTACATCTCTCTCGAGATGGTTTTAACCATTAACTATGATGATGTTTTAATGTGTTTTTAAGACTCATGACACACAGATATAAAGTCATCATCATCATCATCACATCCACTCTATTAAGATATTATATATTTAGCACATAATAAGATAATGTTGTTATAGCTGGGAGCAGCCTTAGAAATCATTTAGACTAAATCTCATGTTATTAATAAGGAAATCAAAACATATGAAGATTATATGACTTCTAAGTATATAAGGTAACACAGCAAGCAAGTAGAAGGGTCAGAATTATCTCTTCAGGTTTTACTAAGATCCATTAATGGAAATTGGTCTATTTATAATTGATAATGATGATGATAATTATAATGCTAATAATGATCATTCACATAGTTCTTTAAAGTTTACAAATTGCTTTATAATATCTCATAAAAAATCCTGTGAAATAAATACAATCACTTTACAACAAATAGGAAACAATCATGCTAAATTGACCTTGCCTATATATGGCAAAAAAAAAATAATAAGATAAAATAATACCAAGCTGAAGGTGTCTTACCTCTAATGTCAAAGCAGCAAGAAAAATACTTTCCTAGCAGGAATTGTTTTTGGCTGCCTTTCCTATTCAAAAAAAAACCCTTTTCTCAAAGCCTTCCAACAGCTTCTATTCAACTTACTTTGGTTGTGATGTTTCTCATAAGAGCAGGTAATGTCATGTTTTCATTGACTTCAAGTCCCTTTGAAAAAAGAATTTGAAATGTCCTTTGCTTTTAAAGGACTTATAACTATCTTTATGTATTTGACGAATTGTTATGTGGAAGAGAGTTTGGTTGTTCTGCTGGAGTTCAGAAAGCCCATTAAAGATTGTAGGTAGTAGATATTTTAGGGAAATAGATTGTAACTTCATATAACTATAAAGTCCTGAATAATCAGAACTGTTCAAAAATAATATTGGCTATCCTTTACTAAAGGTTACCAGACAAATTTTCAGTGATCACTTGTAGGGGATATTTATATAGAACAGAAGTCTCAAAGACAGCATGGATACATATGGCCCACAATTCCCCTGTGAAGTTTGAACCAGATTGTTATGTAAGTGTAATAAAGGATAAATTGCAATAGAAATATAATGTAATATTTGACAAAATAAATAAAAATGCAGTGAAATGTAATTATGCTAATATGTGATTTCCTAAGTGAGCATGTATTTTTTAAAGTATTTTTATACTACCAACTTTGAGGATTTCTGTATGGCATAAGTTCAGATAGTTAATTATCCCTTCCAGCTCTAATAATCTGTGGTTCTGGATTTGGCCAAAGGTAGTTGGCCTGTTTGTAGATAACACACACATACACACAATTATGACAATCAATTTCTGGAGCTATTTTAGAGAATAGTAGAATGGATGAATAAATATGATCAAGAATTTGAATAAATGGCAAGTGTTATATTAACATTAAAATCATTTTGTAAGGGACGCCACAATATGTGCCATGATTTATTGTCTGTCACTCTCTTATTGTTCTCAGGTTTAATCGATAAGTTTTGTATGCAGGGATCTGTGACAGCAGTTGGTTCACATGAAGGCCTGGGTTCAGACTCAGCTACAGAGCAATATGAGCCTGATCTATCAGAGAATAAGAGTCATCTTCTTTATTTCATTACTTTTCACAGAAGTTTAGAATCAGACTCTTCTCGCTGAAGCTTCTTAGAATCACATCTAAACCTGTCGGCAGGTTTTCACAGAATTGTCAGCTCAGATAACTCATGGGGATAAAACTAATTGACAGGATTTTAGTGAGACTAGAAATAGCCTATTTTGAGAGATTGGTTTATTTTTATGAGGCAGGCAGGATGCCTGGAGATTCTTGTTTTTATCGGTGGTGAATTTATTTTTCTTGAATACTCCTTGTGATTCTACTTAAAACCAAAAAAACCTGCCCTCATTGCTTTTAAATTCCCACATGAGAACCAAAATTGTGTCTACAACACCAGACTTGTTTGTTGAACATAAAAGAACATAAATCCTCTATAGGTCCCCAGGGAGATGTTAGAGAAAGGGAGTAATCATTATAAACTACTTAGTGCAGTATGTACTGTATCATGTTGCCGTGAGAAAGTTATGTTTGATTGGTTCATAAAACAGGTTTAGTAAATCCTTTAAATAGTGATTTGGGCAATTGTGCACACTGGAATATAATACCTGAGAGTGTATTAGAAGGATTACAGAGTCTTCAGAATAGTTACCTGGGGACATGGAGTTTTTTGGTTTTAAGGGTGACAGTGTTTTCTCTTTTCACATTTGTGTGTCAAGCATGATAGAGTTTTATTGCTTCCCTTTGTGATGTAAATTTCTTTGATGATTGTTTCCCCTAGTTTGGATCTTGGTTATTTAGATTTGCTGTAAATTTTCAGCATTGCATCATATTATAAATTTGCAGGCACTCACTCTAAAAGTGACTCTGAAGGAGGACTAAATCAAATACCAACCACAAATTTGACTCTTGACCTATACTATATATATGACTTCTCAGATTATACAAGAATCAAATCTAAGCAAGAAATTTCTTTTTCTTGCTTAAGGTTGAAAGTCAAGGGTAAGCTATAGGGCAGGCTTTATAAATCTTGTAATTTGTTACAGGTTGTCATACCATATCCAGTTTAGAGGTATGCATATCATCCTTATAAACTTAAGCTTAACATTTTTAGACAATTTGTATTCTATGCCACTCTCCTGAAAAGACTTATTTGCCTTGTTGCTTTATGAAAATGTGAAAAAGAGAAGAGGAGTCCTTTATGTTCTGACCATAAAAGGGAGACAGTTTATTAAATAGTATGCAGCACTTTTTTCCCCTCAATATTATCTCACTAGCACCTTTATTATTGCATTAAATTTGTAAACTATTTGGGATCCACTTTTACAATATTGGTTCAGCCTAGTCAGCCATATTGGCTGTCTTTTTTTTTTTTTTGATACTTAATATTTTTTACAATTATGTTAAAGATAATTCCACATTCATTTTTGTAATATTTTGTGTTTCAATTTTTTTTTCTTTTTTCTTCTCCTTCCTCCTTTTTCTCTAAGACAATAAGCAATTTGGTATAAATGTACAATCATCTTAAATATATCTCTGCTTCAGTCTTTAGTGAAAGAAGAATCAGAACAAGAGGGGGAAAACAATGAGAGAAAAAAACAAACAAAAAATGTGGAAATAGTATGCTTTAATCATATTTATACTCCATAGTTCTTTCTCTGGTATTTTCTATCATGAGTCTTTTGGAATTATCTTTGATCATTATGTTGCTAAGAAAAACTAAGTGTATCATAATTGATCATTACACAATATTGCCATTACTGAATACAGTGTTCTCCTGCTTCTGCTTAGTTCACTTAACAACAGTTCATATAAGCCTTTCCAGGTTTTTCTGAACTCTGCCTGCTCATCATTTCTTCTAGAAACAATAATATTTCATTAGCTATACCAAAACTTGTTCAGCCATTCCCTAACTGATGGATATAACCTCAATGTTCTTTTCTTTCTTTTTTTTTTTTTTATAACTTTTTATTGACAGAACCCATGCCAGGGTAATTTTTTATAGCATTATCCCTTGCACTCACTTTTGTTCCGATTTTTCCCCTCCTTCCCTGTGGTGATTTTTTTCTTCTTTAAAATATATAATATAGATTCTCTCTGGGGAGAGGTGCAAGTCTTTTGAGGGAGATTTTCTGGGAGGCAGCTTTAGTATCAGTTCGGATCAATAATTACCCCAAATGCAGCCAGGTGATAAAAGTTCAGATCTTTTATTATCTCCAATATAGCCCAATTAGCTTAGAGGCCTGTCTCTCTGCTTGGTTCCAAGAGCTCCCTCCGAATGTCTCCAAATCCAAAGGTTTTGTCCTTCAGCCTCTGCCTCTGCTTTCTTCAGTCTCCAGCCAGCGCAAAGATGGAATTACTGTCTTGTCTCCTTCACTTGGGGCACGGCTAGATTTCTGGCAAGTCTTTCAGACCAGCTTAGTCTCAGTGGGGGAAGTGCAGGAACCCAGCCCAGTGGTGTGAGATGAAGATGAATCTGGTTGTGCCTCTGAGAGAGCCTTCTCAATCTTCACTGAACTCTTGACTCATAGCTTTTTCCTCTGAAAACTCTTCTTCCACCACCAGCCAGCCAAGTGGAAAATATTCTGGAATGAATCACTCTTCACTGGTTTATATATGACTCTTCTGAGAGAATGGGATTATGGGTTTTCTCCCATAGTGCTCTCTTGCCCTACGAGCTTCAAGGGAGGTGTGAATTCATATATCTCATACTAAACCCTGAAATTTCCCAAATGTGTGAACTCCAATGAGTAAAGGTGCACACACAAGCATTGTATCAGTTAGTTCTACTTAGTACCTTGTTTCAGGTTCTGGCTACTTAGTACCTTGTTTCAGGTTCTGGCCCAAAACATCTTCTTGTAACATCAGATTAGCAGTTTGTAAAGATTCCAACACTTCCCTCCACCCCCTCTCCCAGATGGCAAGCAGTCTTTTACATGTTAAATAGGTTAAGTATATCCTAGATACAATATATGTGTGCAGAACCGAACAGTTCTCTTGTTGCACAGGGAGAAGTGGATTCAGAAGGTATAAATAACCAGGGAAGAAAAACAGAAATGCAAGCAGTTTATATTCATTTGCTAGCGTTCTTTCTTTGGGTGTAGCTGCTTCTGTCCATCCTTGATTAATTGAAATTGAATTAGCTCTCTTTATCGAAGAGATCCACTTCCATCAGAATACATCCTCAAACAGTATTGTTGTTGAGGTATATAATGATCGCCTGATCACCTCAATGTTCGATTCTTTGCTACCACAAAAAGAGTTGCTACAAAAATTTTTGTACATGAGGGTCCTTTTCCCTTTTCATGATCTCTTTTGGATACAAAGCTAGTAATGGGATTGCTGGATCAAAAGATATGCAGACTTTTATAGCCTTTTGGCATAGTTCCGAATTGTTCACTAAAATGATTGGATCTATTCACAACTCCACCAGTAATACATTAGTTTCCAATTTTCCCACATCCCCAACATTTATCATTTTTGTCTTCTGTCATATTAGCCAATTTAATAGGTATGAAGTGGTGCATCAGAGTTGTTTTAATTTGCATTTCTAATCAAATGTGATTTGAAGCACTTCTTCATATGTTTGAAATCCCATGTTTCATTGAATGTTCATTTCATCTCTTGAAAGATGTTCCATTCTGCTGATAGTTGATTCTGGGTGGCAATTCAAGTTCCTTTGACTTCCAGAATATATTTAAAACTCTCTGATCCTTTAATGTAAAAGTTATTAAATCATGTATAATCCTGACAATCCTGACAAATTATCCTTGATATTTAGATTGTTTCTTTCTGACTGCATGAAGCATTTTCTCCTTGACCTGGGATTTGACTACAATTTTCCTTGGAGTTTTCATGTTGGTTTCTTTTTTAGAAATTGATTGGTGGATTCTTTCAGTTACTATTTGACCTTCTTATTCTAAGATATCAAGACAGTTTTCCTTGATAATTTCTTGAAAGATGTTCTTTAGGCTCCTTTTTTTAAAAATCATGGTTTTTAGATAGTCTAATAATTCTGAAGTTATCTCTCCTGAATCTATTTTTCAGATAATTTGTTTCGCCAGTAAGGTATTTTACATTTTCTTTATTGTTTTCATTCTTTTGTTTAATTTTGATCTTATTATCTCATAAAATCATTAGCTTCTAGTTTCTCAATTCTGATTTATAAGGAATTATTTTCTTCAGTGAGCTTTTGTACCTCATTTTACATTTAGCCAATCATACTTTTAAAGGAATAGTTTTCTTCAATGGAAGTTTTCCCATTTGGACAATTTTATTTTTTACAGAGTTGTTTTCTTCAGTTAATTTTTGTACTTCCATTTCCAAGCTTTTGACTCTTTTTATTTTTCATCTTTACCACTTCTTCTCCTCGCTCCCAATTTTTTTCTACCTTTCTTACTGGATTTTTAGTTTTAGTTTTAGTTTTTTTTTTTTTTATTTTTTAAAATAACTTTTTATTGACAGAATCCATGCCAGGGTAATTTTTATTTTTACCGAATTATTCCTTGAACTCACTTCTGTTCCAATTTTTCCCCTCCCCCAGATGGCAAGCAGTCCTTTATATGTTAAATAGGTTACAGTATATCCTAGCTACAATATATGTGTGCAGAACCGAACAGTTCTCTTGTTGCACAGGGAGAATTGGATTCAGAAGGTATAAATAACCCGGGAAGAAAAACAAACATGCAAACAGTTTATATTCATTTCCCAGTGTTCTTTCTTTGGGTGTAGCTGCTTCTGTCCATCCTTGATCAATTGAAACTGAATTAGCTCTCTTTATCAAAGAGATTCACTTCCATCAGAATACATCCTCAAACAGTCTTACTGGATTAAAAAAAAAATAGCACTTCCAAGAGCACTATTTGGGCTGGAAACCAATTCATATTTCCCTTTGAGGTTTCACATGTAGACATTGTTTTCCACTTCTTAGTTTGTGTTTTGATCTTTCCTTTTATCATAGTTGATTTCTATGGTCAGGACTCTTTTTATTGGCTTTTTTTTTTTCCCCTTAGAGTTGACCTCTGCTCCTAGGACATAGGTTGCATTGTTGTAAGTTTTGTACAGGATCCTAGTTACTGGATTTCTAGCCTGGGCCTCAGGTGCTTGAAGCCTACCTAACTTGTTGAGTGGCCTAGCTGAGTTGCACTTGTTGTGTTGTTCCTGGGCTGGTGGATTACTTGTTGTACTGGGTTGGTATCTTTACACCTTGACTGCTGTGCCACTAGCTTGCTAAGTCTAGACTAAGGGGCCTTGGTTGCTGATCTGTGCTGTATCTAAGGGCTTCCCAATGCTTTGCCCAGATGCCTTTTGTTCTGGCTTGTGCTCCCCTCTTACCCAAACGAGACTGACTTTTCCTGAAAACCTTCTAAGTTCTCTTGGATTGGAAAATTCTTCCATTTCATTTTTTTTTGTGGTTTTTGTCACTCCAGAATCTGTTTAGAGGCTTGATTTAATGCTCTTTCTGAGAAAAACTGGACAGAGCTGAAACTTCTTGGCTTCTTTCCTCCATTTTGGCTCTGCCCTACAATGCTCTTTCATTCCATGTACATCCTATTACTTTTTTACCCTTGACTTTAAAAGAACATTAATGATGTAGTGGATGGATGGATTTAGAAATTAGATGATTATTATATGGCAATGCAATTTGGAATATCATCAAGGTCAAGATGAGGTAATTAGTGGCATCTATTGAATTCAACTAAGATTTAAAATCAAAGTACATAGTAGTCCTTTAATGATTATGTTCCTATAATTTATTTTTAATGAAATACAAAAATATACTGGTTCTTTAAGCAGAGATAATAAATACATGAGTCAGACCTGCACAAACATGTAACATAAGAATTTATTGCCAGATGTCTAGTTAGTGATTTGGGAATCATTCTAAAGATTAAATTTACCTGGGGGGGAGGGGAGAAACTAGCACAACTTTAGTAGAAATTTGGTATAAAGTAATAATTTACACATTAAACATTGCTTGACTTATTTGGAAGAATGTGCCTTTTATATCTGAGTGTTAGTTATGTTAAGGGTTAGCACTGTTTGTTTCTTTGAAAAGATTTTAATCTCATTTGACGTTTACAATCTCAAGTTTTGCTTATATGGGGAAACACCTTTTAATATTTTCTGAAGAAAAATATGCATGTTCTTAAGAAGAATTGGTACTGGCTCAAAATATCACAAGGCACAACAACATAGAATGCAACAGCTTTTGGAATTTGTGTTTTAGATTCCCTGATTTATCTCTACAACTCAAGAACTTTTTCTAGGAAAAATAATGTTGTTTTTTAACTTCATATGAAAACTTTACAAAATCATGTGCGGATACAAGTTACTAGACATGTCTGAAATCTAGCTATCTTTGAACTAATAAGAGCTCAGTCTCAGATAAGGCTAGATTGACTTGCCAAGTTCAGAACAAAAAAATTTCATGAATAGCAGCTTTGTATTACCTGTAAAAAATCTAGATATAAATACTACTCTCAGATAAAAATAGCAATTGACAATGCTCATTCAAATCAGTATAAGCTTAAACATTTTTCTAACTACTTCCTCTTATCTCTTTTGTTCTACCTCCTCTCCAGATTCTTGAAATAATTATAATAGTTGGCTTCAATTTCAGTGAAATTTATTATATAATATAATTAATTCATTTTTCATTTGTTTATACCTCTGGATTCCTTATCTGTAGAAACTATGAATTATTTTGCAAATATGGAATATTTTGTTACCTATATATATATAAGTATTATTTTATAATTATATGTATAACTACTTGAAATTGGAATTAACTCAAAGCTATATTAACCAGTATTTTCTCTGTTCCCCAACAACAGGCATTTTATGCAGTACTTGCTGACAGAAAAGTACTGTGCTAGATTCTCTTATTCTATTATAGATATTGAAAAGTATAAAACTGACCTTGTGGAGATTGCATTGTAAATTGCTTTATTGAATAGGACCCTGAATTTAGCATCCAGAGTACCTAGGTTTGAATCAGGCTCTTCTTCTTCTTCTTCTTCTTCTTCTTTTTCTTCTTCTTCTTCTTTCTTCTTCTTCTTCTTCTTCTTCTTCTTCTTCTTCTTCTTCTTCTTCTTCTTCTTCTTCTTCTTCTCTTCTTCTTCTTCTTCTTCTTCTTCTTCTTCTTCTTCTTCTTCTTCTTCTTCTTCTTCTTCTTCTTCTCTTCTTCTTCTTCTTCTTCTTCTTCTTCTTCTTCTTCTTCTTCTTCTTCTTCTTCTTCTTCTCTCTTCTTCTTCTTCTTCTCTTCTTCTTCTTCTTCTTCTTCTTCTTCTTCTTTTTTGATATAATTCTTTATTCTCCTCTACTTTTCCCATCTCTGATGAAGTTAACCTTTCTAGTTAACAAGATCCACCTGCTATATGTACTCTTGTCTTCTGTCTCTTCTAGAAAAATGCCTCCATATTCTTCCCTCCTTCAACTAAATTCTAATTTATTCCTATTTGATGGCTTATCTCTAGTGATTGTAGAAAATGACTAGCTTTATACCCTAAAATAATAAAAGAAAAGCTTAAACACTTTTTGACCTGTCATCCCCTTAAACTATCATCTTACATCTGTCCTTTGTCATAGTGAAATTCCTAGGGGAAAAAAGTAATCTCTTCTCATTTCTATCATTTCATCTCTTCTTGCTCACTCTTTATTCTCTTTTATTTTGTGCATATTTTACACAGGCAATTTATCCCCTCCCCCCCCCATCGATGCATAAAAAAAGTTAAGTTTCTTGGGGGAAGAGACATTGATTTTTATCTCTGTATGTTTAGCTAGCATCTAGCACAGTGCCTGGTGCTTAATAAAAGACTTTCTATTGATTTATTTTACTTTTTTTTTTTTTTACCTTGGACAAGTCATCAATCTAGTGTTTAGCACAATACCTGATACATAGTAGATTGTTTATTTATTGATTGATTGTTGCTCAACTTTATCATCTGTAAAGTGAGTGGTTGAATTATATGATCTTTAATGTCTATTCTAGCGTTAATACTCTTCTGATTAACTAGGGTTGTTTGTGTGTACAAGTTTATATTTCTGCATACACATAGGTGTGTGTATATATATATATATATATATATACATATATATATATATATATAATTTGTAAACACAAGGGACTCTAATGATTTATATTAAGTGGTATTTAACTGTCAAATGAGCAAGCATAGAAACTAAGTACAGTTAGATTTCAAGCAAGGTGAAGGTCACAATGGATGGGAAAATTTAACCTGGATCTCAAAGGATGAATAAATAGGATTTTGGATGGATAATGACAAAAATGTATGGTTCAGATCAGAGGAATGGTTCTTTCACTGATGGATAGTAGAGGACAGCATCATGCTATTTCAGGAAACATTGCCTGATTTCAACAAAACATATGTTTTACAGACACAGTAGGATTTAAGATTGGAATGGCATATTGGGGTCAGATTATCAGCATTAGATGCTTACATAGAAAATAAGGGAAAATATACAAGAAATAAGGATAGGCTGAGTTCTTACAGTATTCTATAAGAGAGCCAAGTAGATACTTGGCACACATCTATTAAATTTGGTCCATCTAAGCAGCCAACCTCAAAAAGTTAAGAGAAAAAGACTGATATTTTTCCCTCCCTCGTAAACCCATCTTCAATGTTTCCTTTTTTGGAATATATAATATTAAGTAAGTTTTGGCAACCAAGTTTTTAACATCCAAAGATGTGAATTAATTAAGTCATGTAGCACACACCTATACCAATTTTCTTTCTTTCTTCTGTTTTTTTTATAGGTATGACTTTGTAGAAATTGAGGAGCCCAGTGATGGGACTATTTTAGGGCGTTGGTGTGGCTCCAGTGCTGTACCAGGGAAACAGATCTCCAAAGGAAATCAAATCAGAATAAGATTTGTCTCTGATGAATACTTTCCTTCTGAACCAGGGTTCTGCATCCATTATACCCTTCTTACACCAGTAAGTAATGCAATTTCAGAACATATTTATTGTGGCAAAAGGCAGAGGATAAGGTTGGTTGAGATTCCCCCCCCCCCGCAAAAACAAAAACAAACAAACAAAAAAAAAAAACAGCATTTTTAATTTAGTTCCTGTTTTTTGTACTTCATAAATGTCATTGTGGTTATTGTGGATAACTTGAAATGGGATATCCTGGATAAACTTAAACATGTTGGAACATTAATACATAAATTATTGTTGCAACAAAAAATTATTTTTATTACCATTTGAAAAGAATTTACATTGGGAGTGGGAGTGAGAGAATTCTGACCCAAAATGAAATAAAATTGAATATGAAAACGAATATTGAAAGCCAAGGAACTCTACTATCTATCTGATAAAAACATGACCTTTCAGAATTGGTAAGAAGTAGCATAGGTAAAACCAGAATTTAAACAGAGGAAAATTGAGAATAATTGCACATTTACTTTGTAAGTTTACTAGCAAAAAAACCTCACACTTCTACAGTACTTTATATTTTGTGAAAATATCCAAAATCTGTTTGGGTCCTGATTGACTAAGATTGAATGTAATTAGCAGTCATTTCAGTTTGAACCAAAAACCTTGAGGTTCTTCCCCTCCCAGATTCATTATTTAATTTAGTTATTTGGATTTTTTTGTGGGGGGAGACTAGGTGAAAAAGGAGATTCTTTGCCTTAATTGCTACCTATCCTGATTAATCACTGAATGGATGTGGCCTCAATTAAACTGAGAACAGGCCAAGGTCTGCCATTTCATCTAAGGTCATCTTCAGTTCTCTTCATCTACATTTGGCCACTGAACTCAGACACTCTCAGGGAATGAGGGGAGGAAGTGAGGCAGGTGACCTTGCCCAGCCTTTCCTCATTTCAGTCCAATTCAGTTGCGTGTCATGGCATCCTCTCCCTGATCATGGTGCTTTTGAGAACAAAGGACAAAGAACAACAACAATTTTGTGAACCACTTTATTCACTCTGATTTTGTGGGGTGGGTTAATGCTGATATTATTATCTATCTTTCCAAGGGTGGAATGATGACCAACTTGCCAAAATTTAGGGAACAGCTAAAGGCTGGAGCAGAATTGCAGTCCAGGTCTTCTGACTTCAAATTCATTGTTCTGTGTCCATTTCACCACAACTACTTTATCATCCTTGTGTACTTTACAATTTACAGATTATTTTGCCACAGCAGCAACCTGGGTTAGGTAATGGGAGTAGTGTTATTATTATTTTTCAAATGAGAAAATAAAACTAAGAGAAGACATCTGATTTGATTGATTTACAAAATGGGTAATTTACAAATGGGGTAACTCACTTAAATCCAGCTACATCTTAAAAGTCTAAAATCTCCAAACAAGTGATTTGAATTAATTTCAGGCTTGTGGCCATTTTAGGGGTGTGTGTGAGTATGCTCGCACGCGCGTGTGTGTATGTGTGTATGGGTGTGTGTGTGTGTGTGTGTGTGTGTGTGTGTGTTTCAGCACTTTTTGTTCTTTATTGTTCCAAGAATGAATTGACAGCTAGCTTAAGAAATGGAAAGATTCAAGTTCAAGTACTGAGAAGATACATACTGTATCTAGGTGACCCAGAGCAAGTCACTTTATCTTGGTTTGCCATTTGGTATAAACCCAAACCAGATTAAAAAGTAGTGGATAAATATATAACAAAAATGAATAAACAAGCAAATAAATAAAGCCTGGATAACATCACATTTTAAAAACAAGTTAACGTGTAGCCTGCAGGATTCTTCCATATGGATTAGCAGACCCTTGTTGCTATTGGAATTTGACAAACTTACCTGCTCTAGGGAACTCTCTATAATTATTTGTTGCAGAGAAGGTTGCCAACTAGCATTAATAGAGGAAGTTTCCTCACTTCAAGTAATTCCTTATGCCAACACCATCATCGATCCAATGACTATCATTTTTCTATTTTTGAAGTCTTTGGACTTCAATATGCAATACAATTTAATGAAGAATAGCATTCATGGTAATTGGGCATTTCTCAGCTGGAATTTTTAATCCATCCTACTTCCTGTCATCATGTTTAAAACTTATGTAAACTCATGCATTGATCATGGAATGTTTGTTCTGTGATGAGTTTTAGATGATGGGCAAGTGGATGAATTTTAGCTGTTGGCTAAGAATTCAGCCACAATAAAAAATGGCAAAGTACTTCATTGGGTAGGCTGAATGATTATTTTTGCAGAAGGTGAAGGTGGAATTTTGAATTTTTTATTTAATTAATGCAGAAAACTTTCCATGCAGGATTCCCTCCACTAAAGTAGAAATTCATCTGTTATTTATAGATACAGAAAATTACCTGAGGCACTGGGAAAATGTGTAACTCCAACCTAGTAACACAGTATTTGTTAAGGGTAGAGCTGGAGTGGAGAGCTTTCTGGCTCTGATGCCTTTACCTCTCTTCACTATATGCCATACTCCCTTTCAGATTTAATGAAAACATTTTCTTATGTGAACAGAGAAAAACTTCTAACAGGTAGAAAAGCATGAGTAGAGAGCCAGTATTGCTTCACATCAAGCACTGACTCATCAACATTTTAAAAAGCTCATCATTGGGTTAGCTGTAGGAGGATACAAATTTTTGACTCCATAAATTTTATGAATCCATCCATTAAATAATGAAAAAGTTATGTTTTTAATTGGTGGTATCCATATGGATCAAATCATTGACCGGTAAAGTTTCAGATAGGTCTGTTATGCCTAAAAAAGAATCTCAAATTTACCTGTTTCTCTTGAGGATCAGTGACTTCATCAGTGAGCACATAAATCTACCACATTAAATTCCGTCTACTACTATAACTCCATAACTATGTGCTGGTAATGAGAGATGGGAAGGAAAGGAAATGAACAATATTGTAGCCCATTTTCTGATGATAAGCCCCTCTGATCTTATTGCTTGCTGGTTTTTTGATGGAAGGCACTTAATCTTTTGATGATATTACATGTTAGGACTTTTTCTCTTGTAGGACCTTCTTCTTGTATGAACTCAGAGAACCTATGCTCATGAGGAAGCAGAGTAGGGCTTTAGATAGAGGCCTCAAATTTACACTTCATAGTGATATTGTAAAAAGCTAGTAAATGTATTTCTGTGCATTATTCAGAGTGTTTGTGGCACATTTTGTTTACTTCTGTTTATAGTATAAAAGTAGCATATATTTGAGATAAGGAATAGAATTTTAGAGAAAGAAAGTTGGCATTTTTAAATTATCTATCTATATATAATACCAAATTGGTATTAATTGGGGCTTATTGTTCAGCCAAGACACTCAGTTAAAGACCAGTTTATGATTTGCCTTATTAATGTATGTATCTGGAGCATGTATTACAAAGTGACAAGTTGTTGGACTAGAGTTAAATAGTAGGAACAGAGCAGACCAGATCACATAAATGGAATTCTGTTATTCCGTCCATGAGAGTCAAACCATTTTCCAGCCTGTGTAGTACAATGGGAAGAACATTGGTTTCGAAGTCAGAAATTATTGTTGTTGTTTTCATTCAACTCTTCATGACTCCATTTGGAACTTTCTTGGCAAAGATACTGGACTGGTTTACCATTTTTTTCTAGCTTGTTTTATAAATAAGGAAATTGAGGCAAATGGGGTTAAGTGACTTGTCAACAGTCCATGCTCACACAACTTGTAAGTGTCCGATAGTAAGAATATCCACATCTGTTAAGATCACAGGTTGATTGAAGTAATAGAGAAATAAGGGACATCCATGTAAAATTTTTATCTTTTGGTGGTTCCTTGAGTAAAATGAGTAAGAATCTGGGTTGACATTCCATTGTATGAATTAGCATTTTTAGGATAGTACTGACATCCTGAGAAGGGCCTTCTTAGAAACAAGGATGTATTGAAATTTATAATAAGCTTGAAGAGCCCCTAAATTGCCTGATCAAAAATGATTGAGTGATTTTTACCTTTAATAAATTGTCTTTTAGAAAAATTCATTCAGTTCACATTTAAACCTATTTTAAATTAATTTCTTTGATTTTTCAAAGGACCTTAAGATACTGCTGATCCCTGATGACAGTTTGGCTTGTGTCTGTAACAAGTTCTTTTTCTCAATGCACCTATCCCCGCAATACCTTCACATATATTTTAATAATGGTTCAAATCGAATTTGGACCATTGGATTAATGGTCCAAATGTTTACTTATCTTTTACTTCTTGAATATTAAAACTGAAAAGTACTTCATGTCCTTTTTGTGGGAAGATACTCAGCTTACCTGAATTGTCCAAAGTCATAGAGCTAAGTTAGTGATGTATCTAAAGTACAGACCTAGTAACTTGAAATTCCAGACCAGAGGATTTTTGTTTTGTTTTGTTTTGCTATACTGCATTTTCACAGAAGTACACAATGTGTTCTTTATTCTCTCAAAAAGGCAGAATTTAAGGAGTGAGCATAAATTACAAAGAACTATACCTCTATGTCATCAGTAACCTTTGAAAAATTGACACATTTCTTTTTGCCACATTTTACCCTCCAGACATAATTTTTGCATTTCACTAATCTGTAAATCAAGTCCACATCAAGTATAGGAGAATACACAGTTGCCTAAGGCAAAAGTTTTATCCATTTCAAATCTGCTCTGAAGTTTGAATAATGAATCCTTTCCTTTTCATGAAAGATATAAGGACAACAGTTTTAGTGTGGAGATGTTAGAGGTATGGTCTTTGAATGGACTTATGACAATTTATTACTTGTCACGTATCTCTTTGTACTGTAAGCTCTGTATATGTATTTGTGCTGTTTATGGGGAATTGACATGACAAACATATTGTCTCAAAAGTAGTGGATTCATCAATTTAATTCCAACAGGATTAAACAAGCCTTACCATGCATTTGTGAATGCTAAGTTCATTTTTACAATTATAATAATAACAACAATATAATAAAAAGAAGACATCTTTAGTTTGTATTGTTTTTATTTTGTTTACTTTGTAGTTTGATTGGATTTTAGTGCTATGTATTATTGATACTATTAAAAATGTTCTCATAGAGTTGATAGTAAAAAAAAGTCTTTTTTTGTGCATGGTTTAAAATGAAATTTGTGTTCAAAGCACTTCCCTTGTAAAATGGATTAAATATATAGAGGGAATTATCTCAAGTAAAACTGTAGCATTTTAGTTACCAAAATGCTTTACTTAAAAACTCTCCCCATGAGAAAAATGCACATAAATGTCATGCATGATCTTGCACTGCCTTGGTGTGGTTTCACAAATAAGAAACTATTAAGACCTTATTTCTGCATCATTAAATGCACTAGAGAAAAACTAGCTGGCATAGTGAAATCAATTGGCTTTGAAGTCAGGAGGATCTGAATTCAAATATGGCCTCCGATATTTGACACTTATTAGCTGTGTGACCTTGAGCAAGTCACTTAACCTTAATTGTCTTGCTCCCCTTTCCAAATAAATGTATGAAAAATGCACTAGTCCACTTAGAAAGGGGCATAATATGCCCATCAATATAATTGAATTTCTAATTCTGTTTCCTATGGAATCCTACCAGTCAGTATAGAATGGAAAGGTAAACTTGTCTTACCTGCTCTGTGCCCACTACTCTCTGTACATTTTCTCACTCATCAGCTTCTATTGGTTTAATTACATATAGTCTCTGTAGCTATCCAACCCTAATCATTATCCTTAGCTTCATCTCAAACAGCCTATTGGACATTTCCAACTAGATGTTATATACAGTTCTCAAACTCAACATGTACAAAATAGAAAACATGATAATGCCCCCAAAGTATAGCCTTGTTTGAACTTTCTTACTTTTGTCAAGACCATAGTCCTCCTTCTATTCACCTTATATGGGTCATCCAGTGCTAGCATGGGCAATTCCACTATTGTTGCTACATTCTCCTGCATTCTTGCTTGGGTACTGGGAAAAGGAAAGAGGATAGTTTTTCCAAAACTATGGAATTCATTTCTTACCTTGGCAACTGAATATTTAGCAGAAGTCATTGGAATGGTAGTGCCAATTTCAAAGAATATGGAAAAACAATCAATTTAAGATGACAGAAACTTTTGAATTCATAATTCTGAAGAAAAGGGAAGTACCAATTATGAAATCTATAAAGGTATCAGTCCTTGGAGCCCATTAAGGAATTATATAAGGGTAAATTCATGAGTTTTCTACAAAGAGATAAGAGAATTTCAAGTAACCAGAAACTGTTATTCCTTTTCTATTTGCCCTTTATTTTTCTACGTATTTAACACATACATAAATATTCCTTGTATTACCCTAACCTTACAAATATGGAAGCTATGATAAGTATGGACTTTTGTATCCCTAAAATACTATTTCCTTGTAGTTCACTTAGAGTATATTATTTAAACTCTTTTCTTCCATATTTTTCCTTTTATTCAGATCTCAACTGCTTTCCTTAATGTGATATGTGTCCAGACAATTTAACTGTAATATTTCTGAACCATGATCCATAGGAAAAATATTTCCTGACAGCTTAAAAACTTAAGTAATTAATACCAATCCTATTTTGGAAGCCCCATACTTCTTTGGGACTTTTTGAGTTTATTTTTTTAAGTCAACCTGCTTTTCCATAAGAATGAGTTAGGAATTCATCTGGATTGCCCAAATGCATTGGCAGAAATTCTTTTAGAAAATGTAAGGTACATTATATGGCCTAATAGAAGATTTGTATCTGGATTTTTATTGTGAAATCCTTAAATTCCAAAGAGAATCAAGAAAGAATTTTCACCCAGAAAAGTCTGATTTTTCATCTGAATATGATGGGCTCACTTGACTTTCCCCCATAATCCTTGTGGGGGAAAGGTCTACTTGTTCTTAAAGTTCTGTAGGGACAGAGATGAGAACTTTTTTTCTTAATTGTTTGGGATTGAAGAAAGCTTTAAAAAACAACAACAAGAGAGGAAGTAATGTATTAGAACTTTGTAAAATGATGTTTAACTTCCATCATAATATACAGTATTTGGAATTAAATACAGTTTTCTAGCCAGCAACTATGGAAATCTTGTATCCTTCTGGGACAATGCTGACTTATGAGTACACTGATGAATAATGTTATGTCGACTCTTCTATTGGCAAAGGGAAGTTTTTAAATTGTACCTCTCCCTTGTCTCATCTTACTAGAGAATTATCCAAAATTAGGTTCAGTAGACTTTTTTCAAAAGCATTCCACTCTGCTTTCTAGAGATAGCAAATATTTAACTGTTTGGACAGTTGAAGAATAGTGTTTCATTCTCTACATGGATATACCTTCAAGAATATAACCACAAAACACCCCAAATGGCTAGATTAAATCAATCTGTAAAGAATATAAATAAGAAGTAAATAAATCTTTAATCAAGAGGATTGGATAAAAAATAGATGATGTGACAGGAGAAATATTTTATAATTTGACAAAAGAATAAGTTGTATCTCTATATTTAGGAATAGAATAACCAGCTAATTCAGAATCATACAATATAGTAGTAGAACAATCTGGTACTAGAAGAGCTACAGTCAAACTCTCTCAGAAGAATTCAGTTGGTATGAGGACAGAGTTTCTCCCTCTTCATACTGCATAGGTAATTAGGAGGTTTCAGGAAACCCTAAAGTCTCATCAGAAGCACCTCTCTTGACTGATAGCATCACTAGAGCTAATAGCAGTAGTCAAAGGATTTGAGAGATGACCAAACAACCAGTTACTTTTTAAGCATCACATGGACTGGAGAGATTACAGATCAAACGTTGACCACTTCATCAGCTAAGTTAAAGGAGAAGCCAGCTCATTAGCTAGTGACTATTAGATTAGCCAAGTGAATTTCTTTTCCATTATTTTAATAACTCAATGGATCTATTAATCATTAATGTCACATCTTAACCTTATAAAGATTCCACAAAAAGAGAAAAGACCTTCCAAGTATTCAATAATTGTGATGGTTACATGGACTTTCTATGCATATGCCTTACCTCTATTATCTGTTAAGTTTGAGCTCATTCTAAGAAACTTGTGTGTATTGAGGTGCCTTTCACCTCCCATTGGGATTTGTACTGTTTTTACTTACTGACACACCTACCTATCCACTTACACAAATGCCTTTGCTAAAAGTTAATTGAGTTAATGGCTAATAAACAGTATGAAGCATACCAGTAGGGGTTCATATAAAAAATTACTAAACTCCTTGAGGTAATCTTTTAGATTGCTGATATAGTAATAATTATTTCCTGGAGTGCTAGGTTCTATTAAACCATGTAGAAGTTGTTAAATTGACTCTCAAAAGGTCTTCTTTGCTACCACATCTTTTTTTATACTATAATATATTTGCATGATGTGGCTACCAATATAATATAAGCCTTTTGAGGGCCTGTATTATTTTTATTTTTTGTATTTGAATCCCCAGCACAGTGCCTCAATGTAGTAGGCCTTCACTACCAATGAATGTTGATTACTTTGTGCCTGTCAAGATGATATTCACCCCAGAGTTCTCATGATCCAATTCTTTTGTTAGTTTGTAAGGCCACACACACACACACACACACACACACACACACACACATATATTTTAAATCAATTATTACTCTTTCTTCCCTATTCTAAGAAGCTGAATAATCTCTAAGAACAAAGTTTCAGATTTTAGAAGTCAAAAGTAAGTATGTTTTAGTTAAATTAGTTTTTTTTAATAACTTTTTTCCCTCTTAAAATAATATCTTTTCACATAGTATTTTCTCAAAAGTATCTCATATTACAACATTGAAGTTAGGGTTGATGCTGTTAAACTACTTTAGTAATAAAAGTGTATTGCTAACAATAATAAATGGCATGCATATAGTTGTTTAAAATTCGCAAGGTGCTTTACATTTAATTTTATTCCTCACAACAATTCTGTGAAGTAAGTATTGTTGTTATCCTACTTCACAGATGGAGATACATTGACTTAGGTAATCAAATGATTTACAAGGTTCACATGGTAATTATGTGCCAAAGGTTTTGTATTCAAGTCTTTTTTACTTTTCACCCAATACCATGTCCACCACACCAGTTTGCTGCTTCTAACTGCCATGTTCAGGAATATAAAACAAATTTAATTTATTCCAAAATCTTTTCTAAATTGATGTTGTTATAGTTAATATGTTTAAATTCAATTGCAACTTTTTAAAAAAGATAAAGTGCGGTCAGTAATCAATTATTTTGCCAGTATTGCTTATAAGTGCTAGATACTAAAAATGTGTTCTCCTAAATCAAGACATTAACATTTTGAAAGCAATCCAGTGGGGAGTATGAGTTTTGAGATTCTACAACACATTATCCAAGGGAAATAAGGAATAATTAAAAAAAAAAAAAAAACCTTGGATTTTTAGATAATAAAAGCAACAAATTAGAATACATTTCTGCTTTTTTATTTAAGGACGAGGAAAGAATTTCCTTATACTTTCTACCTTTAAGGTTACACATCTGAAATGAACATACTACAAAAACACACTTTTTAGAGGACAAATAATATTATCATCTGATAATAGTCTGGTTTAAATAAGTTAATAGCAAAACTCCATTATTGCCACATATATTTGAGTGTTATTTCATTAACTCTAAGGGCCTATAATTCATCAATGTAGATTGTACCTCCCCCAACACAGATTGTAACCCTTCCCCCCATTTGTACTGTTAAAGTCCATGATTTCCTATAAATGCTGTAATCCAGTTCCACATTATGTTCTTAAATCCTTCATTAGGATATTGTGCCATGATTAAATTAAATCTGGTTTAAACTACATACTAATTTTATTAAAGGACACAATGACATCTAAATGAGGATTAATAGGCCAATTAAATTCATCAAGAATTTATTAAATTCTTACTACATATTATATATAAATTGCCATTACTAGAGTCATGAAGACCTGAATCCTGCCTTACACATTTACTTTCTGGGTGATCCTGGCCATTATGTAACTTCTTTCTGCCTCAGTTTCTTCAACTATAAAATGGATATAATAATAGTTCCTATCACTCTGGGTTGTTAAGAATTTAAAATGAGGTAATATTTGTAAAGCTATTTGCAAACCTTAAAACATTACATAGAGAGACAGAATCAAGATGGCAGAATTGAGTTTTTCCAAGTTTTTCTTTAAAATGATGTAAAATTAAAGCTCTAAAATTATTGTGTAGTGGCATAATCCACAAAAAGGCAGAATAAAAGAATTTTCCAGCCCAAGAAATTTAGAAGGACTCCAGGAAAAGTGAGTCTTACTAGAGTAAAAGGGGAATGAAGACTACAGGAGGTATCCAGGCAAGAGAACCAGGGGCTCTTAGACATAGCATAGATAAGCAACTAAGGCCTCTCAGTCT
The DNA here is from genome assembly GCF_016432865.1 of Antechinus flavipes. Taxonomy (NCBI): domain Eukaryota; kingdom Metazoa; phylum Chordata; class Mammalia; order Dasyuromorphia; family Dasyuridae; genus Antechinus; species Antechinus flavipes. The sequence goes on along the minus strand of NC_067403.1, from coordinate 85,338,578 downwards.
GGGTCAGCAGGCCAGTGACACAAAAAGCCAGATGTGAGGCCTCTATCCCCACCATGGAGGGGAAATTGCAAGTGCCAAAATCCAGATAATAGTTGCCATGATTAAGCCATCCCACATCAAGCACCTAGTACCTGAGACCTCAACACAGAAAGACAATGGCCAAAACCCTGGACCTGAGAACAAAAAGCTTGGGACAGTGATCTGTATCCAAGGATCAGAGATCAACTTTAAACATTCAGCAAAAAAAAAGACCCTTGACCATAGAAACTACTGTGGTGAAAGGAAAGATCAAAACCCAAACTAAGGAGGGGGCAATAATGTCAAGATGTCTATATGCAAAACCTTAAAGGAAGATATGTATTGATCTCAAGTCCAAAAAGTTATCTTGGAAAAGCTCAAAAAGGATTTTAAAAACCAAGTAGGAGAATTAGAAGAAAAATTGAGAAAATATATGAATTATGAAAAAAAGTCAAGAGTTTGGAAAAAGAAGCACAAAAAATAATTGAAGAACACAGCTCCTCAAAAATATAATTGGCCAAATGGGCAAAAAAAAAAATCCACTGAAGAAAACTACTCTTTTAAATGTAGATTTGGACACATGGAAAAGGAAATACAAAAGCTCACTTAAAAAATAATTTCTTAAAAATTAGAATTGGAAAAGTAGAAGCTAATGATGTTATGAGACATCAAAAAATCAGTGAAATGAAACCAAAAGAATGAAAAAAAAATTGAAGAAAATGAAAATACAATAATTATGATACTACCTTTAAGCTTGGATAGTATCTTTCAAGGAATTATCAAGGAAAACTGCCATGATCTCCTAGAATCAGAAGGCAAAATAATTATTGAAAGAATACACTCATCATCTGATAAAAGAGGCCCCATAATAAAAATCAGAGACTATTATAGCCAAATTCTGGAACATTTTGTCAGGTATAAAATACTGCAAGCAGACAGAAAGAAACAATACAAGTATTAAAGAGACACAGTCAGGATTACATGGAGTTTAGCAATTTCTACATTATAGGATTGGAGAACTTGGAAAATGATATTCTGAAAGGCAAAAGAGCAAGGATTACAGCCAAAAACCAGCTATTCAGAAAAACTGAGCATAATCTTCCAGGGGAAAAGATAGATATTTAATAAAATAGGGGACTTTTCAAACTTTGCTATCAAAAAGACCAGAATTGAACCACAAATTTGATCTTCTACTATAAGCCTCAAAAAAAGCACATGTAGGAAATCAAGGAAAGGGAAAAAAATTAAACCATAGTATCCAATAAGATTAAGCTGTATGCATTCATGGAAAGATGATGTTAAGCTGTATACATTCATGGAAAGATTATGTTTGTAATTGTCAAGAGCTATTTATTAAGGAAATAAGAAGAATATAACTTAGATGGAATAAGTATAAATTGACTATGATATAATGACAAAAATAATTAAGGGGCAAAAATTGTACTGGGAGAAGAGAAAAGGAGAGGCAGAGTAGGATAAATTATACTCCTTGAAAGGACATAAAAGACTAATTCCAGTAGAAGCAAAGAAGGAAGGGAAGGAGTATTGTGTGAACTTTAATTTCATTGGATTTGGCTCAAAGAGGGAATAACATACACATTCAGTTGGGTAAAGAAATCTCTTACTGTATAAGGAAATAGGAGGGGAAAGGAAAAAGGAAAGAAGTGGGCCTCATAGAAGTTAGGGCAGATTGAGTAAAGTGGTAGTCAGAAGCAAAACACTGGTGAGGAGTGCCAGGGTGAGAAGAAAAAGAAATGTATAAATGAGAAAAAAATAATATGAAGGGAAATAAAGTTAGTAATCTTAACTGTGAATGTGAATGGGATGAACTCTCCCATAAAATGGAAATGAATAGCAGAGAGTATTAAAGTCAGAATCCTAGAATATGTTATTTACAAGAAACACATTTGAAGCAGAGAGACACATACAGAGTAAAAAGTAAAAAGCTAGATAGAGCAAAATACAGTGTTTCAGCTGATGTTAAAAAAAAATGAAAGCAGTGCTAGCAATCCTTATATTCAGACAAGACCAAAACAAAGCAAAAAAAAAAAAGTTCTATTTAAAAGAGAAAAGGAAGGAAATTATATTTGCTGAAAGGTAACATGAACAATGAAGTAATATCAATACTAAAAAAAATATGTATTGGAGAAGTTATGTGACTAACAGGAAGAAATAGATAACAAAACTATACTAATGTAGAGGGACCTGAGCCTCCCCCTCTCATAACTATGTAAATCTAGTCACAAAATAAACAAGAAAGAAGTAAATAATGTAAATAAAATTTTAGAAAAAAATAGGGAGAAATTAGCTATAATAGATCTCTGTAAAAAATTGAATGGGTATAGAAAGGAATATACTTTTTTTTTCTCAGTGATACAGGAAATTACACAAAATTGGCCCTGTCTTAGTGCATTAGAAATCTCATAAACAAATGCAAAAAAGGCAGGTCATAATGCAGTAAAAATCATGTATAATAAAAAACCATGGAAAGGCAGATTAAAAATTAATTAGAAACTAAGTAATCTAATCTTAAAGAATGAGTGTGTTAAATAAGAAATCATAAAAAAAAATTCATTAAAGAGAATGACAATAATGAGACAATATACCAAAACTAATGAGATGCAGCCAAACAATACTTAGTGGAAATTTTATATCTCTAAATGTTTATAAGCATAAACTAGAATAAGAACAGATCAATGAATTGGACATGCAATTTAAAAAGCTTGACTATATTTTTAGAGCAGTGTTTCTTTCAGCTGAAACACTGTGGCTAGCTTGCTTTCCTTTGTATATATATATATATATATTTTTTTTTTCATTCATTTCCTTGATAATCTTGAACTTTTGTTTATCCAAATGAATTTTGCTCTTAATTTCTCTAGGTCTAGCAAATAGATTTTTGTAGTTTATTTGTTTTGACACTGAATAAGAAAATTAATAGTCAAATTGTCATTTTTATTATATTAACTCAACATGCCCTTAAGCAGTTCATATTTTTCCCATTGTTTAGAGATGACTTTATTTGTATGAAAAGTTTTTTTATAATTGTCTTCATATAGTTCCTGCATTTGTCTTGCCAAATAGACTCCCCAAATTCTTTTCAGTGTCATTATTATTTACAGTTATTTTAAATGCAAATTTTCTATTTCTTGCTGCTTAGCTTTGTTGTTAATATATAGAAATAGTCATGATTTATGTGTATATTTCATATCCTACAACTTTGCTAAAGTTGTTAATTATTCAAGAAGTTTATTGATTGATTCTCTAAGATTATCTAAGTATACATGAATTGATACTGAATAAAGTAAGCAGAAACAACAGAATATCATACACACACAGTAAGAGTAACACTGTACAATGAACAATTAAGACTTAACTTTTCCAGCAATACAATAATCCAAGACAGTACTGAAAGACTCATGATAGAAAATGCTATCCACATCATGAGAAAGATATATGGATTCTGAATAACTGTATTCAGAATCCATATACAGCTTGAAGCATATTCTTTTAATTTTTTTTGTGGCTTTCCCCTTTTATTCTTTTTGTTCTCTCATACATGACTAATGTTGAAATATGTTTCCATGATTGTACACGTATAACCTTTATCTGATAGCTTGCCTTTTTGGGGTATGGGGATGAGGAAGAGGGAGGAAAACCAAGAACATTATAGTTGGAACTCAAAATCTTTTTAGAAAAATGTGAAAACTACTTTTTCACATAATTGAAAAATGCCAAATAACTAGTACCTATAATCATCATCAAAAATTTTATTAGTATTAATATTAAATTCAAGAACCATATATGCTAAGGGTTAGAGAAACAATGAAAAAAAATATAAAAGTTCATCCTACAAGAAACAAAATCAATGCTAGCTTAAAAGGTATTTCAAAATTTTAAATAGTCACAAAATATGTATTCTTTTTTGTAAATATATGTATATTATTACCCTCTTATTTTAAGGGATTGTAAAATCATTAATCTATGGATTCCTTCCAGCTTTTTTGGTCACAGTTATCTTATGCCATAGAAGACTTCCTAAATTGCTATACCAAATGTACTGATTTTTCTCATTCCTATGGCTTTGGGGGGGGGGAAACATTTAAATAAAGTCATTTATTTGCATTTCATTATTTTATGCATTATATTATGCAATATTTTATTGCACTATTAAGCCAACTCTACAAAAGTTATATAAGTTGTGTCATTTGTGTTTTATCTATGAAAACCACAATTTTGGATACATAAAACAAAAATTTCAGTTGTATTTCAGGCAGAGATGTGCTAAAATGAAATTTCCATTTTGTACAATCTCTTTAGTAATTATAAATAATAAAAAATTATATTAAATCTATCTGTCCTAGTGTTATGATTTTTCCTGAAAAGTTAATGCCTTTGATTTTTTCTTCCTTTCATACTCTAAAAAAAAAAAAAAAGTCTGGTAGATTAGCAGTGAGAGATTGTTTGGGGAGATGTGAAGCAAACCTGAAATAAAGCAGTTCAAGCTTGTTTCTGTTTGGAGCCCACACACAGTGAGAACACAGGATACAACATTTCTGTTTAATTCGGGGGGGGAGGGATCTATAATAGATTATAAATGTTTCACTGTAGCCTAAGCAACATTTTTGAAGTTGTTATGTAAAACATATTTAAAAGTTATGGAAAGAAGCATGATTGATCTTGTGCTTAATACTATTGGAAGATAACATTAAATGTATTTAATTTATTTTTAAGCAATTATAAATAGAAATTGACAGTAGATTTTTAACAGAAAAATATTTCATAGTTTTAAAGATGCTTAGTTAATTTTTTTATATAACTTTTTATTGACAGAACCCATGCCTGGGTAACTTTTTTTTTTACATTATCCCTTGCACTCACTTCTGTTCTGACAGTTCCCCTCCCTTCCTTCACCCCCTTCCCCAGATGGCAAATGCTTAGTTAATTCTAACCCTTTTTTTCTTCAAAATCAAAACTTGATTTTTAGTATTTTTAGCATATTTTACTCTCTAATATTTACCTAATTAGATTGATTGATATTGACTATTTCTGGAAAGTGATAATATTTTAAAAGTTTTTATTTCAATGTAGTAACCCGTAATTATACAATTTACTTCAGAAATGTTGAAAGTTATAGTTTAAAAGAATCTTAATTTTTTTTAGAATATGTGCATGACTTTTGGATATTTTCCTCCTAATGAATGTATTAATTTATTTTAGTTTAAAAAGTAGAATCTTAAATCCAGTAAAAAATAAGGAATAGAATGCACATCTAAGACTCTTATATCTCTTTTATCAGGAATATGGAACAGATCAGAAATCTGAAGGAAATAACCTTATATCTTGATTGAAAAATAACATTTTCTTTTAAGAATTTTCAAATTTTTTGCTTTAAGATTTTGCTTGATTTTTAAGATGATGATTTCTTAGGGGTTTTTTTTTCATACTTTCAGTTATAAAATAGGAAACATTAAAATCCTGAATGGTTTTTTTAATTCATTTTTATTTCCTATTCTTATTTTTGGAAGCATATTTTGGTTTTATGAATTAAAATGCAATTAAAAAATAATAATGTATAGAAATACTGATTATGTATGTGAGTGTAATGTATATCCTGCCACTTTGATGAGGTTTTCAAATATTTCAACTGTTTTTAAATTAATTTTCTAGGAATCTCTAAGTGTATCATTATATCATATACAAAGAGCAATAATTTGGTTTCCTCATTGTCTATTCAAATTTCTTCCATTTCTTTTTTCTCTCATTGTTATAGCTAGCATTTCTATTACAATATTAATAGTAGTTATAGTGGCATTATCATTTTCATTATTAGTATTATAAAACTATAGGAATTCTGTTCACCATAATTTATGTTATTTGGATGGAAAGAAAGCCACTTATCTTCCCTTAAGTCAGAGATAGACAGAGATTGTTTTGTGTAGCATGTCCTGTTGTTAGTTCTGGGAGGGGACCATCAGGATATTTGATGCCGGAGGTGCCAGTAAAGAATGCATGACTGATTCCCCAAGTAGTTATTAATTATGCAGGGTATAGAGAACAAAGCAGCTCAGGGAACATTGAGGTTGGGGGCATCATATTTTCCCCCTCTTTTGACATATGTTAGTGTGCTATTTGTCAGTCAATATCATGTTAAAACATCTTTACAGGAAGCAGGGTTGGCTTGTTGAGGTTAAGAAAATCTGAATTATTTTAAAATTAGGTATCTGTCATTAGTTCCAAGGTCAAAAGAAAAGTAGCCAAGTTGGAAATAATATTATAATATATCAGTCTTGTGGAAATCAATGTTAATACCAAAATCCTTAATTTAGTACATTCACCACTATTTTTTTTCTCAACTATTTGGGAAAATTTTTTTTAGCATTCAGGATTTTTTCCCCTAATTTTGAGTTCCAAATTCTTTATCTCCTTCCTTCCTCTTCTTCTTCTTTGAGAAGCCATATATATGTTATATATGTGTAAATAAGTATAATGTAATATGCATAATAAACATGCATAAATGCAAAACATTTCCATATTAGTAATGTGACAAAAAAAAAAGAACAAATACCCAGAAAAATGAAGTTTTAAAAAAATGCTTCAATCGTAGTCAGACTTCATTAATTCTTTTACTGGAGGTAGATAGCATTTTTCATGATGAGTCCTTCAGAATTATTTTGAATCATTGTATTGCTGATAATAGCCAAGACATTCACAGTTGATTACTGTACTATATTGATGTCACTATACACAATTTTCTACTATTCTGCTTATCTCACTTTGCATCAGTTCATGTTAAGTCTTCTCAGATTTTTCTGAAGACATCCTGATGATCATTTCTTATTGCACAATAGTATTCATCACAATCCTTGGTATCCTCTCAATTTCTAACTCTTTGCCAACATAAAAATCATTATTCTAAATATTTTTGTACCTATAAGTTTTTTTTTTCTTTTTGTTTGAGCTCTTTGGGATACAGATTTAGGTGTCGCTGGATCAAAGGGTATGCACAGTTGCATGAATCCTTTGGGCAGACTGTTTTCATTATTACATCTTTATAATACAGTTTAGTACTATTGACCACCTTTCTTCACCTTTTTTTTCAATTATTCTTTTGATATTTGATGTTGTAATCTTTCAACTAAATTTTACAATTTTTTTCCTTGCTCCATCAAAATTTTTTGGTAATATGATTCATATGACACTGAATAGGTAAATTAATTTAGATAGGATCATCATTTTTATTATGTTGACTTGGCCTACCCATGAGCAATTGATGTGTTTCCACCTGTTTAGATCTAACTTTTTATTTATGTGAAGTATTTTATAATTATGTTCAAATACTTTTGTCAGGTAGTCTCCAAAGTATTTTATATTGTTTACAATTATTTTAAATGAAATTTTTCTTTCTTGCTCTTGACTTTGTTGCTAATGCATAAATATGCTGATGACATATGTGGGTATATTTTACATCCTGCAACTTTGATGAGGTTGTCAATTATTTCAACTAATTCTTAAATTAATTCTCTAGGATTCTCTGAGTATACTATTATGTCATATATAAAGAACAATCATTTTGTTTCCTCATTAATTATTCAAATTCCTTCAGTTTCTGTTTATCTCCTAATGCTATAGCTTGCATTTCTATCACAATATTAAATAACAATGGTGATAATGATATTGTTACTTCACCCTGATCACATTAGAGAAAGTTCTAACTTATCCCTCTTAGAGATGATTGCTGATCGTTTTACATAGATACTTATCACTTTAAGGACTGCATCATTAATTCTTATGTTTCCTATTGTTTTTAACATAAATGAACATTATATTTTATTTAAAAAAACAAGCTTTTTATTTACATCTGTTAAGACAGTTATATGGTTTTTGTTGGTCTTGTTATTAAAAAGGTCAATTATGCTGAAAGTTTTACAATATTGAACTAGTTCTGTATTCCTGATATAAATCTTACCATGCTATAATGCAATATTTTTGTGATTTTGCTGTATTATCCTTGCTAGCATTTTATTTAATATTTTAGATCAATATTCATTAAGGATATTGCTCTATAGTCTTATTTCTCTGTTTTTGCTCTCCCTAATTTAGGTATTAGTCATATATTTGCATTGCAAGAAGAATTTGGAAGGACTTTGCCTATTTATCTAAATAGTTTATATAATAATAGACTTAGCATTACCTCTTAATAAATGTTAATTGATTACTATAAATTTCCAAAAGAAGTATTTCCACAAAATATCACTTTTCCACCATTTTAAACATATTTCCATATTTCTCAAGTTGTACAAGAAAAATCAGAGCAAAAAGGAAAAAAAAATCATAAGAAAACAATCTCACATACAAAAAGTGAAAATAGTATGCTCTGATTCACATTCAGTGTCCATAGTTCTTTCTCTGGATAATTTTACTGTTATAGAAACTGAGGCTGAGAGATTGAGTGATTTGCTTAGGGTCTTACAGCTAATAACTGGATGAGGCAGAATTTGACCTCAGGTGCATGTTGTAATGTCCCACAGAGACTTCTGAATTATATTTAAGAAATTAAAACATGTTTTGAATGATTTTCCTAAAATGTAATTATTTTTCTTCATACTTTGAAAATGGCACGTGTACATTATTATTATTATTATTAACCAAAATACTTTTAACTAAGACATCCAACTACTACTATGAAACAATTTTTAATCCTGCACTGAAAAATATTACTAAGTATTATAATATACTATTACAACTTGATACCTCAAGAAATGTAGCTGAGATAAAAGTGAAAGTTAGCAATACAATGTTAATTTGTGGTTTTCTAAATCAATATGCAGCCTCTAGGGCTCTGTTTCAACTTAAATTTGATGCTGTTGTCCTAGGCAAGTATCTAAGACTCTTAAGATATTAAGAAGATGAATTGGTACACCTGGCTTAATAGAGGGAGTGTCCTCGTTTAAGAATCTCCTTGGCCAATGAACTCACATCCATAGTACCTGTCTCTAAGAAAGAATAATTCAGTCTTCATTTACACTTATATTAGTGAAGCAGTATAGAATAATATAATAGAAGGATGTTGAATCTGGAAGTAGGAGAGAAGCTAAGTCTCTCCTACTTCCAGATTCAACATCCTTCTATTATGAGACTTAGCTTCTTATGCTTATAGACTGTGGATCCATGAGCAAGACATAAAAATGTGGTCTTTTGCCCAGAAATATTCAGTATAAGAGAAAAATGCATGCTTAAAAATTTCATTATGAATTAAGTAGCCAAAATTTTGAGAAACATCTAATAGGTAATCCCAATATTTCACTTGTCAGACTAATTTTCAAAGACATCGAAACATTGCTGCCTAAATTGTTGACAGCTTCATGCCCAATTATGAGCAGTTTATTAAGCTTCAAAGAACTTTTCCAAATTGGACTGTGAAAGACTAAAATTACAGGGAGGAAATATGAAAACAAAACTAAAAAGCAAGTATAAATAGTGAAGCAGAAAAAATATACTAGTGAATTCTTTCCCTATAGAATGTGCAAGTATAATATATAAAATATTAGTCTAAATCTTGTTTTAGTGATGTGCAGCCTTTTGTAGTCTGATAAAGCCTTATTAAAATGTTTTTAAATGCAAAAAAAAATGAAATCCATAGAATTACAAATGAAATTAATTAGTGAACTATTATGAAAACATATTGAAATATCAAAATGTTACCTGAAAAACAATCCTAATATGAAACTCCCAAAGTGTTGGGTCCCAGCATGTATTTGAGAAAAGTAAGTTCATGAAGAAAGTTCCCTATAAGGACTATAACCTTATCATGTGGGGTCAGTTACTACAGTTGTTTTTTTGCAGCTTGCTATATACTACTGCAAGCACTGAAGTAAGGAAAAGAGTAATTCTTGGCCCTGAAACAATTCTGTGCTGTGGCTGAGGGTCTAGTATTAGGTCTTTGTTTATGCCATTCACTCTTGTTAATGGAAACCTTTCTATTGTTTAAAAGCAGATGGATATGAACCATAATGGAAACAACTGTATTGCACTTTCCCTTTCTTCTTAATGTGGCCCATAGCTATTCAAAAGATGGATTAGGAAATGTCATCTCCTTACCTTGAAAGAATATTTCAGTTACTCCAAATGCTAATAAATTAGGTCTGGCTAGGGGAGCTGAAAATTTATGCTATCTTTTTTGTGTATGTGTGCAAGGCAATTGAGGCTCATTGTGGCTGTGGTCATCTTAGAACACAAAGAAGCACATCAAATCAAAAGAAATTCTGGTTGTCCCCAAATTTTTAAAAAAGATGCTGTTTGTTAATTGTTGATGAGACTGAGCCATCTTTTTATAACAGCTAATAAACACAAAAATAGGGAGCTGGAAACATATTTAAAAAACCCTTGATAGATTGTCAGAAATATGTTTTCTACTTGGTATAACCTAGATGAAATCATGGAAAATGTAATTAGGAGTTTTATGAGGGAGGGGGAAAGAGTATGTGAAATCCATTGAATTGTTAAAGAGAGACACGATTCATGCCAAAACTTGACTTTCCAATACCTGAAAGTAGAGGTATTAAAGTAGATGACACATCTTTTGGAAGAGACACTTCAGAAGCAATCCTGAGCAGTATTCTGACACAAATATTTTCTTTTCAATCTGGAATTTGATGAGTGATGATTTGAAGGTGTTTTAATCCTCTCACTGATAAAAGAAATAAAAGCAACTACTAAAGTTATCCAAGTATCCCATATTTTTAACTGTAGAAGAATTTCCCTTCCAGGCTTTCCACTGCTTAGTGTTCTGTCTACTCTATATTTATATGCCAACTGAAAATTTATACAATTATGTCTTATTAATAAATGTCAGAATTTAGACCTTTGGGGAGAACTATTTTAATTCTGACCATTGTAAATAGAAAATTTAAGTACTTTTAATGCACCATTGGATTGCTTCTCATTCCATTGTTGCTCTAATTCTCTAATGGATTTTTTGCTTTGCTTTGTTTCTCCATTAAGATTATTCCTGGGGAAAAATGGTTTGCAGGCTAATCATGACTTTTTGGTTTAGACTGTTGTTTTCTATGTATCATCTGTCATCTGGCATACTACAACATACGATACCAACTCAGTAATTCTATTGACTTATGCAAAGGTTACATGAACTTTGTTTCAGATGCTGAACATTTTGTGATAGTGCCCTTTACATATGAGGTTTACTTCATTGTTCATTTTTTTTTAGAAGGAGATGGAAGCCGAATTTTAGTTTGGCAATAATAGATCATTTCATTTAGGAATATGTGTGTGTGTGTATATATACATATATATGTATATATATGTGTGTACACACATATATCTATATCTATATCTATATATATATGTATGCAAGTATCTTTTGAAATAATTGATCTTAGATTGGTTTTTCCCCACTGAAAAAAATAATTTCTGTGTTAATATATATTTTCCCATTTCTCTTCAGCAGAGTATAATGTGGAGGGGAGTGGAGGAGATGCAATAAACTCTATGTCTTAGTTTCTACTAACTTTTTTCCATTTACTTTTTATTTTTATTTTTATTCCATTACTTTGGCCAAATAACCTAACCTTTACTGCCATATCTTCATGCATAAACTATTATATATAAGAATGTTATATGTGGTAGAAATAGCAACCACAGATTTTTATTATATCTATATTAAATTGTTCTCAAAATACTTAGCTAAATTATGATCAGTAAATGATATATTGCTTTTCATTGCAGTTTTTTTTCCAAAAGTTCATCTTGTCTTCTAACTGGAATCTAATTTGCATGATCAAGCCTTTATTTTTTTTTAATACACTTTTCTCATGTTTCAATTTTTAGCATCTAAACCACGTTTTGTGCTATCCCTTTCTGGGACATATTTTCACATATTTCTTGTATCTTCTCTTCATGTTGTTTTGCTTGTGGGTTTCCCGTAAAATTTTTTCATGTAATATTGGTTAAGACCAAATTTATGTCTGAGGTTTCAAGAAAGAGGAGTAATGTGTCATAATCCTTAAATATCCCTGGATATTTGAATGACTAAACTAGGTATTGTCAGAAATGACCCAGTAACCATTAATGAGGATTGTTTGTATCTTTGTTGATATTATTTCTCCTTCAGAGTGTTCCAGTTGAAGCAACTGGGATTAACTCAAGTTAGGGAACATATGGTATGATATTTATGGCATTTTCCATTTCCGATGTTGCAGCAAATGTGCTACTTTATTTTTTTTTCTTTCTTGTATCCTATTACATTCTCATTCTTTACTTTCTTTTAAACTTATGTCATTTCTTCTCTTTCCATCCCCCCGATTCAATTTTGGCTATCTTTTAGTTGTTTTTTAGCCACATTAGTAATACTCAGAGCAAAAAAAAAAAAAAAAAAAAAAAAAAAAGAGGATAGTCATAGCTTAATGGAAAGGATACTATATTGAAAATTATGAGCATGTCATTCTTCAGCAGTGTATGCCTTCACATTTTCACATGACAAATATATTTCTTTGAACCACACTTTTTCTTCTAAATTAAATGAAAGTTCTAGTATATAACTTTTACTTAAGGTTTCTGTGCTAATAATAAAGTACATGTGTCTAAAAACCATATGAACCATTTCACAATGAATAAGTAGTCAAAATACTTTTAAAATTCAAAAATTTAATATTATATGTATAATATATATATATAATTTTCCACATTTTCCCATATGTTCATTTCTCCTCCCATTCTTAAGAAGACCCTCTTCTCCCCCAGTCTAACCCCAAGTAACAGCCCATAACAATGATTCTGATAGGTCATGTTATTCTTTCCCCTTATTAATAAATAAAGCCAGTAAATCTCAGTTCTTTCAGCTTAGGGAAGACATAATCTCTTTCCCTGATTGTTGAATAGACATTGCTTTTGCTCTTTAGTACATTCCTATTAGTCACTGTACTCCCTCCTCACCACACCCTCTACAACAAATATTTAGAATGCAATAAAAATTAGCTGATATTTATCTGGAGATAAATCCTATTACAAGTACAAATAACAAATAAATGTGACTTAAGAGAATGGAAACATCCTCAAAAATACATAATAATGGTTTATTAGGTGGATATAGAATTGGTAGTGGGGTAAAGATAGAATACCACATGCTACTACTGGGACCTGGTGAATGGGAGGTGAATGGAGAGGGAATAAATTCACCAGGTCCCAATAGTAGCATGTGGTATATACAGCAGGGCAAATTCTGTCTAAGCTCTGTCTAATGTCTTTATAAAGGGTTCATCAAACAAAGGAAGACATAGTTACTCACACTTGTGGTTAGTCTAGCATAGTAGTATACCTTACTTTTGATTGACTATTGCAGCATCTATTCATTTCTTGTAAATTCCATGGTTATTCAGTCTCTTAAACCCCCAACTCCCTCTCCGCCCCCACACAAACTCACATACACACACACAAACTCACACACTCACACAACAGGAAACCCATAATTCCTAGGAGTCTACAAAGATCAATTACCTAAAATTATTATTTTTTTAATGAGGGTTGTAGTTCCTCAGAACTAAAGAACACATAAATAAAGCTTAACATTATATATAATCTTCTATACTTAATGTTTCTTACCTCTGCATAGAAGTTACATTATCCTATCTTCTCATAGTCGAGAGTGTGGTCATGATAGTTTTACAAAATTCCATTTTAACTGTTTTTGTTGTTGACTTCATTTACATCATTGTAGTTGTGTAAATCATTTTCTTAGTTCTTCCTATTTCATTTTGCGTCAGTTTATATGTATCTTATATATTTATGCTTATATATTTATCCATTGTTCACTATAGCACAATACTAATGTAATATTGCATTTACATTTGTGTATTACATCTTATTTAGCAATCCAAATCTATGGGCATTGATCTTCAAGCAAAAAAATTTCAAAAGATTTCAAAATAGTAATGAACTATGAATATTTATTCCAAATGACTAGTAATAATAAAATGAAAGAAGGAGGAAGTAGAGAAAGAGGAGAAAAAAGAAAAAGGGGAGGTGTTTGTTTTAGTTGGTATGAGCTTTTACCTAAATCTACAAATTTGAAAAAATGGAAAGAAAATTTGAAATTGCCTTTAAGATAGTATTGCCACTGGAAAGCATTTATAAGGATACACATTGACAAAAGAAATATTTTCTCTGGTTTCTATTGTGGTGGGATGTCCAAGAATCATCATTAACAATATGATGAAAGGAAAACAATGAAGTGGACATTTATCAGTTGCAGTAAAGATAAAGTCAAAAATATTATGAAGTTTTGTAAAAAAAAAAAAAAGTTTTTAGAGATTAGAGCTTTTCCCATTTTCTCTCTTTGTTCATATTTCTTGTTTTCAACTTTGACTATGGATTTAAAAATTTTTTTCGTAATTGTTCCTCTCATATGATTTTTTTTTCCAGTTATATTTTGAGAATCTATCTGGAAAAGCAATGATAGATCATAGCTTTAATTTAAGGACCTTTTCATAAAAATATTTACTATAAAATTCATGCTAAATAAAAATAAATGGATATGCCATCAATCTTAATATTAATTTGCTATCAGGAAACTTCAAAAAGTGAGGCATTTGGTAGAAAGACTCTTTGTGATATAAACATACATGCTTATGAGTCAGCTTCTGGGTCAACAAGTGAATATTACTTTTTTTTCTTTATATTTCTGCTACTTTGTGTTATTGAGTCATTTTTATTGTTTCAGTCTTCATGATCCCATTTAGGGTCTTCTTGGGAAAGATACTGAAGGGGTATGCCATTTCCTTCCCCAGCTCATTTTACAGATGAGGAAACTGAGTCTAAAGGGATTAATGGACTTGTCCGGGGTCACACAGCTATTAAGTTCCTGAGGTTATATTTGAATTCAGAAACATGAGTTTCTCTGATTCCAGGCCTAGTGCTCTATCCACTGTGTCACTTAGCTACACTGGTAGTATGCTGTTTGCTTTTTTTTTTTCCTTTCTTTTTTTCTTCTGCAAATCACGTTGCAGAACAGGCAACATTTCTCAAAAATTAACAAAAACACACTAACCAGTCTAATCAATAGATCTCTTTCTCTCTTTCCAAAGACCTAAGTCTTATGCATGTATTAGATCTCCTAGACAGAAACTATTGTACACAGTTGCTATTGCATATTATATGTAGAGAGAGATCTAAATAAAATGATTCAGTAGAGGTCATATAATCTTTCAATAAAAAAATATTTAATCCTGACTGCATGCAAGACATTATGCTCAATGCTAGGGGAAAAAAAATGTGAGTTACCTAAAACTATGATATGGAAGGGATATGAGAAGGTAATATGAAAAATATAAATAAGTATAATTGAAACTAATACAAGAGAAATTTAGGCAGAATGCAAGGTGACATCTGGAGTTGGAGTAGATCATTGCTGACCAAAGATTAGAAATTTCATGGAAGAAATAACATTTTAGTGAGGGTTTAAAAGGTCAGTATGCTTTCAATAAGTGGAGAATGGGAAAGGAAGGCATTCCAAAAATGTATAAACAAACTCAGAGAAGTAGGAAAGAGCTGGCCATTTTATAGGAATGGCAAGTTCTTCCCTTTTGGTTATAGTTTAGAGTATATGGAGGAGAATTATATCCAGATAAGGCCTCAGATTGTATCTGAACTTAGATGACAGCATAAAGTACCTGACTTTCATTTGCTAAGTATGACCATATGATCAAAGGCTTAAAGACAGAAGAGGAAGCAGATTGAGAATAGAACATGGTTGTGAGTCTACATTACTAAAATGTAGAATTTGAGAAAGAAAAAGTAGAAGCCAAGCCAGGAAAAGAAAGATTGAGCAACAGTGTGGAGTGATAGAAATGAGTTGTACATTCAAAAAAATACTTTGGCAGTGGGTAAAGGATGAATTAGACACTAAGAAATATAGTCATTAATGTGAACAATGGTATATACTTATGCATGCCTCTTTATCAAATTCAATCTTTGCTGATTTTTTTCTATAACTTTTCTACTGAATGTCCGCCCTAACTACTGAGGACCTTGCCTTAGTATTATTTTGTTTTTTGTTTTGTTTTTAATAGTGTATGAGTGCAAGTGGCAGATTTCTTGATGTTAACTAATTAAAAAGAGAACATATTGGTTAACCATCAATTAGTCCTCAGTTTTGTTCAATAATTGGGCCACTTTCATTTCTGTTTATATGTGTGTGTGTGTGTGTGTGTGTGTGTGTGTGTGTGTGTATTTACTGATATTTCTGTCTTGGAATTATAACCTTTCTGTAAAGAGTACTGACATACTGCTCTATTCAACTCATAATTTGCATAATTTGACTATCTAGAAAATATATGAGGCAGGAAATGTATTTGTGTCATAGCATATTGAATTTTAGCGATTGTTTTTTAAAATTCAAAATTATAACTGATAGTATGACATGTACTACTTGCATGTACATATTTTAAACTATTAGTTTTGACCTAAAATCCACATAAATATTGATTTATATATATTAATATATGCATATAAATGTGCACATGTATATTTTAGCATGCCTACAAGTTAATATGAGAATCAGTTGCAAAATTATTTCCTCCAACAAATAAATGAAAGCTAATAATGAAAAAAAATCATGTAGGTAGATCTCTATGAACAAAAAATTTTAACAGAAGAGGTATGAAAGGTATATAAGAGGGAAGAAGAGAAGGAAGAAGGAAAGACCAGTGAAGAATGTACCCCAATGCAGATCCACACACGTTTATTAAGTGACTTATTTGTATAAGCCATTGCAATAATACAAGAAAATGATAATGAGAACTTAAACCAGGGCATTGGTGGTAGAAATATACAGGAATAAAGAGATATTGCAGAGGTAAAATCGAGAAAACATGGCTACTGCTTTCAAAGGAAAGATGAGGAAAAGTCAAGTCTAATGCCCTGTTTTCATAGATAAGAAACTATAAATATTGGCTGGATAATGAAGTCAGAAAGTACTTATATTTGGAGCAAAGACAATAAACTTGGTCCTGGCCTGGTGGTTTTTGAGATGTCTTCCCTAACTTCTCCCTGTAAGAGACGTATATATAGATTTCGGAAGAGATAAAAGAGAAGATAGATTTGTGAGTCATATGGAGGGTGATCATAGATCAAGCTATGGGAGGAAATGGGGTGAACAAAAGAGAGAAACTTCTAAGGGCAGAACTTTGGCAGATGCCTCAATTTAAGCAGGAGAAAGAAATAGTATTAGTGAAAAAAAGCAAAGGAATAGTCAGAAAGGAGCAAGAACAAGAAAAGGAGCTTATACAAGCCAAAGAAAAGAATGATAGAGGTGGTTAACAATAAACACTATGATTTTTTGCTGGGTGTGGAGCTTGATAAAAAAAAAATGTTACTTTGGTGTAAGGTTAACTTGAAGAAGATAACAGAGAATTCTTAGAACTGCATCCATATCTGTGAACTACAGTAATGTTGTAAATATACTTTATTCTGTCTTTTAATCCTAAATATTTCTCTAACTCTTCAGGGATACAATACAATAACCTTAATAGGAAGAGTAAACAAAAGTAAGATCAAATTCCCTAAGCAGAGACATAAAGAACTGGTATAGTAACAAGGCCACCAACTTACCAAATTTATTTTTCCTATAGGACGGGCAGGATATAAATCATCTAAACATGGTATTTCTTGGATGCCACTTTTTATTCAGTGACATTATTTCTTGGCATTATACCACTTCCTTCCCACTTCTTAGTAATTTTTATTTTCTCCTTAGCAAATTTTCAATCTTTGCCAAATTTCTCATACTTGTTTAAAAAAAAATCATGGTTATTTATTACAGTTCATTTTATATTAAAGGTATCTAGAAGAAAGATGCATTTCTCTTTATCTTAGTTTGTTCATTATTGACCAGGGTGATGGTGAAATAAGCACTTATTGTGTGCCTAGACAGTGAATTTTTTAAAACAAATATTACATAGATTTATTAGGAATATAATATTGAGAGTAGATGGTTAAGACACCAGAGATCATCTAGTCTAAGGAAATGAAATTGAAACTAAAACACTAGTTCATGAGAATAAATCAGTGAATCTGGAATCACATCTAGATATTCTGATTTTAAATTTAGTGGCCTTTCCAACACACTTAGCTAGTTCTATTAAGAATAATTTATACATAATTAATAATCTTTGGCACTCTGATTAACTATTCCCAATAAATACTAGTCATCAGTTCTAGTGAATTCTATTCCCAAGGAATAAAAGACATCATCAGTTCTAGTGAATTCATAGTAATCATACTTTATATCTGCTAGTATTTTATTTTTCACATAATTTTAGAATGTTATGAATGACACACCCTGTTTGTGGCTTTTCCCCATTACCTAGTTAAATAAATATTCTTCTCTTTTGCTCCACTGTATGTACTCATACAGTATATACTTCCATTGAATAAGTGAGTTCTCTACATGGAAGTGAAAGATACTCTACTGATTGATTGTCATTTTGGTGGGAAACCTCCTTCTAATTGCATTCGGTTTTTGCATTTTTCTGAATAATGATAACAAAATAATAATAATAATCTGTTGTATACTTTTTTAAGGTATGCAAAATGCTTTACATATATTATTTAATTTAATGCTGATGTGATGAATTGAGCTAGACATGACATTTAGCCCCAGTGGTGGTTCATGCCTGTGGCCCTTGTTGCCAGGAAGCCTGAAGCTGATAGATTGCATAGACTCTGGAATTCTGAGCTGTGGTCTTAGTTGATTGGATGTCTCGTACCAATTTAGTTCAGCATTAATATGGTGAGTCCCCCAAAATGAGTTGTTATGGGTTGCCAAAAGGGGCAAATTGACTCAAGCTAGAAGCAGAGCAACTCAAAATTTATAGGAGCAAGCCCATGAGGGGCTCTGCATAGGAAGACTAACTCTCCCCTCCTCTCTTCTTATATCCATCCATCCAAACATCTATCCAATCATCTATCTATATCTAGATATATCTATCTAGATATATTTAATAGTATTTAAATAAACTTTTCAAAAACAAATTCATATGTTTCAACAAAATAATGTTTTCAAGAGAGAATTATGTTCCTCAACTTTATTTTGAATTACATGACTGTTTTAATGGAATTTCAGAGATTTATTTTCCTGGAGTTCCATTTAAAATTCATATTTTTTTCTCTTTCTCCCTCTGTGTTTCATTAAAGGGGGAAACCTGTGCTTTGCCAGCTTCCTTCAATCTGTGTAGTGTGTGTGTGCAATGAATACCTTCAGTCTGTAACACTGAACTCAATAGAATCCTGAAACATTTGCAAAGTTCACTGTGAAGGAGCTTTACTCAGTTACTGGAGAATCATTCCATTTTTGCTTTAAATATCAATGGAAAGAGGTTAATGCAATGTCATAGATTTTGTTATTTTGAACTTAAAACTAAAAAACAAAAGTAACCACTTCCTAGATTATGAATGACAGCAGCCTAAGCCCAAACCACAGCTCACCAGAGCATATAAAACCACAATTTTGCCGGTATGGGTATATAATTATTTCCATATATTCTGCATAAAATCATCACAAAGCATCCAATACATCTGCATCAGTGAACAGGAAAATAAGAAATTTAGATGAATAAAATACCTTAAGTGTAAATAATTTATCGGAAAAGGCAAGGGCCATGGCAAAGACAGTTTCTACTAAATGAATATTCACTTTCAAAAGGCTTTTACTTAATTATGTTTGAAAATTGACCAATCTCTGAAATTATATGAGCATTTACTCTGTGAAAGGTTTCAAATCTTTTGTTCTACATTATTTGGAAACAAAACTATTTTCTTGTTGAAATTTAGTAGAATAGACATTGTTCAGTAAATGGGTTAGTATTAATGCTATTATCAATACTTCTGTTTATTAGGAATGAAATGGCAAGTGGTGAAATTTATGAGACCAAAGCCAGGGCTTAGATCTAGGGCTAGAAGAAACCCTTTTAGTCATCGGTTCTCTCTTTATACACATGTGAAATTAAAGAGAATAAGGAAACTTCAGATTTGAATTAATAGTGAATAGTAGTAGTCAGAATTTGAATGTGCATTATTTGATTTCAAATTTGAAGCACTTTTCTGCTACAACACATTGTGTGACTCAAACTGAGGAGTTAGTAAAACCTCTTATTTCCAAAGAATGAAATAAAAATGAATTGGATTTTCTTATTAACTAAGGAATTAGTGGTTTGGTTTCTAAAGGTATAAGTGAAGGGATTGCAAATATTTAACCTGAATAAGAAAATTTTAGGGAAAATGTAATATTTCTGTTCAAGTATTTGAAGGTCTTCAAATTAAAGTAGGGATTATATTTATTCCATATTTGTCTAAACAGGAAAATTAAGGTCATCAAAATTATATGTGGAAAGATTTTGATTTAACATAAGGAAAAAACTTTCCTAAATATGGAAAGTGCCCCTAAATGGAATAGAGCACTATGCACAATCAGAAACTCATTATTTCTGGAAGTGTTCAAGCAGAGTGACCCACTTGTCAGAGATAGTATCATCATAAAATTGAATCCAGTATTGAATCAGAATCAATCAATATTAGACTAGATGAGGATTTCTTAATTTTATACCATTCTTTACCCCTTTTTGCCCAAGGAATTTTTATGTGACCCTACATAGGTAGGTATATAAAATATGTGAACAAATTCAACATTTACTGGTAATAAATCATAATTTCTCTATCTCCACATTCAGTTCCTTACAGGGTCATGAACTGTCACAGTTTTAGAAGCTGAGGAACTAGATGCAACTAAAATCCTTTGTAACAGGTGGAGTCTATGATTCTGTGAATGCTTTGAATTCCACAACTATCTCTATTTCAAACTGTACAACTGAACATTTTACTCCAAGGGTCTTCTATATTTTCCCAATTTAGCAAAGTATAATCAACAACCTTTCCTAGAAATTCTCAGTTACAGAAAAATCATTGAATTGATATCAGTGAATGCCAACGATGCCTATGATTGCACTGTGCTCCCACCTGTATGGAATAAAATAACCTACTCAACCACTCATGCTCCAATCCATGTAATTTGTACAATCACTGACTGCTGAATATTGAATCCTCTCTTATGCCAATTCACAAAACTCAATGTCTGCTATTCCACAAAATGAATTATACCATAATGAGTCAATTCACAATTTTCCTCTGTATTTGAGTCTATGCAGAATGCAGGACCACCTAAAACATGGGGTCAGGGAAAGAGATCCTAGTATTTCATATGTTCTATTTTTTCTGCACAGAGAAAAGTTCTTCCTATAATTGTGATCAGTATCATCAGTAGGGTACAACTTTCACTAGTTTCTATTGAGGGTTATGATAGCAGTTTTCATAAAATCGCTTTTTGAATTCTTGCCAGCCATACAGGGAATGTATATACCATCACTGATGATTCTTTTATAGTAATTCTTACTTCACTAAGCCCTAACTTAAAAGGTTAGTTGACTATGAAATAAATAACAGAGCCATTTCAGATGGTGTCTGGGGTAAAGCATCCAATACGTGTACTTGAGTGACATGTCCAAAAGAATGGAAGATATAATGACATTGCAACACATTGGAAATTTCTACTAATGACAGTAGAGCCTAGGGGAACTGTCAATTTGACCATGGAGAACTGCTATAAAGATTTCCTGGGGGCATGCATTTAATTCTAGAGACATCTTCTGCACACTTCAGACTTATAAAATCATGTAATGTGGGATAGTGAAGGAATGTTGGACTTGAAGTTAGGGAGAAAAAAGTTCAAATGTGGCCTTGTTTACATGCTAAATGTATGACCGGGCAAGTCACTTATGTCTGCCTCAGTTTTTTTCATCAGCGAAATGGAGTTAATAATGGCACATACCTGTCAGATATGTTGTAAGTTTGCTTCTCCGATTTTATGCAGACAGGAGTTAAGTGACTTGGCCAGGGTCACATAGCTGATAAGTCACATTTGAACTCTGTTTTTTTCTAACTCTAGTCTCTATATTCTATATACTGTGCTGCCTAGCAGCCCACATGGAAATACGTGCTATATCAATGCCAACTGTTATTATTATTATCTGTAAAGTGGGAATGATAAGAGCATCTACCTCTCAAGTTGTGAAGATAAAATAAGACGATATCTGCAAAATCCTTCAGACATTATATAAGTAATAAAGATGATGACATCCTCTCAAGTGTGTAGGGTACTTTACAATTGATAAAGCATCCTTAAGGAACTTTGCAAGTAAGGCATCTCCATATTATCAGTGAGGTACAGGACAGTTAAGTCACTATCACACAGCTTAGTAAATGGCAAAGCTAGAAATACCAGGTTTCTTACACCATGCTTACACCATCACATTGGGAGTAAATAATACAAATGAAAACATACTTTGTCTTCATAGTTGCTATGGTGCTTTTCACTGTACATAATGGGGACTCAGTTTCTACTGTTGATTCCATGATATAAGTCTTTGCCAGGGTCAGAGTTCATTTAGACATTTTGAGCCTTCTAGGTCACTATTTTAATTTGTATTCTCATTCTTTTATTCCTTAGCACTGGTCAATTTTTAATATTATTGTCTCTTCTATTTTTTATCCTTGGTTGGTCAGCAGAATCAAACAATTTACTAAGAGGCAACTAGATAGTGCATGGAATAAAGTTCTGGGTCAGGAAGACCAGAGTTATATCTAACTTCAGATACTTACTAGCTGGGTGAACTTGGCAAATCATTTAACTTTGATTTGCTTTAGATAATAATAACACCTCCCTCCCTGAGTTTTTATAAGGATCAAGAATGACAATATTTGTAATGCATTTAGCATCTGGCACATAGTATACTCTTAACAAAGATCTCCCCTCTTCTTCACTTCTTCCTTCCCTCTAACCCCTTCCCTTCCTCCTCTTCCTTTCCTCCCTTCACCTCTTCTCCCCTCTCCTCCCTTCCTCTCCTCTTCACTCTTCTTCCTTTCCTGTTTTCTTTCCCCTTTCTTTTCCCCTTCCCTTTCCCCTTTCTTTTCCCCTTCCCTTTCCCTTTTCTTTTCCCCTTCCCTTTCCCCTTTCTTTCCTTTTCCTTTCCACTTTTCTTTCCCTTTCCTTTCCCCTTTCCTTTCCTCTTTCCTTTCCTTCCTTCTTTTTGTACTAAATATAAGTATAACTGAAATATGTTCATTTGGTTTCTATTGTTGTTATATGAACATAGATAGTGCATCTTACCTCTCAAAAAAAGTTTTTGTTTTATTGCATGGTGTATTTGACATGTAATTATGTAATAACTAGGGAGTTTATCTGTAAACTTCTCACAAAAGAGGACAGTTAACCTGAGATCCAAAGATTATTATGATCCAGAGGGTAGGAATGTAGGGATAGAGAGGAAAGCAGATTCATGAAATTGCATGAGAAAAATGGGTACATTTTTAATATCTGCAATCTGACACTGAATTGTGACATTTCCTTCAAAGATTTAAAAACATTATTCTAAGAAGAAGTCCATAAGATTTGCTAAACTGCCAAAAGGTTTTATGACACAAAGAAGATGGTCATAGAAGATGGAAAAGATTTGGTCTAATTTTTTTTTCATAGAGCAATCTTAAGTCATAACCAGTTGGAGAATTGCATTAGATGAATTTGTTGTTTAATCCTCCTTTTTCTCTTCTACCCCTATCCCCCATATCTTCCCAGACTAAGTGTTGTATATAAAATCTGTTTTAGTGGAGAAAAAAGTTTGTTCTAAGACTTTCCCTGCAGGGTAGGACAAGCCGTGATATGCCATGTCTGTGTTACAAGAATGTTGGGTGTGTTTATCATTGAAAACTGAGCAACATTCGTAGGTAATGTCACTCCACTTGACTCATATCAAAATAAATCATGAAATAAAATTTCTTAATGTGTGTTTTAACAAAATTAGTTCCCCTTAGCTAACAAAATATAAATTATATGTGCGTGTCTCTCTGTGTGTATGCTCTATACACACATGTAGTCTATTATAGTTTTTACACATATACACATATGTATATATAAATAAATATATAAAATATATGTGTGTGTTTGTGTATACACATATATATTGACTGAAGCACACAAATACACATGCATCTTACCTACATACATACTTAATATATGTGTGTCTGTGTTGATATGTGTGGATAACAATTGGATCTCTTATCTTACTAGAATAGGAAACTCCTTCTACCACAGCATATACCATTCTCTCTTCATCTAAGGATGAGAATTTAAGTGACTTTCTCAGCAGGTAGCCCTCTCAGAGGTAGAGAATTGAACCCAATTCAAATCAGTCAATATTAAAAAAAAAAAATAAAGTAGACCACTGCCTGGAAGGTCAGATGCTGAAACAGAAGCTTAAATACTTTGACCATATAATGAGAAGACTGAACTCATTGGAAGACTCTGATGTTGGGAAAGATAGAAGGCAAAAGGAAGAGGACTAAAAAGGAAGGGATGGATAAATAGTGTCATGGAAACAATGAACATGAACATGAATCAACCTTGGGAGACAGTGCTGCACAGAAGGAACTGGAATGTGGTCATGAAGAGTGAGCCACTAGTATATAAGTGATAACAAATTTCTTAGCTCCAAAATGAACTTGCTAATGACTTTGCGACACTAGCTCACTTATACAATATAGATAAGCAGGCAATATATGTATGTTTATTCATACACATACATCTATTAAGCTTAAAATGTTTCTACATTTATTAATTTTGTGGGCAACTCTGCCTCTGGGGATATGGCTCCTCAACTTTCAAGATCTATAATAATTTTCAAAAAGTCTAATGTTGAAGAAGTTAAGTACAACTCAGAATTAGATAATAAAGAGGTTTTGCTTTTGCTTATAGAGCTCTCTTTTTGTTGGATGGGAGACAATGAGTATGCTTATATATGATTAACAATGGTTTTATAGTATCTGTAATTGCACCTGACATCATATGATTAAGGAAGTAACAGCATGTTTAAAATTTGTCCACTTGTAGCAAATTCACTTGTAGAATTGATGAGGATTAAAGGTTAGAAATGCTTTCCAAATTGATTCATGTTCTAGAGTGGTTACTTTTTCAGAATAAATAAGTAGAAATCTCATATAAAACTAAAATGATTTTTTGAGTTGCAGTAATTACCATTAATTCTGGATATTCCACATAATTTCAGAATTTTGTATCTTTTTTCTTGAATTTACCATAGTAACTTAAGAAAAACAATCACATTTTCACCCTTCATTTAAAATATATATATATATATATATATATGTGTGTGTGTGTGTGTGTGTGTGTGTGTGTGTGTGTGTGTGTGTATATATATATACACACACAGTGCTCTATTTATCCCATGTAGTCTTTTTGCTTCAAGTATCTCTCCGCCAACTCCCACTGATCTTCCTAGAGTACAGATCTGACCTAGATACCTTCCTACTTAATAAATTCCTATGGTTTTCTATTCTCTCCAGAATCAAAATGAAGCGCTCTATTTAGCTTTTAAAGCCCTTGTTCCTTTTCCAGTTTTCTACTTTACTCATTTCTATATAATTTAATGATCAATTAGTAGGAACCTATTTATTACACGTAACGCTCCATTTCCTATCTCCATGTCTTTTTAACAACTCCCCCCATGCCTGGAATTCTATCCCAGCTCATCTCTGTTGCCTAGATTCTCTGATTTCTTTTTCTACTCAACTCTAATAGTACTTTCTGTAAGAGGCCTGATCTTAATTAGTGCCTCCTCTTTGAGATTATTTCCCACTTACATGGTAAATTGTGTGTGTGTGTGTGTGTGTGTGTGTGTGTGTGTGTGTGTGTATGAGAGAGAGAGAGAGAGAGAGAGAGAGAGAGAATTATATATCATTATTATCCACCAATTATGCATTTGGTTTGAGACAGTATTCAAAGTAAGCAGGGAGAAAAAAATCTCATTTTCTGAGCATGGTTCATGATGAAATTGGTACAGAGTTTTTCAGGGGGGTTTGTTTTGTTTTCTTCCTCAAGAAAAAGTTTTTTAGAAAGTGTATTGATCAGATGATGACAGATTGCTGTTGCTTTGGGGGGGTTATATTTGGAAATGACACTAATTTAATCTACAAACATAATTAGTTTGAGGTGATAGGATACTTTCATTCTGACTGAAATTTAGTTAGCAAGAACTTTTTTTTTAAATCCATATTTTTTTTTTCATGTAGTAAAGTACGTTTAAAATCTCTGATAGGTAAATCATCTTGCTTTTATTTAGAACACAGTTTTTCTCAAATACTCATCTATTTCCTCTACCCCTTCTCTAATATTTTATTAAAGGTATGACATTTCTGTTATTTAGAGCTTATCTGAAGCCCAGGGCCCTTCAATTTAACTTTCAGTTTTGATCTGAAGAAACCAAAGGAATCTCAAAATTATGAATTTTAAGTGTTGATTGTTGCCCATTACTTTATATGCTTCATCAATAATATTTAGTATGTATTGACTGCTTTACTTATATTTTTAATTTAAATCAGTGAAAATCTCTCAAAGATTAGAGCTTTGTGTCAGCCCAATTGGTCACCATGCCCAAGACTGATCCTGAAGGACTGTGATTTTCATTTTCCCCAATTACTTTTCACCGATTTTTTTTAAAATTCTGTTTGGGATTTGTTGAGTTTGCTTTTTCTGTGTTTGTATAAAAATAGTATTAAAACCTTACCAGCCTGTTCTGGATAATCTTGGGTAAGTTTTCTTGTAAGAAAGAGTGAAGGTGAAGGCAAAGAACCACCTCTGAGGACATTCTTCTAAGGGACTCTTAAGTTTCTGCAAAACCTCTTGTGATTTATCCTGGCAGTCATTTATGTCAGTGGGCCCTGTCTGATTCTTAAACTCTTTAAAATGCAGATACATGTACAGTATAACAGCTTGACAGAACTTAAATGAGATTAGATACACCTTTAAGAGGTGGTATTACATAATAAGAGACGTTCTTCTTCCCTCTTTTTCCCCCACCTCCCACCTCCTGGATTATCTTTTCTTTTTTTTTTTTTTTTAAACTGCAACAATAAAGTCTAATCAGCATTCCTAACTCTTCTGGTAGGTATGCATGAGGGGAAAGGCTTCTTATCAGTTTCAAATGTATTGTATGAGGTTGGCTAAGAAAGCTGCCGCATAAATCTTTGTGGGGCCTAAATATTTTGCAGCTGTTGCTATGATACACAAGGTAAACGTTTGTGTAGTGTATATTTGTCTAAGGAAGATTCATTGTAAATGAGATATTTTTAAAATGGTACTAGCCACAAAAATTCTCATAAAAAGACAAGATACACTTCTCTGGTGATAAGAAAACTATGATCTTTATAAAAATTAGCAATGTTTTAGAATCTAAACTTTAGATCATATGTAATATTTCATACAGAATATCTACTTTTCTTCTGAGAAAAAGCAAGAAACTGACTTGAAATATCTTGACCAAACTAAACTAAAAACACACGAAAATATTGATTTAGAAGGGTAACTTTGGAGAAGAAATCAGTTAGGAAACTGGTTTTGGCAGCAAACTTTGTTGCCTTGAACTTCCAGATGTCATCCAGAGCTATGTTTTGCCCAGTGATCACAAGTGTGTATTTTTTTTTCCATAAATAAAAGTAGGAATACATCCTGCAGGTTAGACTAACCCTTGAAGAATCTGATCTGTTGGCAGTCATTATGGACATTTTTTTTTCTCTTTAACTCTGTGGTTTAAAGGGGCAAGTTCTTTACTTTTTTTTTTTTTCTTTTCAAAAGAATATTGAGCTTTAGAACTAAAATTTATTCTACTTATAGGAATGAGGCTGAAGATCAGGAGATTTTTGATTTAGAACTGGAAAGCATTTTAGACACTGTTTAGTTCAGGAGTTCCTAATGTGAGATCTTTGATTTTGCTTTTAAAAATATTTAAATAATTACATTTCAATAATAATTAGTTTTCTTTGTAATACTGTAATTCAGTTCAGATAAAAATATTTTTCTAAGAAGACATTTATAGATTTTTACCAACTGTCAAAGTAATGTATGATACACAAAGGTTAAGAATTCCTATATAGTTTACCATTTTACATATGAAGAAACCAAGTCCTATAGTTACTCAGATAAGAAAGTATCCAATACAATATCCAGATTAAGATTGTAGAATTTAGAAGCCCCAGTGTGTTATTGTGAGGTCCAGTTTGGTAGAGCTGTCAAAAAACAACATCAGGATGCTTCTTTTTCCCTCCTCCCTCACACTGCCATGTATACCCACAGAAATTAGCAGAGTCCAACTCTGAGAACACCTATGCTTTCATACAGCCCTGGGGCAGGCAGTCATCCTCCAGCTGTCAGTCAGGCATGCTTCAGGACAGTCCCAGGCAGACAAGCAGGCATCCTCCAGCTTCAGAGACTACTGCATGTTTCAATATAGCCCCAGGGAAATGCAGAACCCCCCCCCCCCAGCAGCCTCAGGATATACCAGTCACCACTAGTAGGACTTCAGCTCAACACCAGGTAGCTGCCAGACCCCTACATCAGAGAAGCACTAGGTAAACTGTAGCCTGTAGCCACAGGCTTAAGAAAATTAAGCCTTCCACCCTGGAATCAGAGCTCAGATTTAAAAGAAAGGAAAAAGGTTGGGGAGGGAGGGAAGAAAAGGGGAGACAGACCTACACACACACACACACACAGAGATAGAGAGAGAGAGAGAGAGAGAGAGAGAGAGAGAGAGAGAGAGAGAGAGAGAGAAAGAGAGAGAAACCAAATTGGGAATTATCATATCAAGGAAAAACAACTCCAACTGTCTAGAAAAAAACAATTTAAATATTGGGAGCCACAATCAGGATTACACAGGACTTAGCCAATGCAACATTAGGATCAAATGTCATGGAACATGACATTGTAGAAGGCAAAGGAGCTAGGAGTACAACCAAGAATCACTTACCTGACTAAATTAAGTATAATATTAATGGGGGAAATGGTCATTTAATGAAATAGAAGGATTTCAAGCTTTCATAAGAAGACCAGGATTAAACCAAAACTTTTATCTCTAATATCAAGACCCAGGAGAAGAATAAACAGGTAAGAAGAGATTCAAACTATTTACATCCCTACATGGGAAGATCATACTTGTGATTCTGAAAAATTATTATCACTGATAGAACAAAGGAGAAATATACCTATGTATATTAAAATGTATATTAAAATAATTAAGGAATGAGAAATAGGAGTACATTGGACACAGAAGGAAGGGAGTGGTACAATTAGATAAATTATTTCATATGAAGAGGCACAAAAAATATATTACAGGGAAGGGGAAGATGGAAGGGTGAGTAACGGGCAATGCTTGAATCTTATTCTCATCAATATTAACTCAAAGAGGGAATCACAGTTGCTTAAATATAGAAATGTACCTTATCTAACAGGAAAGCAAGAGGAAGAGAGTAAGTAAAGAGATAGGAGAGCTCTGACAGAAGGGAGGGGAGATTGATGGATGTAGTACACAAAAGCAAAACACTGGTGTGGTAGGAATGAATAAAAGGCAAAAGAATACAAATAGGAAGAAAAAAAGAATGGAGGATTCTAGGTGACATATTCAGAGTCCTATACACTTATTTCATATTTTGAATTCACATATTAGCCTCCTATTTTAAATTTCACTGTGTACACCTTTAGAAACAGCTAGTGGCTCAGTGGATAGAATGTCATAGTCCCAACAGCAAGATCCAAGTTCAAATACGCAGGGGTCCTCAAACTACAGCACGGGCCAGATGCAGCAGCTGAGGATGTTATGAAGTTTTTTTATTTAAAGGCCGACAAAACAAAGTTTTTTGTTTTTACTATAGTCCAGCCCTCCAAGAGTCTGAGGGACAGTAAACTGACCCCCTATTTAAAAAGTTTGAGGACCCCTGAAATACAGTCTCAGATACCTACTTATTATGTGTCTCTGGAGAAGTAACTTTATCTCAGTTTCCCCATTTGCAAAATAAGCAAAAAAAAAAAAAAAAAGGAAATGACAAACTATTCCAGTATCTTTGCCAAGAAAACTCCATGGATAACTCTGGCATGCTATGGTCCATGGGGCTTACAGAATCAGAAACAATAGAGCCTTATAAACAATGACAATGCCTACCTCTCCATCTTATGTGGCTCTTGCTGATGTTCTCCCATAAGTTCGTCTCAAGACATCCATCTAATATTCTGAAAGTTCTTTCTAACATTTATTGTCACTACAAGGATACCAGCGGAGGACTTGACCCATCTTTTATCTCTCACCCTTTTTAGGGGATTGTAACATCTTGCTCCTTCCCTCCTCACCTCCGCCCCGCCCAGAGCTGGAATAAATCTTATTGTAACCTAGTTCAACCCTCTCATTTTTTATAAGTGGGAACTTAGGCATAAGGGTTAAATGACTTGTCCAAGGTCAAATATCAATAGTGACAAAGGTGGTTTTCAAATCCAGGTCTTCTACTGCACTATTGTAACCTATCACTAAATAGCCTGTAGCCTCAAACCCATTCTTTGATTAAAACCTTTTCTTCTTCTTCTTTGAAGTTTCCCCTCCATTACATGTTATAACCTGTTCATATCCCCTGTGCTCCCTTGCCTTCTATGTGATACTTTTTCCAATCTTCAGAAATAACTGTGTTCCTTTTTCAAAGTCATATAAGACTATATATATATATATATATGTGTGTGTGTGTGTGTGTGTGTGTGTGTGTGTGTGTGTGTATTTATATATATATATATATATATTCATATAAGAACATATAGTAATATTAATAATATGGACCTTTGTTTCTTAGAGAAACTTGAAATCATTAAAATAGTTGCTTTTTTTGTTTGTTTTGTTTTAATTTCCTGAAGGCAACCCATCCTATAATATACTTTTGTTTAATTCTGGCCATTCTGTCCATTTGTGTACTCTCTGTCCTATGTGTTTATAAGGATAGACAGTCTTCATAAGTTATTCACTTAACTCTATATTATAATTTGGTTAGCTGGAATCTTTCATCCTATCCCTTATGTATCACTTCCAGAAGCTTCTTTATAGTTCTGTCGTCTGAAACACCTACTTACAGATGGGTGACATTGTGCTTGTTGAATCTAGAAGACCTTACTATCCATGCAGAAATCCTTTTCAATTTGGAATGTGTGCTAGATTTCTTCCATCAGGTAGACATCTTTGGCAAACATAAGTCTCCACATTTTATGACTCACTTGATGTTTATGATCAGAGAAGTTGTTGAGCAGTGTTATCTTTATTGTAGCTTTCAAGGAATCTTAAATGATTTAGGGATATGGAAGGGAAACAACTTGGAATTAGAACTTATAGGGGGAATTTTGTTTTGCTGAATCAAATGTGCTTTAAAAATAGACAACAATAGTTGGATATATTCTTGTATTCTCTGTATCTTTTAGTAAATTGTATGATGATAAAGATGTGGTGAATTATGGACTGTCACTTGCAAAAACAAATTCTCTATTAATATCCCCACCAATGATGTTATTAATATATTCTAAGATGGTTATCACAAAAGTATTATATCAGCAATCATTGCATAAGTTAGTAGCTATCAGTATTTTCTAAGTTGTTAGTGCTCTTGTTTTTCAAATTTTTCCAGGCCTTTGGTTTCTTCTAAGATGCCTTGTTAATGAATATCTCCATGCTCACAGAATTATGTTGCCTTCTCTACATATTTTTAATCTGATCTCAACACTTTCCTCATCTTTCTTCTCTTATTTTCACTTCTCTTTTTTCTATAAACATATCATGACTGTGATATTAAAGACTAAACGCAATTCCATTATTCTTGAAGGTTACAATAGTTAGTGATAAAAATATTTGTAGATTTGTTTCTTCTTTTTAAAATTGTATATGTTGTCCTCTCTCTTCACCATAAATTCATAAATGCCATTGTGATCAAATAATTAAGTCTCTTATTGAATATTTTTTTTGTCATCCATAGCTTCTCCCTGTTTTAGGAGACACTAATACCCATGGTTTTCTACTGTTCTACTATAGATCAGATATTACTATAAAGAGTTTATATTATAAACTGCTATTGCTTCTGATTGCTAAAATCTTTTGCTTGGTAAATATAAAGAACTGTTATAGACCCTTTCAGTGTTGTTATTGGGATTAATTTACATTACTGAAACTTTTGTATAGAATTGCTGCTATTGGTGGAACAAGTTGCTCTTTTTTAGTCTTGTGGTTCAGTCATTTTTTCAGTTGTGTCCAAGTTTTTGTCACCCCATTTGGGGTTTTCTTGGCAAAGATATTGGAGTGTTTGATATTTCCTTCTCCAATTCTTTGTATAGTTGAGAAAGCTGAGAGTGTTAAGTGCCTTGCTCAGCACCACATAGTTCATAAGTAATGGAGGACAGATTTGGACTTACAAAAATAAGTCTTCCTGATTCCAGACTTAGAATTCTAACCACCTATAGAAATAGGTAACCACCTACCCATTCCCTTTCTTTTTTAGCATTCATTTTTTGTTGTCAATAACTTCTTTAATTGGGTAGGGATTAAATTGTTTCAAATGCATGTCATACATTGTTTTCCTCAGCATATTCTTCTTCTAGATTTATACTAATTTTGATATCAGCTCAGACAAATCAGTGGTCTGACTATAGGCAGACAGCTGATTCAAGAATGACTCAAGAAAGAAAGTTCAGTAGTGAACTTTTTCCTGTCCAAATATAATTATTTTCATTTTCTGTGATGTTATGTGGTACTTTCCATGTCTGTGCCTGCTGATCTTTTATTGAAAAAAAATATTGAAAATATGTAAGCATGAGGTTCGTGGGCAATTTACCAATCTTGGGCCTTCTCATACCCATCTCTACCATTTTACAGATGAGGAAAAATGGATGGGTAAGAGACAAAAAAGGATCAGAAAGGCTTGATAACATGGTCACACAGTAACACAATTGAACACTCTCACCTGAGATCTTAACTTACAGTTAATACTTTCTCTACTGTTCCCTAATATGCCTCTCTAGATATAGCTCATTCAGAAGAAAAATGACAAGATACAGCCTTTACTTGATATTATACATAATTAAACGATCTCTCCCTCCCTTTCTCTTTCTCTCTCTCCCTCCTCTCTTCCTCTCCTCTCCCTCGCTCTCGCTTTCTTTCTCTCTCTGCCCAAGATTATAGGAGTTAAAACCAGAACTATACATTATTTCAATCCCTTACTTTATAGGTAAGGAAATTACTGGATAGAGAGTTTAAGTCTTTTTTCCCAAACAGATTCAAAATTTGATCTGGAGTCTTATCTCTAGATTCAGTATTCTTTCTAACACACATATATTACCTCTCTATACAAAACTTCTTCATAAATAGTACTATGATCATTATTTTTTTGTAGAATCAAAGTGGATAGGAATGGAACTTCCAACTTATTTTGTAGTGGAGAGAATAATATAATATATATTTTTAAAAAATAATAATGACTGACATTAAGAAAGTTCTTGAATAACATAGCACTAGACCAAGAAATTAAATCTTGAAATATGCTTATTACTTTGAATTCTATTATTATATAATGTGGAATTGTTTCCTTCTTGAGAGAATGAACTGATAGTATTTTGATGCTCTTCAAAATGGAAATAGTAATAATAATGAAAATTGAAACACAGCTTGGTTAGGGTAGTAAACCCAAGTGTTGACACATTTCTAGATCTAATTAGCTAACTAATAATGCATGATAAACATTAAATATTTTAAAATAAAAATGCACCAAGTTGCAATGTTCTAGAAACTGAAAAGCAAGGGGGGGAAAAAGGATTCTAGAAAACTTATCAGTCATCACTAATTAGTGGAATTTTGTTAGAGGAAACAAAATAGAAGAAATAATGATAGAAGTTTCTTCCTATTTCATTTCTTTCAACTTCCTTTCTCCTTTGTGTGGATACATTTTGCCTTATTAGAAAAGAAGAACTTACAAAAGGAACTGCTTTTATTCTTCCTTGAATTAAGTGGGTGAGGCAAAGAGTCATGAGGATATCCTTTAATAGATTCAAGTGGTTTCTTTGTTAAGTCTTACTACATTGATACTGAAATTCCAATGAAATCTGAAATAGATTGCTCAGAAATTTTCATATAGTTAAATTTTAAATTCTTAAATGTTTGATTTTTCTGTCAGTGAACCATTTCATGAATGTGGTAATACATACCAAATGATTCATCCAAATCCAACAATTGAACTTCTGCCATCTTGAGGCCCTGAGGCCTGAGCACACCCAAAGAAAAGAATCCTTGAATGTCAAATATGCCTAGGAACTTTTCCCTTCCCCCTCAAATTGAATTGTACCCCATTGGAAGTCTGTCTCATTTGAAAGTTTATATTATTTTAGAAAGAATATTTTTTATAGGAATAAGATTTTTATTTTATTTATTTTAAAATATTGCTCTTTTTTACAGGGGGATATGTTAACTTTTTTGTGTCATGGACCCAAACATGAAATAGTTTGGATAAATTTAGAGTTCCCTTCTCAGAATAATATTTTTAATATATATTTGTATACAACAAAACTCACCATCAAAAAAAGTCATTGTGTCTTTTGATTCAAAATGTTATACTAGATATTAGGAATCTAAATTCTAAATAAAGACAGATATTATACAGAACCTTTTTTCAAGTAGCTTTTTTTTTTCTTTTTCTAAGGTAATTGGGGTTAAGTGACTTGCCCAAAGTCACATAGCTAGATAGTGTCTGAGACCAGATTTGAACTCATGTCTTCCTGACTTTAGGGGTGGTGCTCTACCCACAGCACTACCTAGCTACCTCTCTCAAGTATCTTTTAATCTGGGGTGGAATAGCATCTGAGAGAAGGAAGTTTTATATATAATATCTATGATAAAAGAGCATATATTAAACTCAAAGATATGGAAAACTGCCGTTAAGAAATACTCTGAGCACAAGAGAACATCTAGTTTAGCTGAGTAGGAAAAAATCATGGTAAATGTCATAAACTGAACTAACTCTTCACAACAAAGAGAAACTTCAAAAAGTGGAAAAATCCATTCTAAATATGGGGAAACAAAAAAAAATACAAAGATAGAAGAGGATAAAACAAAAATGAGATATGTGAAGAATTATTTAGTTGGACTAAAACATAAAGTACATGCAAGGGAGTGGTATGAGATGCAACTGGAAAGAAAGTTTGGCACCTGATTGTGGAGGTCTTGGATAATTTATTCAGGAAAAGCAATTCTGAAGGTCCTTGAGTTGAGTACCGACTGACATTGGCAGAGTAGTGTATTCCAATGACTGCCCAAACAGCATCATGCCTTGGAAGAGTAGTCAGTGAATGTAAATAATATCCATTTAAATTCAGATTTAACTACTGTATTTGTGTTAGTCTAAATTTGTAATTTCTGATAAAATATGAGGTCAGCCAGTGGCACCATACAGTACTGAAACCAAAGTGATTTTCTTTCAGATCTATAATTCTATTAATGGTTATACTGTAAACTTGATATTATTAGCAAGGATACTCATAGATTTCTATTTGGAAACAAGTGTGCAGCTGGAATTCAGTAGGGTTAAATTACATGTCTAGTCCTTGAATCTTTTAAAGTAAAATTTGTGGTGGGGATTTTTTTTCCCTTTGTACATTGTTGTTTGGTTGATTCTTCAGACAATGCAAAAATCTAGCTAAGCTTTATCTTTCCTACTTATTCTTTGGGACTTTTTCAAGTGGTTTAATAAGTGAAGGAAGTCTGTAAATCTAATTCTAACTGAGGTAATAGGGTCGACAATGTTTTATAAAACTGTTTTGATTTTTTTCGGAAATGAAAGGATAGAGTTTTCTTTTAGCTTCAATGTGTTTTTGTAGTCAACATTATCAAACCTATAATCATAAAGTGAAATCTTGACTGCAGGTGGGAGTTGAACTATGCAATCTCTAAGGACTCTTTTAACTCAAAATCATAGCTTGGTTAATGCCATCAAGGGGGAGCAATTTTGAGAACTGCTGTAGCAGCATCTGGACTTTTGCAGGTAACAGCTGGAAGAGTTTCCATGAAAAAAGGCATGGACAATGAATTGAGAATAGTCTTAATTCTAACAATGACTTGCTATGTGGTCCTGAACAATTATGTAGACCTCTCTTTTCTTATTTGCAAATGATCTTCCAGGAGCAGCTGAATGATCACTTGTGATATGGTAATTTAGAGTACCTAATTAGAATGAACAGATTGAGATGTTTTGGTAAATGTCAAACCATTACTATCACATTCTAATTTATTCCTTTCCTTAACTACCTTTCCACCTTGTTCACTTTATTAACAGTATTGTCATCCCATTCTGCTCTTCTAATGCAGATATCCCTATTGCATGAGCTAAAAACTTCATAATAATGAAAATTAACCCCTATTCAAAAGCTTAGGGTCCTTCCCCACCTCTATGACCTTTACTTAAGGTCCACAGTTGAGAATTGGAGCATTTTGTGTTTTCTATTTGAACATCAACTATCCCAATCTGCCTTAATTTGTGAAGATTGAAGTTTATGATCCTCTGAAGCATGGTGGTATAGAAAGAGTGCTAGATTTTTGAGTCAGGAGGACTAAGTTCAAATTCTCAGCTCCTAAAGTAGATGGTAATTCGTCTGTGGACAAGTGACTTGACCTCTGTGAATTAAACTGCTTCTTCATCTGTAAAAATGAACTAGATGTAAAGCACTTACATATAAAGAGATACTGTGAGGAAAGCATTTTGGAAATTGTTAAGCGCTATATAAATTAATGGTGATTATTGTTATTATTATCATTTCTATAATCACCATGAAAGAGGAAAATTAAAGATCATTTTAGATCTTGCAAAAATAATTACTGCTGATTTCTGGTGAGTATTATTTAACAATACTTACTCTTTCTTAGTACAAATGCAGAAGGAATTATAACTGGAAGAGTCAATGAATTGTTTGTTTTCTTTTCAGCACCACACAGAAGCTATCAGTCCTTCAGTGTTACCCCCTTCAGCATTGCCACTAGATTTGCTTAACAATGCCATAGCTGCCTTTGGTACTTTGGAAGAACTGATCCGCTACCTTGAACCGGATAGGTGGCAACTTGACCTAGAAGACTTATACAGGCCAACATGGCAACTCCTTGGAAAAGCTTATGTTCTTGGACGAAAATCCCGAGGTAACCTCTCCTCTTAGATATCAAAACTCATGTTTTCTAATAACTGCTCCAGCTGTAAAGGGGTTAATAAAAATAAGAAATATTTAAAATAACTCAACAGTCTAGGAGATTAAAGACTGTATGTGCATGACCCTTACCTCTTTTCCCTTGGAAATTGGATTCAGATGGCTCCTCCTATTTTCTTCTCTTTAAAAAAAAAAAAAAAAAAACAGCAATTCAGAAATAGTCTAAGATATAACCTGTGCTTCAGAGAGTTAGAGAGAACCCTGGTAATCATAAGTTCAAGCCAGAGAGAGGGGAGGAAAGGCCTTTAGAGCTTCATGTTCTAGATCATTTAAGCAGGGGATCAAGTTAAGGTTGTAATTGTTGTTTCTTAAACTTAGATCATTGGAATCCAAAAAGTAATAAAAATTAATAGAAGAAAATAATTTCTTAATAAAATTGCTACTGAGGCTATTCATGAATATATAGCTACTACTAATAAAAACTGTCTCCTTTCAAGAATATTGATACCAGGGAAGTGATTTTACATAAACAAATAAGTAAATATATACACGTATATAGGTATATGCAATGTACATGTATATACGTATATATGTCTGTGTATGTGTATATGAATATATGTGTGTATGACTGTTTATACACACATATGCATGTAACATATACTCCACACAAACGTACCTCCATCTACACATGTTTACACACAAACACATACACCATTACTTACATTAGATGAAAAAAAATAACCATTCACTCATTTCCAAGAATTTGTATTATTTACTGAACCAAATGAGTAGACACTGAGGGGAAAAAAGGCCAAAAATATCTGGCATTTATATTATCAGAAGTAATTTCTATTTTAATCACTGAGTCTTCAGAAAGAAACATAGGGTAACCCCAGAGAGTGAAATAGTAGTCATATAATCACTTGGTTGAGAGGCACAACCTTTTTGTTCATTTGAGTTATTTGCATGAGCAAATTGTACCTGGACAATTCATTGAAACCCTGCTATAAAGAAACCACATTCTTGTCCTATGCTGCATTGACAGTTGAAGTTTATTTGGATCAGTGAATTATAACCTCAACAAACCATGTTCAGACTTGCCCAACTAGAAAACTTTGTTTAAGCCAAGAGGCATGGTTTCCTTTTTTTCTGGTATTTGAAATTGGTGTTCAAGTACACGGCCAGCCAAATCTCCTCCAGATGCTGAAAGTTGTTACATATTTATAAGATTCGATGATGAATTGCACATAGACAACACTTCCCTTCTCTCCCACCATAGAACAAGAAAATGAAGATCTGCAAACATAACTGAAACATGAGTGAATAGAGCGCAGCACTGGCAAATTTGAAGTAGATTATCCTTTAAATTGGCCAGAAGGAGATGGGGATGAAATGGTTCTTAACTCTAGTCTAGTTTTGCTTTTGTTTTCTGACAGCTGATCTCTGGATCAGAGCCGAACAAGCTCCTTTCTCTGTCTTTATTACTGCAACTGTGCACACTCTCTCTAGCTAGCTGAAGATTTGACCAGAGAGCAGGCTAAAGTGAAAAACTTCCAACTCAGAACCAGAGCTTTCAAATATTCATTTAGCACTTTCCACATTGAAGCACTGTACAATGTGCCAAAAGCATTAACATTTTCAGCATACAGTAGGTATGATAAAAGTAGTGTATATTTTTGGAACCTTACATAAACTAAAATGCAGGTGTGGGATAACAATTATATATAGACAGACCCAGCTCCCTCTTTGACAATTATCCTACAAAGGAGCTAAGAGTAGAACTTTGAAAGGCTTCTAATTAGACATTGAAATAGGTTTTCCACTGAATAAACAGATCATGGTGTTACCACATTCATCTTAAAAGGACCACCCTCAGATTGCATTACTGAAGGCGTAACATAATAGCCTAGAGCTGTATATGTGTACCAGTAGTCTGAATAGAATGAATAATGGGATAAATAGAATATTTCTAAATATAACCTTTATATTTAAAAGTCCAGTAACATGCTATATGCTAAACTTAATTGTCTAATTGTTGGTGAACTGAAATTAAAGAAACTTGGACTAGAAATAACATTCAAAATTTTAATAGTGGCATGGTAAAGATCACATATTTTTAGAAAAAGTGGGCATGTGTGGATGAATCATGTTTATCTATTATACATGGATCAGATTTGGAATATACATATTTCCTAAAAGATTCTCTATCTCCATTTCCCAAATAATCTGAAGATAGTAAAAATTCAGTGATTCTTATTCTGAAAAAAAAATTCAGTTCTCTTCAATTCTATAAAGCTGACATTGGCTGTTTTTTTGAGTTAAAAAGATTATCTTATGCCAAATAAATAAAATACTTTTTAGCACAGATGTCAAGATTGTCCTGTTTACAAATTATGATCAAATGCTATTAATTTGAAGATTCAGATATGATAATGAGAGAAATTTCAAACATGAAATAAGCAATTTTTAAAAATCCACGATTCTATATTAAAGCAGTAGATTTCCACCTTGCTGTTTTTCTGTTCCTTTTCTCTACCTTCCTTCCTCTGGTTCAGTGGTTTTCATTCATACCTTGCTACTGCAAAAAAAACACAGCATAT
The DNA here is from genome assembly GCF_016432865.1 of Antechinus flavipes. Lineage (NCBI taxonomy): Eukaryota > Metazoa > Chordata > Mammalia > Dasyuromorphia > Dasyuridae > Antechinus > Antechinus flavipes. Next base: position 85,298,807 of record NC_067403.1, on the reverse strand, counting down.
TTTCCAAGTAAGTCTTAGCTAGCACTTAAAAAGGGCTTTTGACTTTTGTGTCAAACATGATAAATGAGTGGAAGCTAAGTTGAAAGTATGTTTAAATTTTCACATTGTAGCAGGTACCGTAACTTAGCTCACTTGGGAAATCTATCTAACCTTTTATTGTGGTTAAGTAAACATTTTAAAGTGAACATATACAGTCATTTTTTTCCTACTTTCATGATATAGTGTGTTTAAATCCATTTGAGATAGATGAATGTCCTTTGAAAGCTAAGAGCTTCATTCACACTCCAAAGAAGTATGGTCTTTAAATAAGCATTGGACATTTTTTACTTTAGGGCTTTCTTTTCCTCTCTTCAAATGGAAGTCTTCACAGCCAGATCCACATGGACAAAATTAAATATAGTGATAAGAATAAAAGAGAGCTTATGCATTTATATTTGTATATGCATGTATATATACACATATATGATCATTATATCTTCTCTCTATAAATAATGATGTTTTCAAGTTTTAACTGTTAGCATACTTCTTTCTGCTTATATTAGAAATACAACCCAATTTAAATTCAATGAAAAATTTTTGGGATAATGTAAGTGATTTTAAAATGGCATTAAATATAATTGAATGCATTGTAAAAGAATTCATTTTTCTTTATCCAACCACATTACCATTCTCTCTAACATTCTCTTTAACCAACTAAATTCAGGCTAAATATTTCATATCATTAAAGTTAATTAACTCACCTAGCAAATCATATTACTAAATTTGGCACATCATAGTCCAAAGGAGAAGTCTAGTTTTCCTTAAATCTTTAAAACACCAATTTTCCTCATAAAGGAACTTTTCTACCTGAAAATGAATGTTTACATTTAAAATTCAGTCATATTTTTGTTTTTATTTTCTTATATACTTTTTTAAAACAAAAATAGAAGAAACTCAGGATAAATGAACCAAAATGGTCAAGTCCAGGAATTTTTACCTCTCAGTAAGGCTGTGCTTGCTCTATTTGGCAACTCAATAGGACTTGCAATTCTATGATATGTCTTTCCCATGCATATTAAGAAGAAATAGCTCTTTTTTATATCAGATGCAGCTTGATCATTCATTAAATTATAATGAAAACATTAGGTCAAATCTTTGTATTTTATTTTATTTTTCAGAGAAAGACCTGAGTGAAATTTCAAAATCAGTTTATATGGAGATAACACTGTCAGAAAATTAACTATACACATAACTCATCACTTACTTATATCATCCCCCCCTTCAAGTTGTGTTTTCAACGTAACTGCAATGTAACATTTAAAGATAATAAATTCAGTTATTTTAGCCTATAGATTCTTAAAAATACCATCTGAAGGAGTCACCCTATTCCAATTTTAATTGGGCTGCCTCTAATATCTACAGAAATAAGTAAAATAATAGTTGTAACTTGAAGACATTCTCATCATTTATAAGTAGGAGCTATAATTATTTTAACATGAACATATCATGTTATAGACATCCATTCTTACTCAGACATGCATGTCTATAACACATATACACAGATAACATCACTACTATGGTTCACTAAAATTGTATTGATGCAATATCTTTGGCAATGAAGGACAGTAGTTCTTTCAAAATTTACTGATAGTCTGATGAAAAGCTATTTTGTTTTATCTTCATAAGTATGGATTCTTTTAAGGAATAAAACACAATCTTGTTAACCAACTGATGAAAAGAATAGAAACAATAAGAACCAATTAGCATTCCTTTTGTCCATGAAAGAAGAAAAGGGTAGAGGTCTGAAAAAGTCAGATTCACATTTCAGAAATGTCAGTTATTCTTTGTTTGTCAAGTTCTAGTATGTATTGCTTTTTCTACTCATATCTCTCAACTGTCTTGAGATTATTTTCTGTTTGATGGTCAATAGCATGCATTTCCAGAAAAGTTCTTTAAAATTTTCCAATTGCTTAATTTCCATAAGTTGTTCATTAATTACAAAAATGCCAGTAATCCACTTTAAAGGTCACAGTGTTGGTTTTTTTTTTTAATCAAAGTATTTATCATTTTACATAAGTTTGCCCTTGCCCCATGCTCTCCTGGTCTCCATTTCAGTGGGGTTAAAAGGTGTAGCCCTCTTTTTCTTTATAGAGATTCCTATTTATAGCTCTCAAATGTTTTGTTGGCTCTCCTTTTCATATTGCACAATAATATCTCTTTATTGGTTACTAGCTTATAATGAAGCTTTGTTAACGGGGAAATGGACTGAAAGTTCTACTTGCAAATCATAAAGCCTTGAAATAAAGCTACAACAAGAAGGGACTTTGTTAGAGATATTGTTCAAAATAACTAGTTTTTGATGAAAGGAAACCAGTGAAGTCCATTCAGAATCAAAGCATGAACATTTATATATTTATGTTTTCTTTTATACCCTCCAGTGGTGGATCTGAACCTTCTAAAAGAAGAGGTAAGACTATATAGCTGTACTCCTCGAAACTTCTCAGTGTCCCTGAGGGAGGAACTCAAGAGAACTGATACCATTTTCTGGCCTGGCTGCCTTCTGGTAAAACGCTGTGGTGGAAATTGTGCCTGCTGTCAACACAATTGTAATGAATGTCAGTGCATCCCAAGCAAAGTCACTAAAAAATACCACGAGGTGGGTTCACAAATGCCTTTTCAACTTTTCTTTTAAAGTATTTTGTATGTATTCTAGAAAACAATGACATATTAAAACACAAATTAGGATAGTTGCTTTCATTATTCTAAAATCAAGAAAATTTATTTTTTAATGTATGTGTATGTATATGTATATGTTTATGTTTATGAAAGTCCTTTACTGATTGCACAATCTTTCACTCACTAATATTAAAGTGCATTTTGGATAATCAGTGAGATTCCCCATACTCTAAAGTCTTCAGTGAAAACTAATGTCTCAAAACAATTTTTTTCAAACTTATTAGCATATTGAAAAAAAAGATACACTTAGATTTTAATTAATGTGAATACTGCATTCCATTAGAGGTCCTATGTATTGGAATTTATAGTATTTGAAATTATACTTATGAAAAATATGGCAACTGAGTCCAGCATTACTAGTCCAACTGAGTCAGTCCAACTATTACTAGCTAACATTTATATAGCATTTACTTTGTGGCAGACACTGTGCTAAATTCTTTGATATTGATACACCATTTTATTATCATAACAACCTTGGCACATAAATACTATTATCATGACCATTTTAGAAATAAGTACATTGAGGCAAACAGAGGTTAAGGATCACATAGCTAGTAAACTTATTAGTCTGGATTTGAATTCCAGTTTTCCTTACTCCAGACATGGTGCACTATCTAGTGTGTCATGTAACTGTCCACATAGCTACACTAATCATGATTTAGCTATAGGATATAAATAAATAGGTAGTAAGAGAAACATAGGTATAGATAGCTTATTATAAATAGCCATAGATTAACATACACATCTATAAGTGAATGTATATATTATGTTTTATATGTATGTGTACATATATACACACAGATAAACTGGTAAGTTGTTTATGTTATTTCCAATATGAAAGCAGGAGCCATGTTTCATTTTATTTTCCTGAGATAGCAAATGTTACCATCAACCAACAAGATACAATTTTAGTATGGCAGTCTTGCTATAAACATTTCTATACATGGTAGTTTAACTAGTTTGTGTTTACTTTCTCACCTGGCTTACTGTTTATTCTAGGATCTTGACAAGCATCTTGAGTTAAATAGAGAAGTAAAAATATCTGCTTTCCAATTGAAGTGTCTGATAATTTTAGTAGAAACAGAATTCAAGGAAGTTTTTCATCCAGTGTAGAAATCTTTAAAACATCCCAGATAAACAATCCTTCAGCCTCTTCTTTGAGACTCAGGGACAGAAAATTCATGATCTTGCAAGGGAATACAATCTTTTGTTGAAATGATATATTTATTAAAATCCTCTTTCCTTTTAATCCTAATCTATCCTAATAGAGGAAAATACAACCTTTAAAAAAAATAATAAACTGGATAGTACGATTGAGAAAGTTTGGAGAAATGGGTAATTCCTAGGTTTGTGATCTTAATTTGTGAACCCAATTTGTTCTTTGAGGCTCAATTTCATCATCAGTAAAATGATACATATTTTAGAGAGCTATAAAATAGAAAGAGGCAAGTGGGAATCATTGTCTCTGTAATACTGGATTGTTATATGATTCAAGAAAGGGTATGCATAAGAAGGTGTATTCAGATATATGAAGTCATATTGTAAGAATATGCAGTGGTATAATTATTTTTATTTCCAACATTCCAAATTCTCACTACATTAATGTGTAAGACAACTTGTTTATTTTCTCTACAGGATTACATCCCTTTCCTAAAACTAACCAATTCTTTTATTTTGTTCAGAACTTAGTCCAGAATAGGAATGTCCACTTTCATAGCCTAGAAGGGTTAACAGCAATCATGTGTCTTGTCTTTATCAGGATTATATTCCTAGTTGATTTTTCACTAGTAAGAGCCCATTGTCCTTCATTGATTTTTTTATTTAGTAAATTTTCGACAGTATCCTGTATCAAGCCATGAGTAGTTAGTTATCCATTCTGATTTTATCCTTACCAAAATATTCTCCTTTATCCTTCCATCTTTGGTTTTGTGGATTTCTTCCAAACAGATTGGAACTTCACCTCTATTTTCATCATGTTTTCTGATTTTAAAGTTATAATTAACTTCACATGGCCATATTTCAATTACAAGACCTTCTCACTCAGTCTTATGAATGAGGGATTTCATTTAGGTTATTCAGTAGATAATGTTGGATTCAAAATCTACAAGAATCAGCTACAAAATCTCCCTCCCTTAGTAAAGATGTTTGACTGAACAAGTCAGTTTCCTCATATGTAAAATGAAAGTAATTTTTACCTTCTAGAATTGTTTTGTAAACTAGAAATAACTATAGAAATGCGAATTATTATTTATTCAGCTAAACTCATTTATAAAGCACATTACTATCTGTAAAACACTATGGTAAATCTGAGGATACAAAAACTGGAAAAAAAATATTAGAGTCCTTGCCCTCAAAGATCCTTCAATCTAGTAAAAAGAATATCTACCAATATTTAAAGTGCAAGTTTGGATTTTTAACATAAGAACAAAAGTGCCCTCTTTCCTTTGATCTCTTTTATGTATATGTAAATAATGCATATGTAAAAAAATGGATGTAAATAAAATACTGGGCTTGAAGTCAAGAAGACCCAAATTCAAATCTAGCCTTAGATGGCCACACTAGCTGTGTAGAATAATTTAATTTTTGCCTGCTTTGATTTCCTCAACTGTAAAATGAGATGATGATAGTACCTACCTCACAGAGCCTCTGTGAAGATCAAATCAGATATTATTTATAAACTAGCATTGTGCCTAGCACATATTAGACACTATATAAATTCTTATTCTCTTCCTCTTTACATATATGTATATGTATATATATGCGCATATATATACATATATACAAATAGATCTATATTATATAATTTAATACTAATGCTATTTAATTAAATAAATATTTATTAATCACTGTATGAGTTAATCATTGTTGACACTAAGATGAAAAATGGCTTTCCCTTTGCCTTCAAGAATCCTACAAGACATATGGAACATACACAAATAAGTTAGGATATAGTTTAGAAAGGATGTGATGAGGCAAATGAAAGATTGTTTAAAAAGTTCTAATTTTAAAAGTAGAATTTGAAGAAAGTGTTATTGTATCACCCAAATGTTTAAAAATCAGATACTAGAAGATACACTAACATTTTTTTTTTCCTAGCTTTGTGATTTGGGATTTTGGGATAGTTAGAGCTGGAAAAAGTGGAGAAGGATGTGAATTTTTACAATAGAGCTATATTTCATTAGTACTGGGAAGTGGTGGGGAAATAGAAGTCAAGATTTTTTGTTAATTCAAAAGAAAGATATAAAAAAGAAGAAAGATGGCAGAAGGATATAATGATTCTGGATGAGTAAGATTGAGATGATTAAAAAGAATTTGGGAAAGAAGAATTTTTGTTGTTATCCTTTGTTGTTTGTTTGTTTGTTTGTTTTTACCTGGGATGGTTTTTGTTTTGGACAGTTGAGATCAAAGTATCTAGGAATCAAGGGTAAACCAGGAGTTGGCATTTGGAAAAGAGTTGTGGTACAATGAAAGAAACCAGACTCCAGAGTCAAAAAAAAAGATTTATAATCTCATTTCTGTTACTTATTACCCAGTGTGATTTTGCACAAGTCACAATCTCCTCAGGCCTCGGTTTCCTTATTAATTAACCATAATAAAGAGGTTAGACTAGGTGGACTCTAAGTCTTTTCCACTTTTATGCCTGTGATCCTTTATCACTATGACACTTTGAAAATACAGAATTGATTGAAGATTATGGAGTTAACCAGCCAGAAGTTTCTGGGAAGCAGCCATCCTCTGATTAGAGGGAAGGAAAAATTGGTACTTTTGGCCCTTGGGGTAGGAATGGGTAGGCTGGAGACTGCCCTGATGTTACACCTTCTTGGAATGATCCATCAAGTGGTTTAAGTAGCTTGTTTTGTATCAGGGATGCCATTAGCTTTCAAAAATCACATTAAACACTTTTTAGGCCTACTAATGGTTAGTGTTGAAAATAGGATTAGATAACAATTTGGATCAAAATATCTATGCCATTGTTCTTGCCACTATAGAACACTTCCTTTTTAATTCAACTGAAGCATAATGTTTTAACCTCTGATAGTCATTTTGATGGTGATTTCATTTTGTGACCAAAGTAAAAGCCACTCAATAAATCCTAGGTTATGAGTAGGATTGGTTTCAGTCTGTTTACACAAATTATTAGTATCTGGGGATGCTTATAACTCAGAACTTGAATTTAACTTTAAGAGCCAATATAAGAAATTCTGGCAAGAAAAAAATAAGTTTTCATTGAAGTTGGGACTTGCTTAGCTTTATGAGCATTTCCACTTCTGGCTCTGATTGGAAACTGGAAGTGAGAAATAATGTCTGTCCATTTCAAAACCTCAGACTGGAGCTGGCTTTGCTTCAAGCTATAAACTGGACATGGCTCTTCTGAGGCGCTCTTTCTCTGAATTTGTTTCATATTTAGTCCTCAAATTCAAAGTGTCATAAGATGAAGCATGTGCTGTCCTGTGATGGTGCAAGTTTCCAGAAACAGTAGCTTCTGGAAGCTGCTGTGTGTATAGTTCTTGGATCTGGACACCCAGGGGAACAGTGAAGTAATCTTGCTTTTTCATATTTATGGAGTTGTCCCAGTGTGTGAGACTGTCCAGAATATGAACAAGATGTGCTTTCTGTGAGCTCAGTTGATATTCTAAAACATTTAAAATAAATGGGTTAGAAGCACTAGGTAAAAATATTATTGTTATTACTATTACTAAATTGCTAGTGGATGCAAATGGCTAGCCCATTGAGTTAGAAGTAAAGAAATTAAGCTTCAAACTCTTTTTTTCCAAATTAGTTGCAATAATTCTCCTCACCCCCAACACCTCCTCTCTCTCTCTCAAATACATTCAGAACAACTGAAGTCCATATGATTCCATGTGTTTTTATCATAAAACCATTATTGTTAGCAATTTTTTGTTCCAATTTCCTTTTGTAAAAACTGATGTTTTCAGCACTAAATCCTTAAATGAGATAACATTTATTTTTCAAAATCACATATAGTTACATCTTTTGTAAAAGTTGATGTCTGTGCTGTATATCTCAGTGAGCTTTCTAGAAGACTTGATGTTAAAGCCAAAAAAGTTAATAAGAATGAGTAACACAGTGCCTGGCACATAGCACATACTTAATAAATGTTGGTTTATTTATATCTGTTGAATAAATGAAGCTTGATCTTGCTCATAGCTATAATTCTTGATGATTTATTTTAAAGCTTAACTGAAATTGTCTTCTTTCAGGTACTCCAGTTGAAGCCAAGGATTGGTGTAAGGGGACTGCATAAATCACTGACAGATGTGCTCCTGGAACACCATGAAGAGTGTGACTGTGTGTGCAAAGGGAACACGGAAGGATAATGTAATGAAATATGCTGCCTTCTTCCCCACCCCCAGAGCACATTCAATCAATGGCTGATTCTATTAATGGGGCTTGTGCATTCTCTCCATCTGTAATCTCAGTTGTTTGCTTTGGGAACCTTCCATCTTCAGGACTCCAAATGTGTTTTCAAGAAGAGACACCAAACAGTGACCATGAGTTGTACAACAGCTCTGTTGTGAGAAGACCCAATCAAAGGACAGGAAAATGCCACCAGTCATTCGGAAATTTAAATACTATAGATAGCTAGCTAGTTACATAGATACTATGTATCTACTGAGCTATCTCTGTCTTATATTTAAGTTGTTTTGGCATTACATGGGTTAAAATTAGAATAGAATGCCTCTGGGCATGTATGAAGATCTGATCCTGCTGGCTGCCTTAAATCTAGAACTCCACATGCCTTGCCTAAAGGTCACAACATCTGGAATATTTTTTTTTTCTGTCCTCAGCTATCTAAATCAGAATGTTCTATGTTTTAAAAACTTGATCTTTAAATGAACTTTCCTATTGTGGATTAATTTGATTGATGCTGGTAGAAAAGACTGGATTTTTCCCAACTGATTACTAAACTTCCTACCATTTGGAAGAGCAGATTGGACAGCAGATGATTTGGAAGAGACAAACTCTAAGAAGAACAGTGGCCTTATCATTACTATGACCTTTGAGTTGGTTTATTTGTTTTATTGTGTACATTTTTATACTCTTTTTGACAGTATAACTATTTGCCTTCTAATCTTGTTAAATATATCTATTTTTACCAAAGGTATTTAATATTCTTTTTTATTACAAACTAGATCAACTATTTTTTAGCTTGGTAAGATTTTAAATCAGAGATGATATAGCCAGAGGAACAAAGACATGGTCACTCTGACAAAAACTGTGTGCTATGATGTGATCTCATTGAGATGCTTGAATTTTCAAGTACAAAGTAGAATTTTGAAAGTGGATGAAACCTAACATTTTCCAGTTCTCTCAAAATAAAAGTGTTAGGAAAAAGGAAAATATAAACACCCCCTAATTGGAGGTAGTTATTCAAATCCATTTTATTATTATTCCTTTATTGAATAAAATGGCTGTTTAGTCCCTTCTCCCCCAATTTCTCCTATAGAACCAGAGAATGTAAAGTTTCATAAGGAAACTAAACAATAACTTCCTGACAAAGTATGCTAGACTCAAATCTTGTTTCACAGAAATGGTTATCTTGGGAACAATGTGGTCATTGGAAGATTTCAAACACTGTTCCACATACTTTTTATAAAATCCAAGGATGTTTTCTTTTGTATAGTATATTCTTTAAATAATTCACTTACAACTCCCTTTGGCAATTGAGAATTGAAAAGAAAACAGTAAAGTATTTTGATTGTAAAATGCTTAACTTGTACCTAGTTCATTTTGTGACTATTTGGATTTGCAGAATGTAATGAATCACCAAATAAAGTAATAAGGATAACTTGGGGAGAAATATGTGTGTGTGCAAAGCTATATCTCCTGAAAAAAATCAGGAAAAAGAAAACTGTCTCAAAATAGCTTTTAAAAAAATCACCACCAGTATTTGTCTAGGAAAAAATACTATTCACATGAATTATCCAGTAGATATTGTTCATCATATTTTAGCTGTGTCTGAATTTTTGTAATCCCATTTGGGGTTTTCTTGAGTGGTTAGCTAGAGTAGTTTGCTGTTGGTTTTTTTTTTTCCTCCAGGTTATTTAACAAGAAGGAAACTGAGGCAAATAGGGTTAAGTGTATCCAGTAAAGGTTTCTTTTTTGGATTTTGCCATTTCACTTATTTATTCTGAAAAGTTATTTTCACCTAGGTTTTCTGTTGGAGAAGATAATGATGAGCATTAAAAGCTAGAAGAGGGTGTTTTCTGGAAATATTTTGAATAGTGATATTTGTTGTGAAACCATGTCGGTAGCTGGAGAAAATGTTTAATTTTCTATTAAATGTGGTTCGAACATATTGTGGAAACTAACCTATGGTTTTAGACCTTATAATCCATGCATTTTGAAACATGAGTTCTGGGATTCAGTCCTATGAATTTGTAGGTTGTATGTGGTATAAATACCAAGCAGAATTGTGAAACAGGTGAAATTTTTTCAAGCAAATCTTATCATCACATATCATTGTATAAATGATGCTCCTGTCTGTTGTGAGTATAATTCTCTACCCACAGAGATTTCATTTCCCTGGAATCATCTCTTTCTAAAAGTCCTTTTTACTCAAAAAACAAAAAACAAAAACTCTATCATGCAAACTTTAAAACTTTTCTTGAATATGAACTATTTTTTATTACTAAAACACATTTGTACCTTCTCTCATTTGCAGCTCTTTGGCAAACTACCCCCAAAATAATCTGTATTAATTGCTACTATTAAATAATGTGATAATTTTTATTATATGTCATATAGGATAATGCAATACCTCTAGTTACTTTAACAAGGACCCATTAAACTCATTAGTCAATCTGCTCAGTAAATAAGCACTTGTTAAGTGCTGATTATATATAATATAGTCTTTGTTAAATATAGTCTTTGTCCCCTTAGAGCTCTCATTCTTATGGAGGAGACAAGAGGCAAACAGCTATTTATAAATAAGTACTGTGCCATGTCATTTGAAGACAGTCTCAGAGGGTAAGTCTCTAAGAATGGGGAAGATGCAAAGAGCTCTCTTATAGAAAATGAGATTTCAACTTATTCTTTAATGAGACTCTGAAAACAAAGAATAACAGGTGAGGAGGAAGAAAATTACAAGATGTGGAACAGCTTGTAAAATGGCTCTGAAAATGAAGAATAACACACAATGTCAGGCTAAGAAGACTTTTAAAAGCCAGAATATGAAGAGCTATGAAAACTAAATAGCAGGTTTTATATTTGAGTCTGGGGTATATATAAGGAATCCTCAGAGTTTATGGAGTACAGAGAGAAGAGACATGGTCAGAACTGAAATTTAGGAGGAAATCACTACCAAGTACAAGACACATTCATGGGTGCCAGAGATACAAAGACAAAGATGAAAGAACCTTTGAATTCAAGGAACTTTGATTCTAATATGAAATAGAGCATAAATCTAGGAGGGGTGGGGGAATGACATAATTGATCAAGAGGAAAAACATTACCAAATTGGAGCAGGAAATTACTAACAAAGTTTTCTTGGAGAAAATAATATACTTGAATTGAATCTTGAAGTATGTTAAAGATTCTGAAAAGCCACAGGGTGTGAGTAGAATTATGAAAAGTAGAATGCCAGTTTCTGAGAAGAGCAAAAAAAAAAAACTAATTTAATTAGAACAGAAAAAGACTATGAATGAAAAATAATTATAAATAAGTCCAGAAAAGTGAGTTGAAATCAAAATTGCCATGAATTTTTAATCCCAAATTTATACTGGAAATCATTACACACACATACCACACATTTGTCTTTGACATGTTAAGTCTGATGTTCCAATCGGATATTTAACAAGAAGTGGACAAGAAAGGACCTGAGTAAGGGAGAGAAATTACAGTTGGATGAACAGATTTTGGTGTCAGCATTAAAAAATCAAAACAACAACAACAAAAAAAAAAAAAAGAAAAGAAAAGAAAACAAACAAAAAATTCATTGGAGTGCATTGGAGATCACGCAGGAAGAAGAAAAGAAAATGATTCACAGACAGAACTTAGGGAATATTCCTATTGAGGGGAAAGATTATCATGACTTCAGGAAGGAGAGTGAAATGGCTTGATATAAAATAGGAGGAAAATCAACAGAGAATATTGTAGAAACCGGGGAGAGAAAGTACCAGAAAGAAAGGGTTGGCCAATAGTTTAAAAAGCTACAAAGAAGGAATGGTAAAGGAGAAAAGAGTAAAAGCCATTGATTTAATAATGATGGAGTCATTATCAAAATTAAAGAAATTTCAGTAGTGCTATAGGATCAGAAGTTAAAAGGAGTTAGGATAGTGATGGGGAGTTGACAAAAAATTTGTTCTTTTGTCTTTTCAGTCTTATTCAACTCTTTGTGATCCCATTTAGGGTTCTTTTGGCAAAGATGCTAGAGCAGTTCGATATTTCCTTCTCCAACTTATTTAAAAAAGAGGAAACTCTGGCAAAGAGTGTTATATATTTTCCCTGGTTCACACAGATAATAAGTATCTGGAGCCAAATTTAAATTCAGGTCCTCCTAACTCCAGAGTTGGCTTTCTATCAATTACATCAACATAGATGATTATAAGTTAGGCTGTGAAAAATAGATGAAATATAAAACAATAACAGAGGGGATTTAGAACTGAGTTTAAAAGTATCTTTTAAAATGTATTTGCATTGTTTATTTTTTGTTTCCTTTTAGGATCAGAGAGATTTAAACCTGTTTATAATGGAGAAGAAGAGAATAAATGATGATGGAGCTCTTAACTATAGAAAATTGATTGGACAGATTCAATCAAGGATACAATGAGAGGCATTATCTACTTCAAAGAAAAGAGCCCTTTCTTTTGTCAAATAAAGGAGAGACAGATTGGTAAAAATGTGGAGTTTTTTTGTGGTATTGGTTGAGGGAAATAAGTTTTTAGAATCAATTTCGTCTTCTGAGATGAAATATTTGTGGTTAAAGGGGCTTGGTGAGAGAGCTCTGAAACAGTTGCTGAAAGGTACAATATATGGAGTCAATCAGAAGAATGTTTAAAATGTCATATAGCAGTGAAAGCCAGCTTGAGATTAAATAAACTGAATTTATGATGGAAATATTCCCTGTGATTGTATAACTTTCTTTTTATAGGTATTGGAGTAGAGAAGATTTATAATACAGATTTTCATGGTTGAGCCTAGTGAAGACAAATTTGGTTGATTAAGAAGTAGTCAAACATGGCAACCAGTGTAAGTCTAAACTAGTTAGAAAGACTAAAGCAAAATTAGTGAGGCCGGGAAAGAGGGGAAGGGACTAAGAAAAGAGAAAAAAGATAGAGGCCAGAAGTTCTTGATGAAATGGATGAATAAATGTGAGCAAGAGAGACATGGAAGAATAGAAAATTATGAACAGGGAATTTCAGAGTTTGGAGTCTTGGAAGTAACATAGTTTAGGATGTTGTCAAAATCTAAGGAATGATCATCTCTGTGAATGGCTAAGGTAAAATAGTTATGTGATAGGAACTCAAATAGTAGGAGCAAGAGGCTAGAGGTTTAGAGAAAATGTCAGGGTTGTTGAAGTTCAGGAGAAAAGATGACTATTAGCCAGATACTAATCTCATTGAAAAATTAGAGTGCCTTGTAAGGTGGTTTACTTAGAGGACCCGCATAGGATGATATAAATGAATGGAGTGAACCTCAAAGGAGAAGAAATTTTTTAAATATTTCTTTCTTTCAATTAAGGAATGTGTTTTTCTCTCATTTGTACTCTTAATAAGAAAAAGGAGAGAAAACAAAACTCTTGAAACCAATATGTGTAATCAAACAAGACAAATTCCCATATCAAAGAAAAGTAAAAATACCCCAAGAACAGTATTTAATCATGTCTGCATCTTGAGTCCATCGTACCTTAGGTAGTGGTTTATCATAAATTCTCTGGAATCATGGCTAATTGATGTATTGGTTAGTAATAGGGAACAAGAAGGCTCTGACATCAGAAAAGAAGGGGCCAATGCTGGGGGAATATAGGTAGCTAGAGATGTCAACCAAAGAGAGCTAGGTCTCTTTAAGGAACAAAAGAAATCTAGAATATAGTGATGAAGAAAAGAAATATTAGCCAAAGAGCTAATACGATGGAAGGTATGTGGAACATTAAAGAGCTGGAGAGTCTAGTGTTATGCTAGATGGGATTAAATAGTGAGAAAAAAAAATTAGAAAAAGAAAGTTTACCTTTCTAGAGAAAGACAGTCAATGAAAATAGTGGGGTAGGAGTAAGAATTCATTTATCTCAATTGACTGGGACTGCCATCCTTGTAGGTCCCCGTATGATTGAAGCTGTTATCTATGGGAATATCTGTAGTTTGTGCTCTTTCCAAGCATTGGGTACCTGGGGCTGAAGGGAATGTCAAGTTTCAAGCAATGGCTAATAAATGGATCCTCAGGTATGTGCTTCATATTAAGCAAGCGCTCCATAAAGTCATCATAACCTATCAAAAAATAAAGAACATCCAGAAGATCCGAAGCATCGATCATGCCCTCAGTTACCACTGGGCAATTTGTATTCCAGATAGTGAGATTTCCAATACAACAATATCTCTTGTACTCCTGAGTGGTTACTGGCAGAGTAGAGCCTGATGGTCAAGACCCTATTCCTAGGCAGATTTGAAGAATCCCTGATCCGAAAAGAATGCTAGAATCATCTTGTTTGACACATACCTGAAGAAGAATATAGTCATCAACAAACAACTCTAAATATTAGTTTTTCTCCCCATCCCTTAAATCAAACCCAATCTGTTTCTCAGCACCTTTTTTTCTAGTGCTGCAGTTTTATCATCTGAGGTCAGACAAAACAAATTTAATCCTTCTTTCACCCAACAGTCTTTAAAATACTTGAAGACAATTATGTCTCCCATCTCCAAATTTCCTCTTGTTGAATTTTAAAATCACCATTTTCTTTAGTCAATCCTCGTGTAATACAGATATCGCCATCCTTGTCACCCTTCTAAAATAGTCATGATTTCACATTTACTCTAGATATTGGAGAGCATTGTTCAAAGATCTCAGCGATAGAATTGAATTGGCAGAGTTCCAACAATAGAAGATTGCAGAAAAACAAACAAACAAACAAAAAAACAAGACATAGAACTAAGAAAAAGGCTTTGCACAAACAAGTATAATGAAGCTAATATTGGAAGGAAAACAGTTAACTGGGAAAAATAAATCTTTGCAGTGAGTTTCTGTAATAGAAGTCCCAATTCCAAGATGGATAAAGAACTGCTTCATTTTTTTAAAAAATAAGAATCATTCTCCAAATTGTAAGGGTTAAAGGATATGCACAGGCAATTCTCAAAAGAAGACTTTCAAAATATTCATAGTTTTAGGGGGGAAAATGCTCCAAATAACTAATACTTAAAGAATGCAAATTAAAACAACTTTGGGGTTCTACTTCATCTATTATGTCGGCAAAGTTTAATACAAAGGAAAATAGCAAATGTTAAAAGAATTGTGGGGGGAAAGACTTATCTGTGTATGTTGTTGGTAATAACATTCCTAAGAGCAATTTGGAATTATGTTCAAAAATGTTATTTGAGGGGTAAGAGGGGAAAGAGAGAGAGAGAGAAGCATAGAGAATATACTTATCAAATCTGCTATTGACAATGCTAAGAAGAGCAAGTAACATACTACATGAGAGTCAGAATACAAAAATAAAAATCATGGCAAGCATGGATTGTATCTAATAATATGACATTTAGTCCAGTTAAATGAAAAGTCTTACACATAAATTCAAAAATTCAACTTTCCCAAGTACAATATGGCAGAGATATTGTCTGACAAGAATTGTACCAAAAAAAAAAAAAAAGACCTGGAGATTTTAGTGAACCATGTGTTCACTCTAGTCAAAGGTGTGATGTGGCAGGCAAAAAAATGCCACTTTTACCATTCTATCACATTCATATACTTCAACTTAACCCTTATGTAATCCTTTGACTTATGGCTTTGTCTAGTGAAATAAATTAGAACATTTGACTCTTAATCAGTCATTGGATACTTTTCTATTTTTCTGTTATAAATAACATCGTCATGAATATTTTATGCAAATAATTCCTTTCTGTCACTAACCTCTTTAGCAAATAAATGTTAAAATGAAATTACTTACCCAAATAGTAGAAAATAATTATATTTTCTGTTTTATAATGCAATAGTGCTTATTAACATGCTGGAAACATTTCCCAGTTGTGAAAATAATGAATTGGATGCCAATATTTCTATATCATAACTAATATAAAATTTTCATCATCTATTATCATATTTGCCAGTTTGAGAGATGTAAGATCAGCATTTTTAAAATGTTGTTTTTCTTTGATTATTAGTGATTCTGAACTCTTTTTAATACTGGAAGATTATGCTTCTTTTAAAAAAATATTTTCAGTGACATTCTATAAATTTATGCAAATTTCTTATGGATTTGATATTTCAAAATTTTGCAAGTAATATCTAATATGAATATTCCAACCCCCAAGCAATATATTTTATTTTATTCAATATGCATGTTTATGTTTTTAATATTGTTATTTTACATAACCAAATCATCTTTTAAAAAAGTTTTCAATCTCAAAATAAATTAAGAATTATTTTCTTATACATAGACGAAAAGGACATAGCTTCTCATTCTTTTCTTTTAAGATATAAAATGGCTTTTATATTTATACTACTGGTCAAATGTTCTAATTTATTGCACTAGATAAAGCCATAAGTCTAAGGATTACATAAACATTAATTGGGAAAAAAAAATACTTGACTTGTCTTAATTCCTTTGAATCCAAAAAAATTATAGATAAAATGTAATGTAATTACATACAAAATATATCCAATTAGTCAAAAAAAAGCATTTATTGAGCATTTACTATGTATACATTATTGTGGCAACCACAGGAGTTTATATTTGATTCAGAAAATCATGGGAGAGATTTGAGCACAATAAGCAAGAGGAAAATTTGGTTATGTCTGCACATTAGAAAAAGCACCATGACAATTGAAGTTAGATGGAAGTGGGGAGTAGCTATGGTGTCAGTTGAGAGAAGGTGATTTATGAGAGTTTTATTTATTGTAAGGGAGAAACAAGAGTTGGCAATGGATTAAATATGTGGGGTGAGTGAGAATAAGGAATTCAGAATGATTCTGTGATTGAGATTTTTCTTGATCAGGAGGATGGTCATGTACTCAACAGTAATATGGAATTTTGGAAAAGAGGTGAATTTTTTTGGGGGGAAGATAGTGAATTTTGTTTTGAGCATGCTGAATTTGAAATATCTATACACACTGTTTTGAGATATATAAAAGGTTGTTGATGGAGCATGATTAAATCTCAGAAGAGAGACTAAGGTTGAATAATATATGGATTGGAGAATTATTTACTTATAGAAGTAAACACTTATAGAAGTATATTTACTTATAGAAGATAATTGAACTATGTTTTAGAAGAGATCACTAAGAGAGGTAGAATAGAAAGGAAAGAGAAGGCCTAGGATAGAAGCTTGTAGGACATCCAGTCAGTCACATCGACTGGACAAGAAATGGTTCATTATTGACTTTCATGGAGAAATTTTAGCTAGATTATAGAAAGAATAGTTGATCAAGAACACAAAACTAATGGAGTAAAAACTGGCAAAAGAGAAGAAAAAAGCAACAACATCAAAATATCATGGGAATAAGTTTATAGGACTGATTGAAGCTAGCTAGGAGAATTATACAGAAGTTAATTAAGAATTATTGTTTCACAGAAGAAGGGGATAAAGTAAAACTATGAATATTGTAATGTAAGAAATGATATTGGGGGAATTATCCAGAACTTTGAATATAGAAAATAAAGTTTAAATTGAGAGAAGAGATGAATCATCTTTTAGAAAAAAACAAAACAAATAACAAAACTATACTTCCAACTCTAAGATACTACTAAAAATAGTAGCAAATGTAACAATTTCAATGTTAAAAAAACCAAACTTTGCAAACAGTAAGGAAAAAAAAAACCTTTCACATATGAAGTTAAGGAATTTTAGAGAGACAGAAAGATAGAGAGATGGAGACAGAAGAAGTAGAGACAGAGAGACAGAGACAGAGATACACAGAGAGAGAGACATAGAGAGAAAGAAGGAGGAAGAGATTGATTTGACTTTTAGGTTAAAGAAAAGTTTTAAGTCTAAAACTACAAGTGATAGAGGAGGAGTCATTATGCCTCATTAGAAACAGTTTCTTGATAGTAATTTCCCTACAAGAAATAAAATCACAGGTCCATATCAAGACTGAGAAATGGTAATAGATATCAGACCAATCCTATGTCTTAACACTATGCTGGGATTTTTTCCCAGGTTTTTTTTTTTTTTTTTTTGAAGTGAACTACTTTTCCTATAGTTCTGAGAATTTCTACTTGTAAAAATGATTGATTGAATACAAAACTTAATACTGTGAATTTTTCCCTATTAAGTTTAATCCTGGATTTGGCATGATGTTCTAGAAGGTCAAGATATTTTTTGGGGATTACAATTGCATCATCCCACATGTTATCCATCCTTTCCAGAATTTTGGCATTTATCCATTTCCTGATCATTTTAACTATGCTTCATTCAAAATTTTAACAAAAACAATGTCAAATAGAATAGACTGCTGTCAGAATAGTTGTCATGGTGGATCTATCTCTGCCTCTTCCTTTCTTCAAAACAGCAATAAATGTGCAAATTGAAGTAATGAAAACATCAGCCAAAAAAAAAAAAGGGAAATGAAACTAATTTTTGTAGGGCAAACCTCCTGGAAAGATTGGTAGTGAGACTTAAGAAATGACTAAAGAGATAAACAAAAAATACACATAATTCACAAAAAAATCTTAATCCAAAACTAATAAAATCAATAAACATCCAGGAACAATAACAATGAATGAGAAATATAAAGAAAAAAAGGAAGAATGCTAAAATAACTATCAAGCTTCCAGGAGAAAGAATAAAATAAACCTCTAAGTTTCAGTGATTTTAGAAGTTCAACAAAGGAAAAAGGAAGAAAAAATAATGGGCATTAGAGACCCTGAAGAAGAATACAAAAATGCAAGTTAATCAAGTGCTTAGAACAGATAGTGGAAAATATTAATACATCATGGAACTCTCTGAAAGAAACAGCTAAAGATGGGAGGAAATGCTCTGATAGAAAAAAAAATAGGGGAATGTAATGGGCTGAGGCTTGAGATGATGCACTGAGGTCCCAAGCACATGAGGCTAAATAGTAATTGGACCATACTCTATTAATATATAAACTTGCACAAAGAATGGGGGGGCATTCATTCTCCAAGCTTATATATTAATAGAGTATAGTCCAATTACTATTTAGCCTCATAGGCAAGAAAGATTGCGATAGCAATATGGGCAGCTGCGACAGGAAGCCAGCTAACAGAAGAGGAATCTGAGCTGAAAAGTCATGGCAATGGCAAAAGCAAGCAGTGTCTCCTCCCCTTCCTTTTCCACTCCCCTGCCTCCACCCACCAAAATCATCATTTCCTATACAACACATCAGGACTTGCACAAAGAGTGGGTGGCGGCCATTCTTTCTCCAAGCTTATATATTAATAGAGTATGGTCCAATTACTATTTAGCCTCATGTGCTTGAGACCTCAGTGCATCATCTCAAGCCTCATCCCATTACAGGGGAAATGAAAATGATGTCAAAGGTTATCAGTTACAAGCTGCAAAAGAGAAGATAAAACTATTATGCTTTATAAGAACAAAAATCAACTGATCATCTAGTGGAAAAAAGAGAAAAACTAAATGATGTGAAGGCATAGTGACACAGAAATATCTTAGCGTGATGAAGGAGATGAACAGAAGGAACATGTGAATGGCTGTTTTGGCAAAGGATGTGAACATCATTCTTAAAAAGAGATGGAGAAGGGGAAGGATTCTTCCCAAAGTGACAATTCTCTGAGATAGACAAAGATTATATGTGTGTCTATACACATGTACATATGTAAAAACAGATATGTGTGTGTGTGTGTGTGTGTGTGTGTGTGTGTGACAACCGCACTAGCACCCAGGACACCCCAGAATCAGCGGGAGTCTTTATTCTTGGTCTTTAGGGATAAGAGTGAACAGGCTAGAAGCAGAAGCTCCGCAATGGTCTTCTTCTTTGTCTATTGCTAAAGTGACTCTGGCTAGTCTTACCCCACCCCCTAGTCCCTCCTACAATTCTCTGTGTACACCAATCATCGAGCCAGCACAGGATAGTGTGCCATTTTCCAAGGGCCATTTTCCAAGCATATGCCTATAGAGTATCATCCAATCAGTAGTTAGCCTCAAATGCTCTGTTGTCCTGACTTCAGTGCATTGACTCAAGAGTTTCAGCCCTCTACATATAAATATATATGCACAGATATGCATAATTGTGAGTGTATACATATATTGTATCTTTATTTTATAAACATGCAATGTATTATGTTTGTATGCATACATTTACATATATGTATCTATACATGTATCATATTCCATGATAAAAGTAAGGAAAATTAAAAGAGAGTAAAACACATTGATCACATATTGGAAAAAGAGACAAAACTATTATTATAATTATTTCATTTATACTTTAAAAATATAAGTAGCAATCAAGTATCTGAGTACCAGAGGTTGAGATAAAGAAAGAGAGGAGAGTAGCTGTATGGAATAGTAGAATTTCTTTTAAAAACAATGTGTTAATTTTAAGTTAATATTAAATAAATAAAGGCAAAAATTAATAATTATAAACATTATTATAATGAAATTGACTAAACTCATGTTTAGTGAAAAAGGTTGAAGAATGGATTAGAAAATAAAAGCCGACAATTTACTTCATGTAGGATACATATTTTTGAACACTGATTATGGATATAAAGGGAGAAATTAGAATACAATAGATTTTTTTTCGATTTTTTTTAATCTAAGAGTTAGGAAAAATGATATTGATAAAGAAGGTATAAAATAAACAATTCCAAGAAAAAATTGAAAATCTCAATTTTATTTAATGATGCCATAAGACAACATCAAAAGCATATATGTGGGCTTATGTATATATAGGTGTATGCACATATTTACATGCATAAAATAAACATATAACTCTAGAAGAGACTATACATGTATACATACAAATTTATACATATATGGTAGTATGTAGTTAAGCACATAAAAAAGTTGAATTTAAAAAGATAGAATAAGAAAATAATTATGCCTTCCAGAAATTACAAGAATTTATTTTTTTATTTATTTGACAAAATTATTAGAAAATGGGAATCAGAGTCAACTTATTTCTAATTATTATTATATATCTCTTAAGAAATTAATCATTTGCTAGGTCATAAAGAACCCTTGAGTAAAAAAAAAAGACATATACAGATATTAAATAATTTATATACAATACCATCATGCCAAAAAATAAATTACAATTGATGTAGACAACATATATTATAGATATGAACCCACATGGAAATTAAATAACAATATCATAGACAGTCCTTGGAGTATAAAACAAATTGCTGAAATAAAAATACAAAAGAATAATAGTGAGACAATATGCCAGAATTTATGGAATTGAATCCAATCTGGCATGTATTTATTAAGCACCTTATCTGTGTGAGGCACAATTCTAGATACTATCAATAAGAAGGTTAAAAAAAAAAAAAAAAAACACACAGCTGCAACTCTCAAGGAGCCTACATTCTGGAGGGGGGTGGGCAGAGCATACAGACAGTATATGTGTAACTATTTAAGGAGGGAGAGAGCATTAACAACTAGAAAGATCAGCAAAATTTCTTGTAGCAGAAGCAGCTGGCACCAACTAAAAATGCAAAGGATCTTCTTGAATTCATAAATTTGCCACAAAGGCTGGAAACACATTTCCTAGACTTGCTATTCAGTCAAGGAAACCATAAAAGAAGAGTTAATTTCAAATTCTAGTCAAATCAACCTAGACTAGATCAAGTCTTAGCTGCCATATGCAAGTCTGTTCTTTTTTGGGGGGCAGAGAATTATCAATTCTTTATCTCCCATCCTCCTAGGAGAAGCTTTATGGGAACTGAGATGTTCATTAGTGTGAATATGAGGAGCTTGAGCACGAGGGAGAGCGAAGGAGGGAGGGAGGGAGAGAGAGAGAGAAATGAAAGGAGGGTGAGACAGAGACACAGACATAGAAACATAAACAGAGAGCTTCAGAGACAGAGACACAGAGAAAGACAGAGACAAAGAGACAGAAAGCGAGAAAATCATTCTCCATTCTCTTATTCTCATTCTCAAATGTTCCTTGAATGAACCATTTCATCTTAATCTAAAGAGTGGGCCACCAAAGAGATCTTAAAGAAAGGAAAAGGAAACATATGTGCAAAAATGTTTGTGACATCCCTTTTTGTAGTGGCAAGAAGCTGGAAATTGAGTGGATGGCTATCAGTTGAAAATGGTTGAATAAGTTATGGTATATGAATGTTATTGAATATTATTGTTCTCCAAGAAATGATTAGAAGGATGACTTTAGAGAGGCCTGGAGAGCCTTACATGAACTGATACTAAGTAAAATGAGCAGAACCAGGAGATCATGGTACATGGCAGCAAGAAGATTATGTGATGATCAATTTTGATAAATATGGCTCTTTTCAACAATGAAGTGATTTATGCCAGTTCCAATGGTCTTGTGATGAAGAGAGTAATCTACACCCAGAGAGAGGACTATAGGAACTGAATGTGGATCACAACATAACATTCTCACTCTTTTTGTTGTTGTTTGGTTGCATTTTGTTTTCTTACTCATTTACTTTCATTTTTTGATCTGATTTTTTTTGTGCAGTAAGAGAATTTTATAAATATGTTTATATATAATTGATTTTAACATATATTTTAACAGGTTTAATATATACTGGATTGCCTGCCATCTAGGGAACAGAGGAGGGGAAAGAGGAGAAAATCTGAAACCCAAGGCTATGCAAGGGTCAATGTTGTCAAATTATCCATGCATATGTTTTGAAATTAAAAAATAAGACTTTATTAAAAAAAAAAAAGATTGGAGTACCTATGGCCAACTAGCTGAAAGCAGTTAGGGGAAATTACCATGTATCATACAGGATGATACTCATAAACCATGCACACATATGCTCCATGAGATATATTTCCAGTATCACACACTTATTTGATATATGTACATATAATCAGCAGTGCTGATTCTTAACTTTTCGCCTAAAAATAGTAGCTGGAAATACTTTCAAACTAATAATCCAAACTCACACACACACACACACACACACACACACACACACACACACACATTGCAAATTGGGCAAAATACTATTGTAAAATAATTCATAAACTTCTTTTAGAAGTAAACTGAGCTTGTGGTTACTATTATAGTAACTTTTGACATTCAAATGATGTTTCTTCTTTCACCCAGAATACCACATAATATTTCAGACTTGTTCCATTTTATGTTTTAATCTTCTTCAAGAAGGCAAGCATACATCCGGGTTAATAGGCAAGCAGTCTTGATTCTTACTGGAAATCACTATAATATCTGTGGGTAATAAATCCTGAACTATTGCTTCCCTCCACATTGTGGCATCAATCCTTCAGTTACAGGTTTCATGTACATTCCTTTCTCCACCCTTGGTATTTGAACTTCTGGGAAAAAAGAGAGATAAGAATGGTACACAATGCTTGGGAAGCACATGGAATGTTAAGCACACCAAAACTGGTGGTATACCACAGAACCATGAAGTGAGACAGAGGAAACCAGCACATCTGGGAGACGTTTTTGATTGACATTTTATAATAAACCAGCTCCTCTTAAAACTATTGAAAGCTATACTTTCTCTCTATTCCTTCCCCTCTGAACTTGACTGGGAATAGAGAATACATGTCATTTCTTATCTCATTTGTAATACAGAATTCTCACCAAGATCCATAATCCAAGGTTCTTTCTAAAATCTTCCTAAACATTCATCTCATCCTTATGACTTGCCAAATCTTAGTAGTTATACCTCCTCAATATCTCATATTCAATATGTTTCTCTATTCCAACCAAAATTGCCCTAATTCAGTCTAACACCACCTCCTACATAGACTATTATAATAGTATTCAGTCATTTCACTGTATCCAGTTTCTTCTCTTTCCACAAAGGGAAAGATGAAGATAATTCATTTTATATAAGACAACTGTGACTCCTATTACTCCCCTTCTCAAGATACTTCAAGGGTTCCCACTTGATCAGAAGTTAAAATACAAGCTCCTTTATTTGGAATTTAAAGCTCTTCATGATCTGGCTCCAACCACCTTTCCAAGATCATACACGTATCAACATATACTACATTTGAATCAAATTGTCCTGATTACTCTTTCTCATATACAATATTTTATTCCCTATTTCCATGCCTTCATTTATCAAAACTTGGAATCAAAGTTTCCTTCAAGGATTAGTTCAAGTATCTATCACCTTATTTCACAGATCTTTCCTAATTAAGTTATCATACATGCCACCCACCATAATTATGTATTTTTAAGGGGGAGGGAGTTATTATGTATATTATGTGTGAACATGTTTCTAGCTTCACTAAAGTGAGATAGTATCTCACTCAAATTCTCATTTGCATGTTGATTGTTCTTATGGCCAGTGGGGATACCAAAATCCTTTAGGAAAATCTTAGGAACTGATAAAACCTGAATTAATGACATGAGAGCAATACCACCTGGTTGAAAATCCAGATATTGCACTTATCTAAATAAAATGCCTTGGTAGAAAATTAATACAATATTATTTTGTCTTCCTGTTCACTTAAAGAAGGTAACAGTAAAGTAATTCAACCAAAAGACTCATGTAAGAGCCCCTGACACATTGTGTGTGTGTGTGTGTGTGTGTGTGTGTTTTAATAAATCAAATTGATTTAAAAATGTTCTTTTTTTCAAGCACATTATATTGTAAGCAAGTGGGGTATAGTAGAAAGTTCAATGAATTTGAAGTCAGAGAACTTGAACTAAAGTTATCAAGTGGTTCTCCCATTTAATAACCATTTTGTTTTACAAAGTAAAAAAAAAGTAACATCTCTAGAACTCATTTTAAAAATGACAAGGTTGTACAACAGAACCTTGTATAGTCCTCTGTGTGTGTTGAGGTGGGGGGGGCGTTGGGGGTGTTGGGGGGAGGGTAAAGGGACTGTGTATTGGCTTCCCAATACCTTACTAAGCAGAAATCATAGAAGAATAAAGTTGATAGTATGAACTTAAATCTGTTAAAAGTGCTTAGTTTGGAAGTATAAAATATTATATCTATTTATGCATTAATGTACTATACAAGACATGCCAGGTACAGGGCTACTATTCCTATATCTGTTTGGAATCATGTATAAGTCAAACAAAAACATCTTGCTATTTTTATTTTTTTTCTGCCAATCCAAAGAGAGTTTACTGAGACCTGGTCTCAAAATCAATATTTTAATGTTTTTGTGTAGCCATACCAAAAAAACAGCTGAAAGATCAGGTTCAGTTCTATACCCCAAGTAGAACCAGAGAAGAGGAGGCTTCCAAATATATTTTCCATTGAAAAAAATAACAACTATAGTCAGTCAATATACAATTTAATTGCTTATTATATGTCAGCAATTGAGCTAAATTTTGGGGATATAAAGAAAAATTATAAAATAATTCCTCTCCTCAAAAAGTTCTCATTCTTTTAGGAGAAATCAGTATATTAGTACCTAAGCTGATACAAGAATACATGGAAGACAAATTTAGAGAGTAAGGCAATAGTCAACATTGAAAACTAGAAAAGTCATCCTCCAGAAGGTAGCATTTAAAATCAGTCTTAAAGGAGCTCAGAAAAAGCTAAGATATATGTCAATGTCATAAAAAGTAAATGCTAAAAATATGGATCAAAAGACACCTTTATGACTGGCTAGAGACAAATTTTGAGTGTTACTTATACTCACACACACAAACTTTTTAACAAATATATTTGTGTCTCCATGTTAATTAGAAATAAAGATACAATTGTAATTTTTAGTCATCCTAGAGATCCTGATCTTAAAAGGGGGGGGAGGGAAGCAGACAGACAGTATTTGCTTTGTCTTCCACATTTCCAGGCTGGGGATTTTAATTGCAAATGAGTTTTCATTGGTCTGTAAAAACATGTGGTATCATGTATATAGAGTTTAGAAAAACTGACACAAGAAGGCAAAAATTACATGAATTATTCACAGTGTTGATGTGCTTTGTGTTTAGTTTCTACAGCTGGAAGCAGATGATTCACTTCAACTTTGCCAACAGTTGCATTGAATCACAAAGGAAGGGTGAATTGAGTATGTTTTCCCTGAGTTTAAGTAATCAAAACATCTGGAGACTGAAGCTACTGTACTTTACCACTGTATATGATAGGGTTATGGTTAAAAAAAAATTGAGAGGAATTACTTAAGTTGGTCAGTTCTACACTGAATTTCAATAGTAGACTTTTGACAGAGACAACTACCAATTTTATAAAGTTGAATGTCTCTGATTTTTGATTTATGTTCTCTTACTACTGTTCAATGGCTGCCCAATCTTATCTTTTTACTCTATTTTTCTTCTTGTATTCCTTGGACTGCTCAATATATAGAAGTAATTTCTAAGTCACCACTTGTCATTAATTACAATGAACTCATCTATTATGATATGTCATACAGAGGTGGTGTGGTGTGGTGAAAAGAGCAATGACTGAAATAATAATTTGGTTCAAATCTAACCTGATGTTACTTGATCTTGGCAAGTCCCTTAATATCTTCTCTTCTGTACAATGATGCATTAAATGAGATAGCCTCTGAAAACTAGATTTAGATTTATGCTTATATAAGCATGGAATAAAAACAGAGGGAAAGTTCTACTAATGATAAAGCGTGAATCTATTAACTGCATCGATGAGGAAACATAGCACTTTGTTCATAATATGGCATATTAAAATCTTTAAATGACTTGTAGATTTAATAAAATTTTGAATCTTTATTTTCCCAGGTGGAGAACTGAGTTAAAAAATAGGATATAATATCAGTCAACAAGTATGAGCAAATTATGGCCCTAACATTCCAGACAGTAAAAATGGTTGAAAACAACACCACAAAATTTGCATTGTCTATATATTCAAATAGAGGTTTGTTGATGTGTATTTATCTATGTGGTTATTCAGTGTTGACTCTAGCTATAGGAAGCATCTACTCATGTTCCCCTTACAAAAACAAAAACAAAAACAACAACAACAAAAAAAACCTAATATGTTCCTTAACATAAAATAGAAGGATAATCTGTGGTGACTTTCAACAAAATCATTTTACAGATGGAGAGAATAAAGTTCTAAGAAATGGGGTGACTTGTTAACTAATAGATGGCAGAACTAGCACTCAAGTTTTTAACATCTAATTATACATTAGAATAGATACTACCATTACTATTACCATCACCACCATCACCATCACCACCACCACCATCAATCATCTTCCCTTGAGGAAACATCTAATTAATGCAAATCTGCAGCTTATATGTAATTTAGAGAGTTCACCAGGCTAATGATCAATGAAATATCTTATTCCTCTTATAAGACCAATAGGTATCAGGGGAAGGCTCAACTCAGGTTTTTCTAACACTTGAGTTCATGTTTCAATGATCATAAAAAAACCAAATATATACAGTATTTCATTTTCTTCCTTCTGTAATCTAAACTCTAGGTCAGACTCCACAAAACTCAGTGAATTGCCTCCATCTTTCATATACATTTCCTCTACCATTGCTCATATTATCTTCTATATCAGAAATGTTTTCCCTCATCCCTATTGTAATTTGTCTCCCAAACTTTGCTTATTGTATACTACCCACTTAAACATCAAATATCACTTTCTCTACTTGAAAACTTTGAAGTGACTCCCCATAAGGCTTCAGACTGCACTTTGTATGTATTACTCTTTGTTAGGTAGTCAGTCAGGAAACAGGCATTTACTCCTTCCTTCTTGTTTATTAGCTTATTATGGATGAGAATACAAATACAAACATGAAAACAATCCTGCCATCAAGGAACTTACATTCTAATGGCAAAAGAAAAAAAAAATATATATATAACATGACATTGAAATGAGATGGAAGTAGGATTGGAATTTTGGAGCATATGAAGGTACTTGTCTATGTATTCTGAGTATATAGTAGAGAAAGTACAATGGTGAGGAATGATTCCTCTTCTGAAGAAATGGAGGCTCTAGGGGAAAAGATCCAGGTAGAGTGAGAGACTGAAGGGAAGAATGGGCACTTCCAATGTGAATAGTCCAGAAGGGGAATGAGCTTTCAGGGCAAAGACTTTTCCATGGCATATGGTAGACCAAATCCTGGGAAGATCAGTAAGCAGTATAGCCTGGAGAAAAATATATGGCAATCATTTGCATATTCTTCACTTCCCTCTACTTCACTGAAAACTTCCTAAGGTCAGAGTATTATCTTATTCTCCACTTTCTGGCATAGTAGTCTGTATAGAAAAATAATGGTTGATTTGAATCAGGCATTTTGGGGGTGCAGGCCAAGCAGGACAGGACACTGACAAGAATAAAGGCCATGTTGTACTGGAGGGCTCTGAGAAGATGGTGGAATAGGTCAGAAAATTTCAAATTCTCCAGATTTCCTCCATAAACACAACAAATTTCTCCTCATGGTGAACACCAATGAAAAACAAATAAGACTGGGGCAAAACAGGAATCCTTGTGGGACAATCTGAGAAGACCCTAACCACCACCCCCAACCCCCCAGGACTGGGTTTAACTTATGTGAAGTACAAACACCTCCAGGCTAGTTCTGCTGAGACAAAGAAGAGACTAGCTGGGTTGTGAAGGAACCTTAGCCCAAACCACAGGAACTTTCACTTCCTGGACAGCTCAGAGAGTTGGGGGGCTGCATCCAGGAAGACTGAGGAAACCTCTGCTGATCAGGAATTCCAGGCTCAACTATGCTGCTGAGAAGAGGCCCTGGATAAGAAGGAACCAACATATCCGGTGGATACAGAAGCAGTGGGGCTTTCTTGCTGCTGGCTATGGGAGCTTGCAGGAATCTTGAGTTTTTGGTTTGGGGTTCCAGATGAAAGGAGAGAGCTCAAGTAAATTGAGAAGCATCATTCTCACCCCACCCTGTGATTAGAGGTGTTTACACAAATAGTTCTCATTTTAAAAAGGAGAACAGGCAAAAAACCATTATAGCACCACAGCATACTACCCATAACTATAAGCACCCTGCTATTGATATGTAAATGCATCCTTACTGTAAGCATCCCTTGCTTCAAATAGAACAGAGTTTGTCACGCCCTCCTTCACTTCTCAAGAAGGGTGAGAATCAAAAAAAGGAGATACAGAGCCAAACCAGACAGTGTCAGCAGGTTCCCTCTGGGCTCAAGGGTTTTATACCTTACTCAGAGTTCCCCCACTATCATGGGCCTCTATACTTTATGAAAAGAGATTTTTACTCAAGAGCAATTTCCATATGCTAATGAAATAGCAGGTGTAGTTCCTCTAATCCGCTATCCTCTTCTCTACCAACATATAATAGGTCCTGGCAATGCATTTAATAAATGCATGTTGATTAGTAATATGATAAGATATGTTATAAAGTATTACAAATCAGTGGGAAGAGTCAAGATGGCTAAGAGTAGATAGGACTTTGCTTGAACTCTTCCTGGCTTCCCTCAGTTGGAGTGACAGAAGCCACAAATATTTGGAATGCAACAAATTTCCAGCAGAAGATATCTTGGAAGGACTTCAGGAAAGTTCTGGTTCACTTGGTGGGGGGGGGGGGGGACTACTAAAAAATAAATTAATTGAGGCAGAATTGTAATTTCTATAATATTAGCTTGGCTCATCAATGAGAAATTTATATTTTCCCAATTCTTTAGATATGACTTTACTTGTGTGAAAAGTGTTTTGTAATTGTGCTCATATAGTTCTTGGATTTACCTTGGCAGGTAGATACCCAAGTGTTTTATTTTATCCACCGTAATTTTAAATGGGATTTCTCTTTCTATCTCTTGCTGATGGGCTTTGTCAGTAATATATAGAAATGTTGATGATGTATGTGGGTTTATTTTGTATCCTGAAACTTTGCTAAGTCTGTGAAATGTTTCCAGTAGATTTTTGGATGATTTTCTAAGATTGCCTAAGTATTTCATCATATCATCTGTAAAGAGTGATATTTTTATTTCCTCATTGCCTATTCCAATTACTTTTAGATCTTTTTTTTTTATTGCTAAAGCCAACATTTCTAGGAAAATGTTGAATAACAGTGGTGATAATAGATATTCTTGTTTCACCTTTGATCTTATTGGGAATGTATCCAGCTTCTCTACATTATAAAAATAATTGCAGTTGGATTTAAATAGATATTATTCATTATTTTAAGGAAAGCTCCCTTTATCCCTGTACTCTCTAATGTTTTTAATAGGAATGAGTGCTGTATTTTTTCATAAATTTTTTCTTTATCTATTGAGATGATTATATAAATTTTGTTATTGATTTGTTATTGTTTGTTATTATTTTGATATATTGATTACCTAATTGTTATTGATATGGTCAATTATGGTAATAGTTTTCCTGATATTGAATCAACCCTACATTCCTGGTATAAATCCCACTTGATCGTAGTATATTATCCTTCTGCTAAATTGCAGTAATTTCATTGCTAATATTATATTTATATTTTTTGCATCAATATTCCTTAGGAAGATTGGTCTATGATTTTCTTCCTCTGTTTTGGCTATTCCTGGTTTAGGTATCAGTGCCGTATTTGTGCCATAGAAGGAATTTGGTGGGACTCATTTATCTATTTTTTCCAAATAATTTGCATAGTATTGGAATTAATTGTTTTTTTGTTTTTTTAATGTTAGCATTCAATTGTGAATCCATCTGCTTCTGAAGATTTTTTTTCCTAGGGAGTTCATTAATGGCTTCTTGAATTTCTTTTTTTTTTTTTTTTTAATGAGACTACTCAAGTGATTTATTTCCTCTTTTATTAATCTGAGCAATTTACATTTTTGTAAATATTCATCCATTTCAGCTAGATTATCAGACTTGCTGCCATGTAACTAGGCAAAATAGCTCCTCATTATTACTTAATTTTTTTTCCAGTGGTGATAAGTTCATCATTTTCATTTTTAATGTTGGTGATTTTTTGTTTGTTTGTTTGTTTGTTTTTACTTTTCTTTTTCTAATCATATTAGCCAAGGGTTTATCTATTTTTTTTCATAAAACCAACTCTTAGTTTAATTAATACATTCAATAGTTTTCTTAGTTTCAATGTTACTTTTGTTGTCTATTTCTTCCTGTACCAGACTTAAAATACTGTCTAGGAAGTTGTATGTTCCACTGCTTGGTGCTATTTGTGTTATTAAACTTAATAACATTGCTACTTCATTGTTTATGGTATCATTTGTCAAGATGTACTTTCCTTCCTTATTTTTTTTTAATTAGATCTATTTTTACTTTTGCTTTATGTGAAATCAGAATTGCTACCTCTGCTTTTTTTTTTTTTTAACTTCAGCTAAAGTGTAATAAATTCTATTCCAGCTTCTTACCTTTACTCTGTATATGTCTCTTTGTGTCAAATGTTTTTCTTGTCAGCAAAATATTGTAAGATTCTGCTTTTTAATCCACTCTGTGATTCGTTTCCATTTTATGAGAGTTCATCCCATTCCCTCCATCCTATTTTCTCCCTTTATTGTTCTCTCTTTCACCCTACCCTTAGTAGTGTTTTTTTAATCCATCACACTCACTACCTTATCTTCTATTATCCTCCCCTCTTCTCTTACCTTTTCCCCTAGTGTTTCTGCTCTCCTTTCTATCTGATTCTCACTTTTCTTTCCCCTTTCTCCTCCTATTGCCTTATAGGGTTAAATAAAGTTCTATACTCACCTGAATGATTAAGTTATTCCTTTTTACAAACAAAACTGATGAGATATAGCTTCAAGTAATGCTCATTACCCTACCTTCTTCCCTGGCTTGCAATATGTCTTTTATGCCTCTTCATATGCTGTAATTTATCCCATTATACATCTCTTTTCTTCTTCCAATAGAGGCCTTTTTCCATTCTTTAGTGTCTTTTTCTCTGATATCATCAAAACAGAGTCCATTCACAACCATATTTTCTGTATATGTGCTGCCCCTCTCTGTCTGCCCCAAAAGCAGATACAGTTCTCAAGAGTTACAGATATCAATTTTTTTTTCCCATCTAGGGATGTAAATAGTTTAACTTTTGAACAATTTTTTATTTTTAGCCTGTTTATCTTTCTGTGCTTCTCTTTAGTCCTGCATTCATAGATTAAATTTAGTTTAGTTTAGGTTTTTTTTTTTTAATAATAGAAATGATTGAAAGTTTCTTACTTCATTGAAAATCCATCACTTCTCCTGAAAGATAATGCTGAGAATTTCACTGGGTAGTTAATTCTTCCTTGTAACTTCCAGGTCTTTTGCCTTCTGGCAAATGGCATTTTAGGCCCTCCAATCCTGGGTATTCTTGACTGTTATGCCTTGATTTGTGAATTATTTTTTTCTGGCAGTTTGCAGTATTTTTTCTTTGAGATTGTAGTTTTAGAGTTTTGTGCAGTATTCCTCGAGGTTTTCTTTATGGGATTTCTTTCAGAAGGTGATTGATGGTTTCTTTCAGTGAGTATTTTCCACTCTGTTTCTAGAATATCAAGGAAGTTTTCCTTAATGCTGTCTTGAAAAATGTTATCCAGACTCTTTTTTTAGTCATTGCCTACAGGTGGACCAGTAATTTTTAACTTGTCTCTTCTGGATCTATTTTCCAAATTGTCTATTTATCTTATGAGGTACTTCACAGTTTTGTCCCCCATTTTTTAGTTTGTTTGACAAATTATTCATGTCTTATAGAATCATAGATTCCATTTGCTCCATTCTAGTTTTAATGTGTAATTTTCTTCAGTTAACTTTTATGTCTCTTTTTGCAATTGATTTATTATACTTTTGTTTTTCTTCAGTGGATTTTTCTTTGTTTTTTTTTTTTTTTGCATTTGGCCAATTGCATTTTTTAAGGAATTGCTTTCTTTTTCTAATCTGTTGACTCCCTTTTACATACCTCTTAGTTCTTTTTTTCATTGTTTCCTTCTACCTGTCTTATTTGCTTTTTGAGGTTTTTTATGTGCTCTTCCAAGAAAACTGTTGGGCTTGAGATCATTCATCTCAAGATAAGGTCAAAATGAGTTCATGATTTATACATAGAGGGTGATACTGTAAGCAAATTAAGAGAACAAGGGTTAGTCTATCTTTTAGATATGTGAAGAAGGCAGGAATTTATGGTCAAAGAAAAATCAGAGATGAAAATGCAAAATAGATAATTGTGATTATATTAAGTTAAAAAGTTTTTGTACAAGCATAACCAATGCAACTAATATCAGAGAGGATGCAGAAAACTGGGGGAAATTTTTTCTATACATAAAATGGCTCTGAGAAAGGTCTCATTTATGAAATATATAGAAAATTGACTCAAATTGATAAGACTATAAGCCTTTGTCCAATTGATAAATGATCAAGGAACAATTTTCAGATGAAGAAATTTAAAGCCATTTCTAGTCAAATGAAAAAATGCTATAAATCACAATGGATTAGAGAAATGCAAATTTAGACAACTTTGCGGTACTACTATACCTCTCAGATTCACTAAGATGACAGGAAACGATAATGATAAATGTTGGAGGGGATGTGGGAAAACTGGGACACTGATACATTGTTGGTAGAGTTGTGAACTGATCTAACCATTTTGAAGAACAATTTGGAACTATGCCCAACAGACTGTCAAACTGTCATACAATTTCATCCAAAAGGTTATCTACTGGGTCTGTATCCCAAAGAGATCATAAAAAAGGAAAAAGGATTCACATGATCAAAAATGTTTGTAGCAGCCTTTTTCTAGTGGCAAGAAACTGTAAATTAAGTGGATGTCCTTCAGTTGGGGAATGGTTGAATAAATCATTGTATTTGAATGTTATGGAATATTATTGTTCTGTAACAAATGATCAGAAATCTGATTTCAGAAAGGCCTGCAGAGACCTACATGAACTGATGTTAAGTGAGGGGAGTACAAACAAGAGAACATTGTACACAGCAACAACAAGATTATGTGATTATCGGTTCTGATGGACTTGGCTCTTTTTAACAATGAAGTAATTCAGGTGAATTCTAATAGAGTTATGAAGGAGAGAGCCATTTGCATCCAAAAAGAGGCCTGTGGAGACTGAATATGGATAACAACATAGGATTTTTATCTTTTTTGTTGTTTTGCTTGCTTTTTTCCCTTTCTCATTTTAAAAAATTTTTATCTGATTTTTCTTGTGTAGCATCATAAATTTGGAAATATATCTAGAAGAATTTACCTATAATTAATCTATCATCTACTTACCTATCTATGTAGATGCTTCACTTAATCAAATGTCTTGCATAATTATATTTCTGAATATCTCTGGATATTTTTGAATTTAGATGGTACAGTATGATTACTTAAGTCCCAATCTCCTAAAGCCTATCATATTCAAACGGTCTTGCCGTAATGGCTGACACCTTAACTTCTCTACATTACTGCATACTATATATTCTTCCTTAGCCAGATGTTGGCAGGCTATTTGAGGTTTTTTTTTTTTTTAATTTGGCAAACTTTGGCTGATTTAATAGTTCAGTATACATTTTCAAAAGTCATAATGACCTCAAAGACAGTAAAAGTATAGTACTTATGACAGAATACTAGATCTAGTTGAAGTGTTTCTATGGACTTAAAGGAATCATGTTTGCTTTAACTTCATTGGTTTTTGGCATGCTTATGACCATTGGTCAGGCCATGCTTCATTTGTTAATTATTTATTCTTAATCCTCACTGTATCACTATGGAAATGGCGAGAACGCATTTCCAGGTTCATTGAAGCAAGTAACTTCACTCCTTGGACCACCTGTCTAATATCCATTGCTATCCTTAGTGGCAGGAAATTCATTCCTATTTTATAGTAAAGATACAAGGGTCCACTCCTTGCTCTTTGAATAAGGTACAGCCATCTCTTACCATTCTTTTAACTGTCAAATTCTAAAATATAAAGACAGTGTAAGATATGATTCAAGTTTTAAAATAAAAAAAATCAGAACAAGATAAAAATATTCACTGCATCAAAGGTTCTAGATTTCATCTAACTGATAGATCCAAAAAATAGGTCATATTGAATATGGCATTACTAACTGTATTTATGGTCTTGTATTCCTTAGAAATTCTGAAATAGAGGTGTATATTTTCCTTTAACATCACAAAAATTATAGTTTTGGACAACAATCTGTTGGGGCATCTCTCTTTTGCCACCAATAAATAAGGATACACATTTTATCCTTTTAACATGTCATTCTGCAAAGTGATACAGCATCATTCATATTTATCTAGTATTTTAAAAGGAGAACTTAACATGTCAGGCATTATGGCAAGTCAATTTGAATACGACAGGATGACAACCTAACCCTATTCTCATCAGAGAATGGATTAACAGTTCCAGGGTTAAATGAAAAAAATGTAGGACTCAAAGAACAACCTTGTCTGTAACCTCTATAAATGTTGCTTTTCAGTAAAAAGCTATTCTTAGAACACATAGAAGTCTTACTGCTCTACCAGTTTCCTTATTCCTTGAAAGGCCTTGTCATATAAACTGGTCCATTTCAGCACCAACCAGATGGCAGTGTGTGGCAGTGAGCCAAATGAGTTTGTCAGATTCAACCAGGCCATCCCATGCATTCTCTTTTTATGTTTGGCATCATCCATGACAGACTGCAGTAGGAAATTTTGTTCACAGCAGATGATAGTTGGCTTGAAGCCCTTCTGGCACATATTGATATGTCCAGTCCTCACGCTCCAGTCCCTTATTATTTTTCGTTAATAAAAATGAGGTATAGATTTTGACCATAGTGTTACCTAAAGATATGGGTCACTAGTCAAAGAGCAGATTCATATTATCTTTCTTATAAATCAAAAAGTTATTGGTGATTTCCTACTCCTTCAGAACTTGTTTTTATTTATATGAAGTATTACAATGCATGCTAAAATATGCTCCACTGAGTCAAACTTTGTTCCATTTATACAACCAAATGCTATATGATTTGGAAACTATAATATTATAGTGCCTCAGAAGAGCCCATAACTCGGTATTTATAAATGGATTCAAAAATACATTTCCTACATAAACTAGAATATTACAATTTGATACCAACTAGGAGGGATAAAACTGGGAAAAAAATCGGTGCTAAATCTAAATATTCCCATCGCCCCCATTTCAGAGAAGGGAGAAGGAGGATCACATTCTCATATCTTTTCTCTATGCACAAGCTGTTCTTTGTAATTTTGCAAAAATTCTTTCCATTTACATTGTTGTGGTTGTGTTTATTGCCATCTTGGTTATATTTACTTAACTTTTCATAATTTCATATAAATCTTCCCATGCTTCCCTCTGTTCAACATATTTG
Organism: Antechinus flavipes; assembly: GCF_016432865.1. Classification (NCBI taxonomy): domain Eukaryota; kingdom Metazoa; phylum Chordata; class Mammalia; order Dasyuromorphia; family Dasyuridae; genus Antechinus; species Antechinus flavipes. Next base: position 85,262,610 of record NC_067403.1, on the reverse strand, counting down.
TTTCACAAAATTATTTCATTATAGTTATATATTACAGGTATGTATCCATCCCCCCCATAAATATCTACTTCATTTCCAGTTTTTTGCTACTTCAAATGCCTTGATCCAAATACTTTATGTTATATATAATCTTTATTTTTATTTTAGAGAGTATAGTCATTTCTTTGATTGTTTTTATCATAATTTCAAATTCAAATTGCAAAATAATTCCAATCAGCCAAAAAGGCTGACTCAATTCTCAAATCCATCAACAGCACATTTGTGTTCCCATGGTTTGCAATATCACTTCAATCCCGACTATACCATTTTTTGTTATCTTTGCCAATTTTCCTGATGTGAGTTGAAACCTCAGAATTCTTTCAATCATTTTCTACTTTCAAGTGCACACAATCCCTTGCAAAATTTCCAGAAAAGTGTTTTAGTGAGGTGACTTGTAATGAATGGTTGTTTCATGTGCAATTCAACTTCAGAATTCTTTCAATCATTTTCTACTTTCAAGTGCACACAATCCCTTGCAAAATTTCCAAAAGAGTGTTTCAGTGAGGTGACTTGTAAAGAATGGTTGTTTCATGTGCAACTCCCATTTGCTTACAAATACACAGGAAAAATTTGCCCTCCAGTAAGTTAAAAATTGCCTTTGAAATGGTCTTTGTACAGTGGATGTAGCTGGCCAACTCACTATTCACAGTAGAACAAAAGTAGATGAGAGTGAAGACCTGAAAAAAGTCATAGAAATTACAAAAGAGTAAAGTTTAAAACAAGATTCATACAATTTTCATCTTCTGGTTAGACATTCACTAGATATTGTTACTTCACTGCTTGTGCTGTTTTGTATTTTTTCATTGTCAGGATATTTTCTAGTTAAAATGAAATTGTTCTATATGTCCTTGTTTCTTGATTATATTCTTATTGCACACTATCCCAGTATGATGGAGTTCCTTGCCACAGCAAAATGAGATTCACATGATTCAAAAGAAGAGAGAAAGCAAAGATGTCATAGTATTGAATCCCATTGCCAGTACAACTTCATTAATAGTACTAAAATATCTGGGAAAAGGACAATGCTAAAAAAAAAAAAAAAAAAAAAAGAAAGAAAGCTAAGGTGAAGTAGAGGTAAAATAGATGTAAAGAATTGTGTAAACACTATTGAATGCATTTTTTTGCTGTCTGTATGCTGCCCTGGCCCTGCATCTGAAATCCTAAAGTATTTCTCTAGGATGATGAGGTTTCCTATCTTAACAGCAAACAAGTGATAGCTTCAATACAGTATTTTCAATATGTTATTGAAAGTAATGAATATTATCTGATACTGTTTTCTTAGGTTTATAGTTGTTTTTTTTGTGTCTTTGTATGATTTTTTGAAATAATCGTTTTTTCACTATTGTCACACAACTATGAAAATATATCATAATCCAATAAGGAAACATGATTCAAGTTAAAGAATTCATATTATTATATGAATTATCTATATGTATGATAATACATATCACAGATATATTTATGTTGTGCAAAATGATATATTCCTCTATGATGGAATAATCTTAAAGAATAATCTGCTTATTTTACAACCTAAAAGAAGGTACCTTAGTAAAAGGTGAAAGTGGCATAAAGATCATTGCAGAATGATGAATAAGAATAAACCTGTTTCAATAGTTAAGCTATATACCCTAATGAATCTGTTGAAGGTGGCCACACAAGCCGCAGAAAGACTTGTTTCAGCTAGATCATCTCTCTTATCACCACTGCAGTTAGTAAATAGTGTTTTAGTCACAATGAAAATAGACCTCGCAAATCAGTGCCTATGGGAATCAGGTTCACAGTCTTAATACACTTTTAAATCCACAGTTCAAGGATGCCTCTGTCTACCTACCTACAGCAAGGTGAAATTGACCTGAAATACTACAGGAAGGTTCTCATGGATTAAGTTGCCAGATGCATGTCAGAGATAATTACTAAGAAAGAAAACAGAACCTTCCTTGCTGAAATTATGGGAGAGATGACAGAAAGAGCACCAAAGGCTTAAGCACATTAACCTCTGGTCAACATCGGACTTACCTCCAACATTGTGACTTTCTCATTTTCCTATGCTGATCTTGCATCACATGGTGAAACCCTGCACCTCCCACAACCGGAATTCAACCCCCATCAGTCCTTGGAGAAAAGCCACATGGCCCAGACAGCATAGTCTTTATGTAGACAAAGATACAAAGGGAAAAGCACATTCTTGTCTGAAACATTGCCCCAATAAGTTTACAAATTATTAGAAAGCTGGTTAAGTTCCTCATATTTTTTCCTCAACTCTGAATTTAGAGTACTGAATGTTTACAAAAATATTAAACTCAAAAAATATACCCCAAAAAATTAAACAAGAAAAATCCCACAAAATATTTAGATAATTTAATTAATTGACATAGAGAAACTCTGTATAAATAAGAAAAAAATCGTGAATATTTTCTTATTGCCACTACATCCACATTTTACTGTGATATGTTAATTCATATTTTAAAAATCACTAACATACTTCACAAATAGTATATTTTATACTTTTATAAATGATAAGGGCCAACTTTTTAATGGTGATTTCTCTGTCCTTCTATATACCATAGTATGAAAACAAGTTCCTTTGTTTTTAATTATATGATACAATGATTTGGGATAGGTATATATGTTTAAATTCAGCCTTGTTTACTAGGTATATGACCCTGAACAAGTCACTTAGCCTCTGTCTTCCTCATTTTACCCATTTGTAAAATGGGAATAATAGAAGTTACTTCACAGAGATAATATCTGTAAACATGTAGTAGAGTCTGGAACAAAGTTGATGCTTAATAAATGTTTTTTTTTTTCCTCTCCTTCCATCCTTGGTGCCTTCATACTGTCTCAACAAGTCTTGTTTCAATAAGTATCTGTTGAATTTAATTAATTTGCTTTCTTAGGAAGATTCAGTGAACCATGGTAAATATACATTTAAGTGGGCAGTTATTGATACTATTCTAGTCATTTGCAGGTATGATTTTTTAAATTATTGACTTTGTATTAATACAATGAACCTTTTTGACTCATTCCAATGAATATTTTATGTAAAGGAAGTATAAGTAGGTAATACCAAAGATTTTTCCTTGACAATGAATACGAAGTATAAAGTTATTTTGTAAATAATTTAATAACATTTAATAAAACAATAGAACAGACTGGCTAAATTGATGTTTAATTACTAATGAAATTATAGGACAATTGACATTGGATGAGAGCAACTAATTGAATACAAAGAACTTCCAGTGATTGTCTGACTAAAGATTCAGTTACATTCTTTTTGCCTTTAAAAAGAAAGAGAAATCTTTGAAGAAGTTCACTCTATATTTTCTGATGCTCCTCTTGAAGAGAACACAATTAGCTCAAAGCAAAGGAATTTACATATTGGCATACTTTTAAAAAATAACAAAACATTTTCCTCATAAATAGAAGTATATTCTTTTACAAATATAGTTATTATGAGAAAGATGAATGCCCACCAAGATCACGAGTGGAGAAATCCACAAAGAGAAATTAGTTATGACAGGAAAACATATCTCCAGTATTATGGGGCTCCTTCAACATGTTTTCTCATAATGACCTTATGCTTATCCTACACCTAATGTAACATAAAATCTTCTCTGGCTAAGTATTTCCATTTGGCTTTGGGTCCAGGTAAATTTCTGACCTAGGTTATTGCAGTGTACTTTTGGAAAGAAGTAGTACCCATATCCTCCAATAGGAGTTTCAACTTTGAGCTCGTTCATCCACCAATTATTATTTCAGAACTGGTTTCTTCAATTACATATTTCAACTTGGATATACTTGATAGTGTCAAGTAATTCTTTTGCAAAGTGCTATTGCTTATGTAGGGTTAAAGGAAAGGAGGTACTCTTCATTCAATTTCAAGTAAAGAGCCAATAAGGATGCATCATGCACATTTGATAGCAAACAATGGAATAATTTTTTAAAATTTATTTTTTCTCCAATGTATTGGGGAGCCTCTTATTACACATCAGCTGGTCTTGCCTATTTTTCCTGCTACTTTAGATTGTAAACTATTCCTTTTGGGAATCTTCTTTTCATTTGCCTTGTATTTTGTACAGCATCAAGAACAACATCATGAATGGAAAATGCTAGTTAGAGAATATTTGTATAGCCTTTTTATAAACTTATCTTTTGATATATCTATTATGCTTTCTTACTTTAACATTTTGCAAAAAAAATAGAATTAAGACTATCTCACTTTTAAAAGAGTTTCACTGAATACATACATTCCTTGCCAGGGAAGTTTTCTTGGAATTAATGAAATCTATATTACACTCTGAAAAGAGAAAGGATTATGACATATGTAAAGGAGCAGAGGTACGTTTAATGAATAAGTGATTTAGCTCTGGTAGGAGTTAAATAAATGTTTGTTAAAATTATATTTGCTTGAATGTCAAAATTATTTTAGGAAGCAGCTTGACATGTTGTAGTTCTACTGGTAATGTATTTAGACTTCTCATAAAAATCTGGTGTTGTTGATAACCATTATTTTTTTTCAATTGAGTAAGACATCTTAAAGTTCTATAGGCATGATTTGTCATTATTGTTATTTCTTTCCTTTTATTTAGTGTAAGAAGCTAAATCTGTCTTTGTACAGATTTTTTCAGCTTGGCTCTCTTTTCACTAGTGATGGCCATAATTTAGCCAAACATAGAAAAGACTCATGACATCAGTTTGAAAGTGTTCTTTAGCCAAACAGAGATGGATTGTAAAACCTCAAAGAAAATGAGGTAAAATAAGAACTTAGACCACAATGAAAAACAGGTTTTGGTGATAACGTATTGCTTTGAGAAAGCTTGGTTATTTTTCATTTAGCAAGAGGTTATGTTAATTCCCAGATAATATACATTTGTTTGTTTGGCTGGTTTATTTTTGTGTTTTTTAATAGATAGCCATAGATACAAAATTGTACTCTGACCACATTGATATACTGATAGGTTGCAGAATAGAAAAATTAATAGAAAACTGACTTTTCCCCCATTTCCCCAACACCCCCCCACACCCACACCCACATCCCCCCCCACACACACACCTAATACAAAAGAATAGACTAGACATTTATATTTAAGTTCAGTCAAACAGGATTCTATCTGAAAATTAGATAACAAATAAAAAAGAACATTTCCTGAGAGAAATTAAATTTGCTGAATTTAATAATAAGGTGGTTTCTAAGTCTCAGAATTAAACATTAGAGGCCTTTTATTCATACATTCAACAAGAATTTATTAAACACCTACTATATATCAAGCACTTTACTAGATATACAAAGATGAAAGGAAAAACAAAAGTATTGCATTTTATCAAAGTGAAACATATATTTATAAATACAAAGTGATTTCTCAGGGGTGGAGGCAACTAGCTACTAGGTGGCAATTAAGAAATTCCTGATATAGATTTTAGCCTTTAGTCTGAATTTAGGAAAAAGCTAAGATCAGGTTCCCTAAAAAATGGTATAGAGGAGAGCATTGTAGGCCTAGAAGTCAGACAAGATGTGCAAAACCTCTCATATGGGAAAGAGAATGCCTTCTATGTGGAATAAGTAGTTTAGTTTATCTAGAAGGTAGTATGCGCAAAAGGAAATAATATGTAAGTGCTTAAGTCATTTTATTGTTGTGTTGTTTCATTCACGTTTAATTCTCCATGACCCTGTTTGGGGGCTTTGTGGCAAAGATACTGAAATGGTTTGGCATTTCCACTTTACCTCATTTTACAGGTGAGGTAGGAAGTGTTTGAGGCCAGATTTGAATTCAGATCTTCCAGACTCTAGGGCAACATTCTATTCTCTGCACTTCCTTGTTGCCTCAGATGAACCAGAATGTGGAAGGCTTTGAATATTGAGCAGATGATTATGTGTTTTATCTTAGAGGAAATACAAAGTAGCGGGAATTTCTTGAGTAGAGGGATAGCATGCATGGTCAGAGGTAGAAAATCACTTTGGCAGTTTCAGAGAAGGGCAAGACTAGAGGCATGGATACCAGTTAGAAGACTATTGCAACTGTCTGGGCCTGCAGAAATGAGGATTCAAACACAGATGCTCAAATTCCACACTTAGTGTTATTTATAGTTGAAAAAAAAAGTTAAATATAAATAGAAGACAGTTGAATCCCCACTTTTTTACACATGGGATAATAAAGACTCAGAAAAAGGAATTCCCTGTCTTATGGTACTGTGGAAAGAGATTTGGATTCCTAAACCCTAAAGGAATATAGATTTCTTTGATACCTTATACTCTTATCCTAATGTTTATTCCTGGGAAATCTGTAAAATACTGCTTAAATACAGCCCATGTCCAAGTTCTCCCAAATGTTTCCATACAGGCACTCAAGGTAACAATATAAACAGGATAACCCGATCCCATCTACAATACACCTAACAAGATAGTTATGCAATCTTTTCTTGAAGGCTTTAAATGAGGAAGAAGTTCTAGGTGTGTGTCAGAGCCAGTTCAATTTGGTTTGAGTGACTTGATTGTTAAAATTTTCAATATGAGCAGTAATAGCTTGGAAATTGATAAATAAAAAAAAATCAGAGCTTGATTTACTAATGTGTTGGTTGTCTAAACTTAAGGAAGTAGTGGCAAACATGTTAATAATTCAGATTGGTCCTTCTACCTGCAGGGATGGTGCTCTTTCCATTGTGCACCTAGCTTTCCCTCACTTATTATTATTTGTTATTACAGCTTTTTATTCACAAGATATATGCATGGGTAATTTTTCAGCATTGACAATTGCCAAACCTTTGTTCCAACTTTTCCCCTCCTTCCTTCCCCCTCCTCCCCCATATGGCAGGTAGACCAATGCATGTTAAATACAATATATATACACATATCCATACAGTTATTTTGCTTCACAAGAAGAATTGGACTTTGAAATAATTTACAATTAACCTGAGAAGGAAATAAAAAATGCAGGTGTACAAGAACAGAGGGATTGGAAATGCTATGTAGTAGTTCACACTCATTTCCCAGAATTCTTTCACTGGGTGTAGATGGTTCTATTCATTATTGAATAAATATAACTGATTTGGTTCATCTCATTGTTGAAGAGAGCCACATCCATCAGAATTGATCAATGTATAGTATTGTTGTTGAAATATACAATGATCTTCTGGTACTGCTCATTTCACTCAGCATCAGTTCATGTAGGTCTCTCCAGGCCTTTCTAAAATCATCCTGCTGGTCATTTCTTACAGAACAATAATATTCCATAATATTCATATACTACAATTTATTCAGCCATTCTCCAATTGATGGACATTTATCCAGTATCCAGTTTCTGGCCACTACAAAGAGGGCTGCCACAAACATTCTTGCACATACAGGTCCTTTTCCCTTCTTTAAGATCTCTTTGGGATATAAGCCCAGTAGAAATACTGCTGGATCCAAATATATCCTGTTTGATAACTTTTTGAGCATAGTTCCAAATCTCTCTCCAGAATGGCTGGATGTATTCACAATCCCACCAACAATGTACCAGTGTCCCAGTTTTCCCACATCCTCTCCAACATTCAGCATTAACTTTTTCTGATATCCTAGTCAATCTGACAGGTGTGTAGTGGCATCTTGAAACATCTTTTCATATGGCTAGATACAGTCTCAATTTCTTCATCTGAAAATTGTCTGTTCATATCCTTTGATCATTCATCAATTGGAGAATGGTTTGATTTTTTTAATAAATTAGAGTCAATTTTCTATATATTTTGGAAATGAGTCCTTTATCAGAACCTCCCTCATTATTACTTAACATTATTGCTTTTGACTTCTATTAATTCAGAGTGATCTTCACTTCCATGGTTTTTTGTACTTTCAATCAGATGTACTTCTTTGCAATCAGGAGAATCTAAGTTCAAATTTGGCTCCCCACACTTAGTAACTGTGTGATACTAAGCATATCACTTAATGCTTATTGCCTCAAAAAAGAGTTGATTATGTGTACATTTTAATTTTTAACCAGAAGGTAATTGTTAAATATTTACCAGCATACCACTTAGGAATACCTATGATTTGAGCCAGCTCGTCCGTCTTTTGACAAATTAATTTTTTAGGCATTTTATCCTTCCATGAAGCTTAAATTTGCCTTTTGGTTATTTCTACTCATGATTCCTACTTCTGGGTGGAAGACCAACTAAGAAGACCACCTCCACATGATAGCTCTTCAAGTACTTGGGTTATCATGTCCTCCCTAGAGTCTTATTTTCTTCAGAGCAAACATTTCCATAGCACTTTAAGGCTTCCAAAGTATTTTACACATATTACCTCTATATTGATCTTCACTGGATATTTTTAAGGTAGGTATTTGGGGTTCATTCACCCCATTAAGCAGATGAGAATACAGAGACTGAAGCTTGGAGATGCCATAATTGAAACTGATCACACAACTACTAATAATTCACCAATATGTGTTAGACTCAGATTTCTCCTTATTCCAACCTAAAGCTTTTACTACTCTATTAACTTATAGTTTCCTCATACTTAGACCCTAATTTTAATAAGGAAGATATTTTGAAATATGGGAGTCTTGAATTGCTTTGTAATGTTGTCCATAACATTATTGTGTTTTTGAACAATTCTCCATCCTCTGAATACATATTGGCCTTACTGGATAATTCTGAATTCCAGTTGGGCCCTTATATATCAGGCATTTCTCAAAGTAATTTGGGCTTTGCCTCACTCCACCTAGTATTCTTTGCTGCTAGGAAAATGTATATTCTGTTTTAATTCCAATGTGCACATTCAACATAATAAGGCACTGTTTTGACATTTGTCCCAATTTGTCTTTTTTCTTTCTTTTTCATTGTTTTGATACCCAAAATGCATATAGCATATAGGAATAGAAGTCTAATACAAGCATTACAGTCAATATACTTTCCATATATAACAGTTCATCATGGGTCATAATCATGGAGAACAGAGTAAAATGACTATGATTTTACTATTAATAAAATTCTTTCTTCCTAACTACTGTAATGGTAGTTAAGATTTCTATAACCTCTTTGAAAAAAGTTTGAAAGTTCAGTACAGGTCCTCTTTTGGAATTTTTTTAGCTTGGGAGATCAATACTTTTTTCTAGACTGAGGTCCAGTTTTATACTGTCAAGAACATGGACCAAAAAATATCCTTTAAATAATTAATCTGTGAATGGAACCAAAGCTAAATTGTTGGCCTTCAAAGGAGAAAATGTAATCAAATCAATGACAAGCAGGATTCATTCAATTTAGATGGCAGAATTTAATTTCTGTGAGGGCAAGAGTTATTTCATTTTTTTTTTACTTTCTATTCCTATAGTCTAGAAGAATGTTTATAGAATAAGAAGAGTTTTAAAAATATGTGTGGGTTGATGAACAAGCACATGCATAATATCATTGGTTCATGGCATAAATGGGTGAGAGAGAATGTTGGAAGAATACGGTTTTTAAAATAATAAAAATACTATGTGAAGTGCAAAATATTTTATTGACCATTTTCATGCTGGTTCACATAATGCCAACTCTTAAAAAAATCTTTCATTTAGAATTTCCCTGGTAGGTCAAAAGAAAATGCTGAACTAGAACAAAGACATATGACTTTTTTATATATGTCATGGATATCTTGGGAAATTCAATGATATTTACAGATTTCCTTCATAATAAATATTTGTTATCTACATTCATAATAGAAAGAAATGCTAAATTGTGGTTAAAATAGTGAAAATAAAAACACACACATATAAAATAAAGATACATATATATACATGTATTTATTTCCTATCTAAGATCATAGACTCTTGAGGGTCTGCAAACTCAAGACTGAGAATCTCTACACTGAATGATCTTTAAAGTTCTTCCCTTGAATCTCCAAATACTATTATTCTAAGCAGTATTTTCAAAAAGTAAAGAGATAAGAAACTTTACTATTGTTGTTTTCAGCTATTTTCTATTGCTGAGGGTCCACATTTTATATAGTTAAACTCTAAGATAAGAATATTTGGGTGACCTATAATTTGTCCCAATTTATAAACATAAATGGGATATGAGTTTTCTTATCTTGATTATATCCCCATCCAACAGTATTGGGCTCTATGAAGGTCACCAGAAAAACTGAGCCTTTCTTTAAGTGGAGACTTATGTAAACTAGAACAATTGTAACAATTGATCTATAGCTTAGTGCTTGGCACATTACAATAAGTGTTTAATATATTTTCATTCAATTAATTTATTCATGTATATAGTAATTTCTTAAGTATATAGATGTTTCAAACAAAATCTTATAATATAGTTACTATAGGTATTGTTTTAAAGTTTAGGAACCTGGATTACTAAGAAGTAAAGTAATTTTCTGAGACTCACGTGGCTAAAAAAGGTGGCATCTGGGATGCAAATTCTGCTCTTCTGTAACTGAATCCATTTTTATTTCCATTGTTATAAGAAACATCATAGAACAAATAGACATACATGTTTGAGAAGGATTCTAAGAAAGAACCAAACTAAATTCAAAGATTATTCTCTAGATAAAAATTGGTGGTGTTCCAAACTGAATGTTAAGTTTGAATTTTTTTAGCTTGATCAATTAACAAAATATAGAGACAAGAACCTCTTCATTTTGTGGTTGCCATATGTTAATGTGTTGAAAACATTTCCAATATAATGAAATGTTCATTCAGGACATCATAGCTAATTTCAGATACCCATATTCTATTTCTGTCTCAATACAAAAAAAAAATATGGAGAAAGACACGCAAGATTTTTTTTTCATAAGGTGACTCCCTCTTACTTAATACTACATGATTGAAAACAATTGAATGTTTCTCCCTGTCTGAATTTTATGAATCTTTGAGGTGAGGATTCCCTATTTCCCTGTTACACCCTGGATGTGGATTGACTCCATCACCATATGTGCGCCATAATCTTCTTGAAAACTCTATCCTCCTGGTGTTTCACCTGTTTTAGGTTGTATTACAACTATTGGTCTATATCTTTCTACTGTTGTGAAGTTTGAACTTTACCTGCTCATTAACTGGGGCTTCACCATCTCCTAGGTTGTATATTTCAAAGCTAAAAAATCTAAATGAATATCACCATTAAAAGGGAAATGAATACAATTCTGCCCAGATTGTGAGGCAGAAGTAAGTCTAATGCCTAAAATTCTCTTGTAGTTTTTGGTTTATCCTCTGTTCAGCTCCCATGTGAGATGACAAGAAATGATTTTCTTGCCAAGAGGGGCTTTATGGTTTTGTGGCTTTTCTAAAAGTAAACACTACATTTTATTATGGCTGGTATTAAGTATGATGGTGGTAGAAAGAAGATATTTTAGGGAATGGAAATGGAAGGTATTTTTCTAATCTATATTAGGAGGTTACTCTGGAGGTTCAGCTATCTAGGCCCCAAACTTAAACTGTCGACTCAGATAAAGGATCATCAAGTAGATGTTAGATAGCAGAATTGCATTTAAACTACTTGTGAAAATAATGGAACTTGAATGGATAAAGCAGAAATTGACACATGCTATCTTGTTCAATGATGGCAAGGTTGCCTTATGGGAAGAAGTTTCTTTGGTGTTTTTGCCTTAAAAACATACCAACATGCATGTGAGGTTGCCCCATGGGATCATAAAGCCAAATATTTATTTAAACTATAGTGTAATTCCCTTTATCATCATTTTAAGTTTGCACTTAAATCAAGAAGTGAAGCATTCCTTTTAGCCCCAAAGCTAGAACAAGACTTGCTGTATAAATATTTTGCTCTATAAAGTACTAGCACTAACATATCACTGCTAGTGCTAACAATACTCAATCATGTCAAGCCATTTGGTATCAGCTTTTGGGTATTGCCTTGAACATGGTAGCTGAAGTTTAAACTATTGTAAACAAAACAAAACAAAAAAGGGTTGCAAGGTTTCCACTGCTCAAAAGGTGTTTGAGAATGCCCTTTTCTGATACAAAAACCTTCTTCAGTCTTGACACCTGCAAGTCAAAATAACAAAAGGCAAATGCAGAATCATTTCTGTGTGAAAATAAAAGCTGGCCCAAGGACATTTTCCCATTACAGTCCATTAAAATCATAAGGTTTCATATATGGCCCAAGTCAAGCCTAGTTAGATTAAGAAGCATTAATTAAGTGCTTATTATGTTCCGGCAAACTCAAAACATAGTTCAATAGGAATAATCAGGAAGAGAACAGAGTTTTAAAGGATATATTCAGCATTTGAGGATGGTCTAAATTTGGACTCATATAATATATATTCAAAGGCCATAAAGAACTCTATTATGAATTTTATATTTCAAATCATTTTTATGTTTTATATGCTATTAATAATATATTTATTAAATCCATATTGTGTATAGAGTATACTTATAGTTACCAGGGACAGTAAGATAATCTTTGTTCCTAAGAACTTTAAAATATACAGCATTAACTAATATTAATATGATGACTATAACACAAAACAATCAGCACATTCCTATCTGTGTTTGTAAATGGCCTGTTGACATTCAACTGAAATATCCAAAATATATTTGTAAAGATAACAAAGAAGATAGAAATAATTGTATAGAATCATTTGATAATGCAGGTTGATGACAAATCCCCCCCGCCCAATTTTACTAAGTTTCTGTTTTTGTTTTTGTTTTTTTTTTCTTTTTCTCTCACATCTATCCCTATGACTTAAAGTCTATATCTAGTCAGTCTGTTAGGATTCCATATAATTCAATCATGGAAAGGAGACAGCAATATTCCTCAGTGATAACTATTGCTTTATTGAACCCTGAAAGTATCATTGATATTCACTAATGAAAAATACTATGTCTTTATTTTCAATTATCTTTTTAGATTCCTTACTACCTCTAATAAGATTCTTTACTACTTCTATCTTTTCTAAGATAGAAAATCACATTGTACTTTCCACGATATTGGGAAGATCAGGGTAGCATAAAGTCACTGAGACCTAGAAAACTAAGTAAAGTTTAAAACTTTACTAGTTTTAAAGTAGAGCAGTATGCTCTAAGTAGTTTACTCAGGAATGAAAAGATAGAGGTGCAAAACTCATTCTAAAAAAAGAATCAATTGTGTTTTATGATTAATTAGCATTTGTGTATAATGGACAGAATAGGGGCCAAGCTTTAGTCTAAATTTGGGTAGTGTGGAAAATTTTTATCCTTAAGTAACATGAATTTTTTTGATCTATCCAAAATTGAATATTAGAAGAATCTGGAACACATATATATGTGATCTTTTTCCTAGAGTCTTCCTTTTGGAATGGAGGTGTCTAGGTATACTTAGGAGATGTCTTATTTCTCTGGTTTTGCACCTACTCACATGATCTATTTAATACAATATTTAACATTTAACTCAATCTGAAATCCAATTACTATGTCATCTTGCAAGCACCCTGATTCACAAGGCTTAAAACAGGAATAAGTTTATGTATAAATTGGTGGAACTAAGTCTTCAATCAAAGACCATGTAAAGAAGATGAAGACCTTCTGAGGAACAATCATCCCCAGAAAACAATATGTGTAATTTGCAATACATCCCTTGGCAATGCAGTAAATACATTGCTGATGCATTCCATAGCACCTCTCTGTAGCTCTTTGTTTGCCTTCTGTAATTCCGCTCCCTCTCCTCCAATCAGGTGACTTGCTCCCTACCAGTGTTCACATTAGCTGTCCTCTACTTTTCCATTGCAGGAATCCTCAGCTCTCAGTAAGTGGTAGTCCTTTTACTATCTTTAATGTTTCTCGAATCCATTCCCTTCTGCCACTGCTTTCACTCTGAGATATCACTTATTCAATTTGGCTTTGATCTAGCACATGGTCTTTGTTCTCAGTATGTTTTCCACTGCTACTCTTATCTGGTAGTTTGCATTTCTTGCCACTTCTCCAGGGGAAATGGTATTTTATTTTGATAGAGCATTGAATTAGAAGTCAGAAAGACTCTGGAATCTTGACTCTGACACTTAACTAGCTGTATGAGCCTATTAAATCACTTAACCTCTGCCTTTACTCATAAAATGGAGTGATTAAAATAATACCTACCTGCCAAGGTTGTTGTGAAGATCATGTGAGATAACAGTGACATACATAAGATGCTTTCTAAAAATTAAAGAGCTACTTAGATGGAAAGTACTAATCTCATTCCTAAGAGACCTGTCATAAATGAAATCTCAGAGAGTATTTGTTGTTGTTTGTTTGTTTGCATCTTCAAAAGACATTTTTTTTTTATTCTTGAACATTATATGGTAAGTAGTCTCCATAAATCTCACATTGTAGGCTTATGGGAAAGTGAGGGGAGGAGAGTTTATATGACAGCTTTTCCTTGTTGTCTATCATGCACACAATCCATCTTTATTACCATTGAGCCTTCTGGAGAATCACATCTACATTTAGGCAGTGAAGCTCTTCTTTTTGTTAGCAATTCCTTTTTTTCACCACTTCCTGTTAAATGTCAGAGTTCAGAAAAGCTCTTTGTTCTCTCTTTGATTATTCCTCCCTTTCCTCCTAATCCTGCCCTTGTCTTTTCCTAGGGCAGCTGGGCTGAGTTATTCAAATTAACTTTGACCATTGCTAGAAATGAGTCACCAACTCTTTATGGAATAACTGTCAAGAGATTTGTAGTCCCTACTATACGTGTTTCCTCAGACCCATTTTAAATTCTTTCCAGAAACCTGTTTCTTACTATTCAAAATTTTGTTCAGTAAAACCATCTTTTCATTGAAAGAAGAGAGAATTGTTGTTCTGTCATTTACTACAAAATCTGGAAATATGTAGACTTTTGCATCTTCTCTTTTAAGTACCATCTGGTAGACTTATGTAACACCCCAGCTCCTTCCAAATTATACCCACAAATGGAGTATATAAAGAAGGCTTTCAAAGACTAAACTTTAACCATGCCTAGAGTGAACTGGCATTATTTCTATGAGCATGAAGTTAACACTTGGAGAGTCAGTGTCTTGATATGGAGAATCATTTAAGAGACAAGCTGAGGTACTTCCCATAGTAATAGGCTGCCATTGGGGAAAGAGGACTTATACATGATTTTCAGACCATTGTCTCTAGCATTCCCTGTTAGAGTTCTTGGCACTGGTTTTCACTTGTGTTTTATTTTATTTTTACTACCAGAGTAGAGAAGCATTTTAAGTAATCTGAGACTTTTAATTTTCCAGCATTCTGAACTCTGTTTCCTTTTATTAGTACCACGGTAAGCTGTTTACCAGAAACTAAGCTCCCCTAAGATCTCTTGATAAGGCATATGTACAAAAAAAGAAAGGAATGCTCCATGTTTAGGCAGGGTGGGGAAAGAGGAGAAGAATCTGAACATGTATTTTCTTAAAATAATTCTAATGAGAAACTTTGTTCTATTTCAATACTGGTTCTTTAGTTGACCAACTTGATATCTTTTCTAAACATTATTTTTCAACTTTTTTTTATTGTTTTCCAAGTGTCTTATAACTTTACTGGCTTGAGTATTTATTTTACTAAAGCAAATCAAAACTTCTTAGTATTTTGGTAAATAGTTTTCATAGTTTCATTAATGGCTGATTAATATATCTACTTGTAGTCTAACTGGGTATGATCCCTTTTGAACATAAATATCAGGCAAGCCGATAATTTGGTACATTATAAGAAACTTTTTAAAGTATGTTGTAAGATCTGCCAGATGAGATGCCAGTAAAGTTCATAGAGATAGAAAATCACATTGTAGTTTCCATAATATTGGAAAGATCGGGATAGCATAAAATCACTGAGACCTAGAAAAAAAAAAGATCAAGTAATAGATAAAGGCAAAGCAACCATGAAAACTATGCCTAGGCAAGTAGATTAAAGAAGGTTTAGTGAAAATATAGTAAGAAGCACACTTAGATTCCAGATTAAGCATACTTATATTCTAGTGTTGGCTCTGCTATTTAATACTGTATGATATTGAGCAAGTTACTTACCATTTCTGGACTTCAGTTTCCCTAGGCATAAAATAAAGGTATTGTCTATGGTCTCTTATACCCATAAGTTCTGTGATTCAAACAATAGATTGTGGCTAACCTTGATAAGATTTTTGCTTTAATATTTGTTGAGAAGAGAAGAAAAAGGAAAGGATCCTAAATGATATTGAAGAAAGAGTTGTATCAGCAAAACAATATATAAGAAAAAATAAGTCTAGAAAAGGGATCATCCAAGTGATGTAGTGGGAGTAAGTAGTGTAGTTCATGTTACTGTGTAATTAATCCAATTAATTTCTAGAATATTCTCCAGACCAGTTTGTGACCAGAAAATCTAAGGAAAAATCACTGTCATTTCTCTAGACCAAGTTAGCATAGAAAGATGGAGTTCTATAGACATTGGAGATGGGATCTACAGAATTGTCCCAGAACACTTCCAGGCTTCCTAGAGCCTTTTAGCATAGGAATTAAAATGAAGTCTTAAGCTGTGCCCTAGTGCAAGATTAAGGTCCAAGATAATGTACTTGATAGCATCTGACAACTCTTTTCCTTATGTACTAGAGCTGGACCACAGATCCAGGATGGACTAAAAAGGAAAACTGTATACAAGAGTGACAAATGAGTACAAGAAACACAAGTCTGAGTCTTTTTACAAGGCAAGTAGCGGAAGCTTTGTGGTTTTGGCCGCAAATTAGAGCAGAGTCTCAGATCTAGTCCACAAACCAGTCTGGAGTTCAGAATAAAGAAAAATCCACAGAACTCTTGCTATAAAAAGCAACCTGTAGAGCAGCTAAGTTTTGGTGACTGGGTATAGTAACAGTGCACTGGAACTCTACCTAAGGGCAAGTCAAAAATTGTCCTGCTTAGATATAAGCTTTTATCAAAGACATATAGAAAACTGATTCAAATTCATAAAAATAGGAGCCATTTCCCAACTGATAAATAGTAAAAGGCTATGAATAAGCAGTGTCCAGAAGAAATACAAGAAATAAATAGCATATATAATGAATTCATTTACTCATGGTGACACAGATAGTAAGTGATAGAATCCATAATGTGAATGGAAACAATTTGTAATTCTGCTTCAAAAATTAATAGTGTGCTTACCCTTTGATTCAACAAAACAACTACTAATTCTATATCCTAAAGAAATAAAAGAAACAAGAAAAATATACATAAGTAGAAAACTTTTTGTAGTAGCTCTCTTTTTGTGCCATTAAAGAATTGTAAACTAAGGCTTTTCTATCAATTGGGAAATGGCTGAACAAATTGATTTATTTATTTATTTTGCTATAAAAAATTATTTAAGGGATAGTTTCAGAGAAAATAAAAGTGGGACAAAAGGAGTAGAATAATTTATGCTACTTGCATATTGCAATACCATTGAAAGATGAAATCAAGAGAGCAGATGAGATTCCTGTAGAAGAAAATGTGAAAATAAAAGAACAGAAGGGATGAAACATCATTGTGTCATGGAAAAAAAATGGGGTTGCTGTCAGAGTACCTGAATTCAAAATCTGTGTCATTTATTATGTATGTACATCAAGCAAATCATTTACTTCTCTCTGTCTTACCTGTAAAGTAAAGGAGTTAAATTAGATGGGCTCCACACTTATTCCTGTCTATAAATATATGATTGTCTATGAGATTCTTCATATTATACTTTGGGGGTATCCACAACTAGGGGACAAAAAGAGGTTTAAGAGAATGAAAACTGAGGGAAGCAGATACAAGTTTTTATTAAGAGGTCAATAATGGTTTTTGAGAGTTCAATTTAAATGCAGTAGGGAAACTGCAAGCCAATTTCAAGGAGTTAGTGAGCCAAGGATAAAGAAATTCAGTAGATCATTCTTTCAAAAGCTTCCTCAACCAAAGAAAGAAGACTTAGTGAATGGTAGATGAAGTTTGCTGATAATTTAAAATCAGAATTTGTCAAGATAAAGAATATTCTCTCAGGCAGAAAGATGAGAAGTCAGTAGTGAAGAGGAGTTTTAAAATGCTAGCCAAAGATAAGATCTTTGGCCAGGTAACAGTCTGCAGAACTGAAATCTCAGACAGAAAGATTATCTTAGTGAAAAAGGAAGGAGTCATTTTCCTCTGAGATAGAAGAAAAGGCAACAAAAGCTTGTCAGAACCATTTTGAGGCGGAGATTATGGATAATGTAGGAATTCATAAGTGATGGCCTCATCTTCTCAATAAAATAAGTGGTTAAATCACTTGAAGAGTGTTGTGCTGGGAAGACATTATACAGATGTAAGCATCATTTACTGATAGAAATTTAATCATCATTCATTCCATTCTTGCCTTGGAAAATTTCTTTTCATTTTGTTTCTCAGAAAGTATAGAATTTGTGTCCTCCATAACTGAGACATCATAAGAAAGAAATATTTGTCTCTTCTGCACTATAACTTAGAGTCAATGGACACCCAATGGGAAAAAGAAGTGACAATATAGGATCTCTGTCTTGCTTTGTAAGAGGATTCTATTCTTACTTATATCAGTCTGATTTCTATCATGATTCTGAGTCATATATAAGAAATTTATCATTCTAAAGTTAGAATGTTACTGTAACACACCCACCCCACCCCATACACACACCTAGAACACACTTCCTGCATTTCTGCCTTATGGAATCTTGATTTCCTTTAAGACCCAGATTAAACATCTTTTTTTTTTTTTCTTTTTGCACAAGTCATTTTCTGTCCCACACTTCCACTAATACTGTCAGGTCTTATTCCCTGAGGTTACTTCATACCTATACTATGAATTTATTTTTTATTTTATATGTTCCTATTTATATGCATGTTGCCTCTCTGTCAGAATGTATGCTTCTTGAAATCAGTAACTGTTTCACTTTTGTCTTTGTTTACCTATTATCTATCACAAGGCCTAGGATGTAATAAGCATTAGGATGCTTAATGATTGAACGACTGACTAAATTTTATATTATTTGCCAAAGCCAAGGCTTTGAAGATCTTGTAGAATCCTCTAAATGCCTTACTTTGTGAAGCACTGTGCAAATGTAAAAAAATTTTAATGCTATTTTTATTTTTTAAGATTCTCCCTCTATTGCTTCCTAGACGTTCTCACTCTATCTTTTCCCAGTATTCCTTATGTATCATTTTACTAAATCTAACTCCCCTAAATTAAATGTGTTTAAAGCTTTCCTGCCTCATTTTCCCCATTAAAAGCTCCTCTACAATTTTCTGTCCCTCTAGATTTAGCAACATGACAAGCATTTGATAAATTAACTCAATCTTTCAACAACTGATAATTACTTAATTTCCTATACTGAATTTTATACACATTTAAATAAACATTTTCAGAACTCTGTTATCTTGAGAAGTTAAAAATAATAATGTTGGGCACTAAGAAAGCTAATGTGGAGAATTTGGAAGCCATTTTAAAGAAGTAGCCTTTTGGTATTGTACCATCTAATGTGCACATAACATGCCCCATTTGTGTTATATGTAAAGCTACTCTGTTCTTTGTATCACTAGTTATATAAATTATAAAGCCTTGGGATTGCTTATTCTATTCCTGTCAAGGTGATAATTAACTTTCAGCTATTAAAAAAAAAAAAAAACTAAACAAAACGCTAGATCACAGATTGTAAATCTGAAGTCTACTTAACCTCACAGGGTCCATGAATCTTGGTAATTATTTCAGTACATTTGGTTTTCTTTGTAATTCCATATATTTTATTTTAAAAAAAGACATTATTCTGAGAAGGCTTTGCCATACTGCCATAAGAATCCATGACACATAAAAAAGATTAAGAATCTTGACCCTATATATACATCCTCCTTGAAGCCTCCTCAGGCCTTGCTCTGTGGGTTTAAATACTAAAATCCCTCATCTTTTCTCTGTGCTATTTGTCTCTAAAGTTTACAAATTATTGATGCCTACCCATCTTGTCAGTAATTTCTTGTAAGTTCACCAGAGGGCTTCCATCCAAATGCCTCCTTTCTTCCCCTCTGATGTCTTGAGATTTATTCATTGTTTGGCTTGTGTGAGTATTCATTGTTCTTGGCCAAAGGGGAAAAAAAAATTACATCATTTTTGTTCATTTGTGTCTCTAATATCATCCTACCCATAAAGGGAAAAAATAAAGAATATCTTTTGCTGAGATTTTCATATACAGTTAATTGACTAATCTCTCCATATATATGTCTTAGAAGTAGGGTTTCTTAAACTCTTTTCACTCATAACTCCTTTTCATGCAAAAAAAAAATTACATGATCCTGGGGTATATAGATATATAGAAAAGGTATACAAATCAAACATTTACTGAGACTAAATCATATTTTAGTAAACACAAACTTCAGAAGAAATCCTGAAATATTCTTTGCTGTGGCTCTTATGGCTTATGAACATATGGAACTTGAAAAATGTTTTCTAGATATGATTTAGTTCAAGATCTCATTTTACAGAATGAATAATTAGAGGATGAGGAGATTTAGTATTTGAAGTTATCTACCATGGCTCTCCTTAGTCTGCATTTCTCCAGAAAACATCCCCAGTCATTTCCAAACATCCTTACATGGAATAAACTCTAGGTTCTTCACAGTCTTAGTTGTCCTCTGGACGTATTAGCTTGTAAATACCCTTCTAATACTATGATACTTAGAATGACACAGAAGGTGTGTTTCTGTCTTCTGAAGGACTTTACTTTTTAGTAAGTACCTCATTTTTTGCAGCCCAGAAACTGGAGTTTTACTTTTATGAACACTCCAATAATAATAGTAAAGAGTTTCATAGTGACCAAATTAGAATTGATAAGAAAACAAAACAAATAAATATTCTTAAGCACAAATTCCTTTCCATAAATTTATTTAGGAACTGGAAATTTCTATAATGGACAGTGATATATGGAACAAATAAAGCCTGAACATGACTATAGTTTTCTTTGCAAATTTCTAGGGGTCTCTATTTTGTAGTTAATAAACATAAAAATGCAGAATTTTCACCACCTTGAGAAAATTGTATTCAGTTATGATATATTTGAAAAATCCTCTCACACCTGGCTCCTTGTACATGGCTGAGATCTCAGAGTCAATATTGCTGCTGCAATTCTTCAAATCCAATAAGTATTAACTCCAAAGCTAGGAATATAGCTTTGTTCTTAAGTAACAAAAGATCAGTTACCATCAAAAGAGACAGTATCAGCATATCATTTAATAGAATTCTCTGATGTGCCTATTTGTAGGGTCCTCCCCATATGGGTATATATTTCTCTTCCTTTAAAATATTTTGATATGAAAGACATGGTTTCAAAATGCCAGTTGAATTGTTTTCCCTTCTTTCTCCCTTAACTTCTGTGGAAGTATCTTATTTCAAGGGGATGCTGAAAAAATAACTACATAAAGGCTTAAAAACTATTGGTGACATTGTTAACCATAAATGTTAAGTGCATAAACTTCATTTGACTTGCTCAAGTTATTCAACTTTCCTACAAGAGAAACCCAGGAAGGGTGCTTCCAGAAGTCATCCTGAAGTATTAGGGAGCGCCTTGGAGAGACTGAAGGAGGGAGAGCCAGGATGATTGAGTAAAAGCTAGCAATTTTGCTTTAGCTTCCCCCCACACCTAGATCCCACTCCATACTGAATTTTGAGTATGAGATACAAGAAAAAATAAGTCTTTTTTTTCAGGCCAAGAATAACTTATAATACAGACAAATGTACAGATAGCAGGGCGAAGTTTGGCCATTAAGGTACAGATGGCAGAAGAAATCCCAGACGACTGTAGTAATAACAACAGTGATGGAGAGTCATCCAGAAAGTATAAAAGATAAGGGAACTGAATATCATCACCAAAATACAGAGTACAAGGCAATAGGCATAAAAACCTGAAAGAAAAAACGCTTTGCCTTCAATGAGCTCACATTAAATAGTAGTGTGTGTGTGTGTGTGTGTGTGTGTTTGTGTGTGTGTGTGTGTGTGTGTGTGTGTGTGTGTGTGTGTGTGTAAGGATGTGTGTAGCATTTGAGAAGGCAGGAGAAAACTGAGAAATAGAAATTAACATGAAAAACACAAGAATTGAGGAGTGCATTCCCAACATGGAGGATAGCCTATGAGAAATCCTGGAGGTGAGAAAGGGAATAAAAATTTGAGGTACCAGCAAATAATGCACTCTGGTTGAAAGATGAGGGGTT
Organism: Antechinus flavipes; assembly: GCF_016432865.1. Classification (NCBI taxonomy): domain Eukaryota; kingdom Metazoa; phylum Chordata; class Mammalia; order Dasyuromorphia; family Dasyuridae; genus Antechinus; species Antechinus flavipes. Next base: position 85,240,490 of record NC_067403.1, on the reverse strand, counting down.
GTTTAAAGGAATGAATGTAGAGAAAGGGATTAACATGACAGATCTGTGCTTTTGTATAACTATTTTTCCAGCTGGGAGGGGTATTATTTTTGGATTTCTGTGTTATTGGCTAATTTGGAATTAATTTTTCCTGAATTACTCTCCTCTTTGAATGTGTGATACCTTTGAAAATGATGCTTAGCCTTTTAGAGCCAGTGCTTAGTATTTAGTGCTTAAGTACTGAGAAGTTGTAACTTGGCTAAATAAAAAATTCCTTCAGGATTGAAGAAAATTAGTGCTGCTTCCAAAAATGTGTTCTTAAAAATCAAAGAGTGTCTCAATCACTAAGGGAATCTAGGTCATTAAACACTTTGGAATTTAAGTCTTGATGTGGTAAACTCTCAAAAAACAGGATCAAACATATGTAATGTGCATGGACATATATATAGAATTCCTAAAGCATGAAACAATTCATTAGGAAAAAAAATGTGTTTCTTAATTTAAAAAAAAAAAGGAGTTGGAGAATAAATTTCAGGAATAAAAATTCCAAATTGTAGGATCAATACAGATTGACTACCTGTCTACTTAAATGCACTTTCTTTACCTTTGTTAGCTTAAAAATGTAATTTTCTTTTTTTCCCCCTGAAGCTGAATTCCTATTAGAGGGGAGTGACATTAACACCTGCAACCTCCAAAGGTAGCATTTACTGCTCTTGGAATAGTCATTCTCTAAATGGTTAGTTACTGGAAGGAAGTAACTTGTGTAGTAAGAAAAAAATGGATTTCCTGTTGTTTAGTTTCATATTTTTGGCTTAGTCTTTTTTTCTCAGAATAAGAATTTATGAGGGCTTCAATTTTTTTTTGGAGGAAATTAAACACTCAAACATACACACCTTTAAAATGAATCTTGAAATATTCTTTGCTTTGGCTCTTACAGGTTATAAACATTTGGAACTGGAAGAAATGTTCTCCAGATATGATTTAGTTTAAATCTTCATTTTACAGATAAAGAATTAAGAGGATGATTGAATTTAGTACCTTCTATGACTTGTAAGGGGCAAAGTTCTGAGTCAGAATCTGGGCCATGTGACTCCTGATTCACTGCTCTTTCCAAAACACCTGGGGCTCTTTAGCCCCATGAGTGAGTTATTTTTTTTAAGTTGATAACTACATTTTAGTATAATTTTTTTCTGTAATCTTACATATTTTATTTTGTGCATTTAAAAACATTATTATGAGAAGGACTTCATTGGTTTCAAGACTGCCAAAAAGGTCTATGATAAAAAAAAATAACTGGCATACATTATGTCATTTTTATCGCATTTATTATTTACAGATATGAAATTGTTATAAATGGAGTACTATTGCTAAATACATAGCTATCAATTGCTCTAGTCACATCAACTCTATTCCAAAGCCCTCCAAAGAGAGAAAGAAGCACATTTTAAACAGTTTAGACTGTCAGTGAATGGTAAAACTGTGACAAAGTTATTGATGGAGAAAGTTCCTCCCAGATGTAAAATATGTTCACAGCTTAGCAACTTTTAGACCTCTTACCTTTTAATTATTCTTGAAAATGGAGTTGTAAGTGAATATGATGGCTAATTGATTTCTACAGATAATAGAAAATCTCATTTGAATAAATATTTCAGTCTCAAACTTCACCAAACAAGAAAAAGATCAAAACAACCCATAGACTACATAATCTTTATCTTATTGATAAATTTAGTGGGTAATCTAAATCCTATCTAATTTCCAAGATCTAGTTCAAATCTTTTGTTGCCATACTAGTAGAGAAGGAAAGGGGAAAGAGGAAAGGGGAAAATATTTATTAAATGTTTATGAATATCTTATTTGATTCTCACAGCAATTCAGGAATATAGATTCAGTTTTAAGGAAACTGAAGCAGACAGAGGTTAAGGGACTTGCCTAGATTCACATAGGTAGGGAAGATCTCAGGCTGGATAAGTCAGATTTCCTTGACTACAGTCCTAGCACTAGATCTACCATTTTATTAAGCACCTATTCTGTGCCAGGCATTCAGCTGCCTCTAATTCAAAATCATTGTTTCCCTTACCATACATTGTTTCATACTGCTCATTTGATGTATTGTATATTTACATTAATTCAAGTTAAGTTCCAAGATTTTGTGTATAAGTGTTGATGAGGGGACAAAGAGCAGTAAAGGATCTTGTAGTCCTTGACTTGTAAGTTGTGTTGATAAGGGGACAAAGAGCAGTAAAGGATCTTGTAGTCCTTGACTTGTAAGTTATCTTTTTGAGTCTATCCTTCTTCCTCTCCCTCTTTCTTTCCCTCTCTCTCTCCCTCTTCCCTCTCCCTCTGCCTCTGCCTCTTCCCCTCCCTCCCTCCCTTTCTCTCTCCCCCTCCCTCCTTGTCAGTGTACTGACATTCTGATATGGCTTCATTTATCCTGTTTGAGTTTCAGATGTGAAGCACCTGGAAAATTGGTTCCACTCTAACATATCGAATCATTTTACTTTTTTAAAAGAGAGGGATTCTATAACACTTAAAATAGAGTTTAGCTCTCCCCTCCATTCTCTGTTAAACTGAGACTTAGACATAAAATGATCAGGTGCCATATGACAGTTGGACTCTGAAACAGCTGATCATCATATTTTTTGAGTACTGGGATGATAGCACCAGATTAAAGCACAGCTTAAGTCCATATTTAGTAAAGTAGCATTTCTGAGATCCAGAAGATCACATCGTGCTGTCCTAGTTCCTTTAAAAAGCTGTGGCCATGAGAAATGTCCAAGTTTCTGCAGTTTTATAAATCAGTTGACTATTTGTACCTACCTCTAGTTTTGCAGTGATTTTGAATTAATCAACAATCAATAGACCAACATTTCTTAAGGATCAATATACCAGAAACTGTGCTAAGTGCTGAATAATTATGATGAGATGCTCTTTACTATATTTTAATATTCTTTACCTTGGTTCATTATCTATAGCGAGGGGTTAGAAATATGGACTACAAACTGAATATTTTTCTTTTTCCTTCTTTCCTTCCTTCCTTCCTTCCTTCCTTTTTTCCTTCCTTCCTTCCTTCCTTCCTTCCTTCCTTCCTTCCTTCCTTCCTTCCTTCCTTCCTTCCTTCCTTCCTTCCTTCCTTCCTTCTTTCCTTCCTTCCTTCCTTCCTTCCTTCCTTTTTTCCTTCCTTCCTTTCTTTCTCTCTTTCTTTTCTTTTCTTTTCTTTTCTTTCTTTTCTTCCTTCCTTCCTTCCTTCCTTCCTTCCTTCCTTCCTTCCTTCCTTCCTTCCTTCCTTCCTTCCTTCCTTCCTTCCTTTCTTTTTTCTTTTTTTCTCTTTTTCTCTCTTTCTTTCTTTTTGCTGTTGCAGGACTGAAAAAAACATACTTGTGATAAATGTAGCTGATGTTGCCATATTTATATGCTTATGTTTGCTTTATCACTTTAATTAAAAACTAAATTAAAAATACAGATGAGTCAGAACAATTTTCAAAAATTCTTTTTGAATTCATTTGTTCCCGAATAGCTTTAGAAATTTTGCAGCATCATAGAAAGGACCTTAAAAATCATTCTATCCACCTCTCATTTTCTGGAGGAAGAATATGAATCTCAGAGGCTTGAATGACTTGTTCTGTGTTCCTCAATTAGTAAACAGCAGAGATAGACTTTAATTCTAGTTCTCTCACTTCAGATACAAATAGCTTTCTACTATACTGCACTGCCTTTAAATGGGTTGCCGCTGTTTTTTAAACCTTCTTGATGTGGACACAGCCTCAGACTATGAGAAATGAATTTTGTTGATTCTGACATTTATGCAAATAGATGATATGGAGTCAAACCAAATCTGTTTTTTTTTTGTTGTTGTTGTTGTTGTTGTTTGTTTGTTTGTTTGTTTGTTTTTGTTGTTTTTGGTTCTAATTGGTTTCTTTTCAGTTATGTAGTTAAAGCATCAGGCAGGGGTATCTTACGTAGGTCTTTTTTTTTTTTTTTCATCAGAATGGACATTTATTGCAAGCTTCTGATCTGTCTCATACAAAGGTTTGCCATAAGTTTTGACTGACATACACCACACTCACTATTCCCTACATTGTGTGCTATATAAGCATTTCCTTGAAAATAAAAAAAAAATGATCTTTTCATTTTTAATACACAAAGCCCCCGGGATGCTTTTCTGTCACCAAGAACCTAGCTCACATGAGTGACGGTTTGGAGATATATTCTAGAGGATTCTAGAGGATTGCTTTCTTTCTTTGGCTCATTATATACCCATCTCATAGTTCAATTCTGAGGAATATCCAAAACAAAGCTTAGTCATATTTTATATCTCGATTTTCCCCAATGTGGATATGATAACATATATTCCAATCCAAAGAAGACACAAAAGGTTCAAAGACAATAAATACACACATAAAATGTATAAAAAACTCAGAAGGACTATAAATAAAAACACACAAACATACACAAAAAATACCTACAGTAGTCTTAAAATTCTTGTCACTGTCCTTAATGCCATAGAAACCTGCTGAGAGCTTGGACTACCCAGGAAGGGAAACATCATTTTTTGGAGTTGAAAATAAAAGCATATCTTCCCCTTGGGTTTACATTCCCCAAATAAGCCTTTATAATAATTAGAATGATGAGGTCCAGCCTTGTTTCCCTAAGTCCATTTCACTGCTCCTCCAGTCTCAGGGACCATGTGGGTGATCCTCATCCTTCTCCAAGAGGCAAAAATTGTTCAGGAAATTCCTTTTCTCTCTAGCAGATCTTGAACTTTGGTTCACCCATGAGGCACCCTCCAAGATTGATGCTTCCCATGAAGCTTAGGAATTCAACATTGCCTAGGAATTCAAAATCCTTTTTCCTCTAAACAATGTAAGGAGAGTGTTCCACACTACCACCCTCATTTAAAGTACAGGATAGTAGGTTCCACAAGTATTGTCCATTAACTCTGATGTTGATCCAAGAGGCATGTATACATATATATACTTTTCTGGGTGTTTCTATGGGCATTATATAAATGATCCTTTGCTCATGACATTTCTTTAGATGAAGTGGCAGACTATGTGCAAGTTCTGTCTTCAAGGATAAGTTCAATAATAAGCTTCCATATATGGTTTTCCAAATTACCCTCACATGCTAATAGCCTTTTGTCAGTTGTATTACCTTGTTTCTACCAAGACTGTGAGCTTAATGAGGGCAGGGATTATTTTAATTTTCTGTAACACAGTGCCTAAACTATATTAGGCACTTCATAAATATTTGTTAATTGATTAATTGCTACCTATGACATGATTGTCTCTATCAAATAATGTTGCTATAGGGAAGAAAGGTAGATATCTCTCTTCTCCCAGATTTATCTCCAACAATCTAATGCAAGCATAAAGGTGAAGAGTGGACTGTCAGGGAACAGTCTCTTAAATTTTTATTCTATTTTATTTTGGTTTTAGGCCATCTGGAATTCTTTATAGTGCAACACATTACTAGTAACAACAAACAAACTGTAGGTGAAAACATCAGCAAATCTAATAATACATTGAATTTGACATTACTAGTTTTCCACACCAGTAACTCTTCATCTGTGTATAGAAGGCCATTATTTCACTCCACTCAGCTTTTACTCTATTTGCTATTCTTTCCATTTATATTACTGTAGTCGCTGGAAATAAGTTTTCTTTAATTAATTAATGATGATTTATTTAGCACCAACTATGTGCCAGGCACTGTGTTCGATATTGTGTCAGGCACTTCAGATAAAAATACTAAAGAAAAACAATTCCTACTTCTGAAGAATTTTAGTCTAACACAACATATAACATATATACAGAATAAATGTAAGGTTAATAAAATATGTACAAAGTATCTGAATTCAAGATAATTTAGGAAAGAGGTTCCTAGTAGTTATGAGCATAGGAAAAGCTTCAGGCAGAAGATGATACTTGAGTTGTACCTTCAAGGAAGAGATGGATTCTAAGAAATAGATTGTGGGTTCTTTGAGGGTGCTTACTGTCTTTCTTTTATTAACTGTATTCCCAGTATTGGCATAGTGACTGGCATATAGAAAGTAATTAATAAATATTTATTAGACTGAATTCGATTATAGAAGGAAGTGAATTCCAGTTACATGGAACTATGGTATGAAAGTACTGAAACTAAATATACTGAGTAAGGAACAAAGACAACAAGTTTTGGGTTTGATCATACGGTCCAGGTCATGGAATGGAGTTGAGGTAATAGTCAATAAGGCTGGAAAGATTAGGAGTCATATTGTATAAAAATTTAAAAAGGAATTCATTATTTTAACACTGTAGTAATATTTTATTATATTCATCTTCTATAATTTGTTTAGTCATTTTATGATCTCAAGCATCTACTTTGTTTTCAGTTGTTTGTTACAACAAAAAATAATGTTAATAATAATATTTTGGAGCACACAGTGTTATTTTCTTTATTATTGATCATTAAACTCTCCTGCTCTAAGATCCATCTAAATTGGCCGGTTCTCCGTTATTCATTGCTAATACTCCATGTCTTATTTCTGTACCATCATAGTGGCTATCTTTCTGCCTGGAATATATTCCATTCTTACATTTGCCTTGTACCTCTCTTTTCCTTTGGGATGTAACTGAGTCACCATCTTCTGTCTTATTGATTCCATCAATTGCTTGTAGCCTTGCTTCTAACCTATACTGAATTTAATTACTTCATGCAGGTATGTATGAATATACATATATACATTTGTTAACTCGATATTTATATTATACAATTTTTTTATATAAACTTGTCTCCTCAATGGAATGTAAGTAGGAATCATTTCATTATTTGTATTTGCATTTTAAATTCCTAACACTGACTTTGGTGGGGTGGGGCCAAGATGGTGAAGTAAAGCCAGAAAGCCGCTCAAGCTTTCCCAGTTTCCTTTGAAAACCACATGAAACCAAGCCTTTGAACAGAGTCTGATGGAATGAAACCACTCCCCAGATCAAGATAGATTGAAAAAAAAAAAAACTTCAGGAAAGGTCAGTTTCACTGGGGTGAAAAGAGTATTCAGGCCAGCTCAGATAGATTCTGGGAAAAGTGGTGAGAAGGTCTTAATCACATAAAATCAGCAACTAAGACACTCGGTCCTAGCTCAGTAGAGGAGCAAATAAGTGGGGTAGCTTCCAGTTCCAGGTTCAGAAAGCAAACTCTGGGAAACTAAGCTGTTTCCTGAAAAGAGCAGGCAAAACTATCCCCTGCAAACACAAGAAGCTCCTATGCTTAAAAACAAGACTCAAGCTACACGGGAGCCTTAGGGCAGCCCTCTTTTTACCCCAAGAGTAGAACTCAGCCATAAAAGTTAAAAAAAAAAAAAAGAGCAAATACCAAAAGAAAATGACCAAGAAACAGGAAAGAACTTTGACCATGAAAAGCTATTGTGGTGAAAGAAAAGACCAAAACACCAACTCAGATGAGGACAAAATTGTCACATAAGAAATCTCAAACAGTGATATGAATTGGACTCCAATCTAAAGAGGCTTCTTGGAAGTGCTCATAAAAGACTTTAAGAGACAACTAAAAAAGTTAAAATAAAAATGAGAAAAGAAATGAGGGATACACATAAGAGAATCAATAGCTTGGAAAAGAAAGGGAAAAAAATTGAAGAAAACAACTCCTTAAAAAGTAGAATTAACCAATTAGAAAAGATATATAAAAGGTAACTGAAGAAAATCACATATTAAAAAGTAGAACTGGACAAATGGAAGCTAATGACTTTGTGAGACAGCAAGAATAAAACTAAAAAGAATGAAAAAATAGGAGAAAATGTGAAATACCTCCTAGGAAAAACAGCTGACTTGAAAAATAGATGCAGAAGAGACAATTTAAAAATTATTGGCTTACTTAAATGCCATGACCCCCCAAAAAGAAAGAGCCTGAATAGTATTCTCATTACTATAGTAATATATTACTATTAAGAAATCATTAAGGAAAACTGCACCAATATTCTAGAATTAGAGAGGGAAATATTCATTGAAAGAATCCACTGATCACCTCTGAGAGAGATCCCACAAGGAAAACCCCAAGGAACATTGTTGCAAAATTCTAAAACTAAAATATCAAGGAAAAAATATTGCAAACTACCAGACAAAAACAATTCAAATATCAAGGAGCAACAGAAAGGATTTTCTATGATCTGGCAGCTTCTACAATAAAAAGATGGCAGGTCCTGTAATATCATATTCCAGAAAGCAAAGGATTTAGAATTATAACTAAGAATTAACTACTCAGCAAAACTGAACATCATCTTTCAGGGAAGGCCATGGAGCTTCAATGAAGTAAGAGACTTTCACTCACTTCTGTAAAAAAAAAAAAAAAAAAACAGAACTAAACAGAAAATATAATCTACAAACACAGGAGTCAAAATAAACATAGAAAGATAAATGGGAGTGGATATATATATATATATATATATATATATATATATATATATATATATATATAATTTAAAAGTTAAACTGTTTACTTCCCTAGATGGGGGAATAATAACAATGCTTGAGAACTTTATCTGTCACTGGGGCAGAGAGGGGCATCACATGGATTTAGTGTGTGATTGTGATTGGACTCTGATGTGATGATATCAAAGAAAAAAGACATTAAGGAGTGGGAGAAGTCTATACTAGAAGGGACAGGTATAATGGGACAATTAAATCACACGAAGAGGCAAAAACTACCTATTATAATACAGCAAAAAATGTGAGGGAGAAAAGCCTTGTATGAAGCTTGACCTCATCAGTTTGGGCACTAAGAGGGAATAACTTAATCAATGAGCTGGGTATAGAAAATTTTCTAACCCTATAAAGAAGTAGGAGGAGAAAGAGGAAATAAAAGGGAGGGCCAGGATAGAAATAAGGGTAGAAACACTAGAGAAAAAGTTAAGAAAATATGTTAGGAGTGATAGAAGATCAGGTAGTGAATTAAACAAACACTACTAAGAGAATGGGGAAAGAGTGATAGGAGATAAGGTAAAAAATGCTTAGTTGGAACTTAGGACAGGTTGGAAAAAGAGAACAAAAGTATATACAGGGGAGAAAACAGGATGCAGGGAAACACAGAGCTGGTTATCATAACTGAATATGAATAGGATGAACTCTCCCATAAAAGAGAAGTAAATAGCAAAGTGGATTAAATAATAGAATCCTACAATTTGTTGCTTACAAGAAACATTTGACACAGAGAGGCACATACAGACTGTTTAGGTATAGGCTAAAAGGGTGGAATAGAATTTATTATGCTTCAGCTGAAGTAAAAAACAAAACAAAACAAAACAAACAAACAAAAAACAAACAAACAAAACAAAACAAAAAAACAAAACAAAACAAACAAACAAACAAACAAACAAAAAAAAAAACAGGGATAGCAGGGATAGCAGTTGTGACCTCAGAAAAAGCAAAAGTAAAAATAGATCTTATTAAAGATCTTATTAAAGAAGGAAAGTACATCTTGATAAATGGTACCATAAACAAAGGTGTACTAAAGATATTAAATCTGTGTGTACCAAGTGGTAAAGCAGCCAAATTCCTAGAGAAGATTGTAATGCAGTTACAGGAAGAATTAGACAGCAAAACTATACTAGTGGGGGACTTTAACCTTCCCTTCTCAGAATCAGACAAATCTAATCACAAAATTAACAAGTAAGAAACTAAGTAGATTAATAAAATCCTAGAAAATCTGGATATGCTACACCTCTGGAGAAAATTGAATAAGGACAGAAAGGAATATACCTTTTTCTTAGCAGTACATGGCACCTACTCAAAAACTGACCATGTGTTAGGGCATAAAAACTTCACAATCAAATGCAGAAAGGCATAAAGATTAAATGCTATCTTTTTGAACCACTTTTCAATAAAAATTATATTAAATAAAGGTTCAGAGAAAGATAGACTAAAAACCAATTAGAAAGTAAATACTCTTTTTTTTTTTTAATGAGTGGGTCAAACAAAAAAAAATCACAGAAAAAATGCATAATTTCATCCAAGAGAATGAGAATAATGAGGCAATATATCAGAATCTATGGGACACATACAAAACAGTTCTTAGGGAAATTTTTTTATCTCTAAATGGCCTCATGAATGAAGTAAAAAGAGAAGATCAGTGAATTTAGCATGCAACTAAAAAGCTAGAAAAATAACAAATTATAAATCCCCAATTAAATACTCAATTAGAATTTCTGAATTAATAATATTGAAACTAAGAAAATTGTTGAACTAATAATAAAACTAAGTGTTGGTTTTATGAAAAAAAAACAACAAAATAGATAAACCTTTGGTTAGTTTGATTAGAAAAAGAAAAAGAAAAAACAAAATGCCAGCATTAAAAATGAAAACTTACCATCAACGACAAATTAAAGCAATAATTAGGAGCTACTTTGCTCAACTGTATGATAACATGTCTAAAAATCTTACTGAAAGAAATAAATATATGCAAAAATATAAATTGCCCAGATTAACAGAAAGGGAAATAAATTATTTAAATAGTCCCTTTTAGAAAATGCCCTTAGAAGATGCCTTTTATCACCATTTTTACTCAACATTGTACTAGAAATGTTGGATTTAGCAATAAGAAAAAAGAAAGAAATTAAATGATTTAGGCTGAACAATGAGGAAATAAAACTGCATTGTTTGCAGATCATATGATGATATACTTAGACAATTCTAGAAAATCATCCAAAAATCTACTGAAAATAATTCACAGCTTTAGCAAAGTTACAGAATATAAAATAAATGTACACAAATCATTAGCATTTCTGTATATTATCAAAATCATCATCATCATTATCAAAAGACAGAAAGCGAAATTTCATTTAAAATTACCATAGACAAAATAAAATATTTGCAGGTCTATCTACCAATAGAAACACAAGAACTGTATGAGCACAATTACAAACACTTCTCACACAAATAAAGTTAGACCTAAACAACTGGAAAAATATCACTTACTCATAGGTAGGCAGAGTTAATATAACAAAAAGGACAATTCTGCCTAAATTGGTCTATTTGTTCAGTGCCATACAAATCAAACTGCCAAAATAATTACTTTATAAAACTAGAAAAATATTTAAAAAATTTATTTGGAAGAACAAAAGGTCAAGAATATCAAGGGAATTAATAAAAAAAAATACAAAGGATGATGGCTTAGCAGTACCAAACCTAAAATTATATTATAAAGCATCAATCATCAAAACCATTTGGTAATGTTTAAGAAATATAGTGGTGTATCAATGGGATAGCTTTAATATACATGACACAATTGTCCAAACTCCAGCTTTTAAAATAAAAACTCATTATTTGACAAAAATTGCTGGGAAAACTGGAAAATAATACATCAAAAACTGAGCATATACTTAAATTTCCCACCCTATACCAAAATAAGATCAAAATGGTTACATGATTTGGGCATAAATGATAATATCATAAATAAATTAGGAGAACAAGGGATTACTTACCTATCCAATCTTTAAACAAAGAAAGAATTTATGACCAAAGAAGAACTAGAGAACATCATAAAAGGCAAAATGGACAATTTTGATTACATTGTTAAAATGTTTTTTTCACAAACAAAATCAACAGAAATAAAACTAAAAAGGACATACACAGCTGGGGAAAATCATTACAGCTGGTGTTTCTGATAAAGATTTCATTTCTAAAATATATAAAGAATTGTATCAAATTTTAATATATATATATATATATATACATATATATATAGTCATTCCACAATTGATAAAGTGTCAAAGGATATGAACAATTTTCAAATGATGACATTAAAGCTATCTATAGTTATATGAATAAATATTCTAAATCCCTATTGATTAGAAAAATGCAAATTAAAACAACTCTGAGATACCAACTTACACTTTTCAGATTGGCTAAGATGACAGGAAAAAATAATCATAAATGATGGAGTGAAAAGTAGTATATTAATGCATTGTTGGTGGAGTTGTGAAATGATTCAACCATTCTGGAGATCAATTTGAAATTATGCCTAAAGGGCTATAAAACTGTGCATATCCTTTGACACAGCAGTACCACTACCAAGTATTATCCAGAAATCATCCCAAGGAAATCATAAAAGAGAGAAAAGGACCCACATATGCAAAAATGTTTCTTGCAGAGGACAGAGCCAAGATGGCAGAGAGGAGATAAGTCTATATCTGAGCTCTTCCTGATGTCTCTCAGATCAACACCAAATCAAACTTCTGCACTGGTTTTGGAGTGATAGAAGCCACAAATATTTGGAGTGTAACAAATTTCCAGTGTAAGGTATTTTGGAAGAACTTCAGAAAAGGTCTGTTTCAATCTGGTGAGGGGGAGAAAGGAGGTGGCCAAGTGCAGGTGCACATTAGAGACCCAGGGCAGTTTGGTGCCCACATGCCAGGAATTCATCAGGAAACTTTTAGTCAAAATACAGCAGCATTGGCTACTATGTCCTGGTTAAAAGCCAGTGAATCAGCAGATCAGCTAAGAGACAAACAACACAAATACAAAAGGCAAATAACAAGCCTCTGAACCCCAGAATAATATGAGACTTGGCCACACCCACCCAGCATTGGAAGTCAGCATCACCAACCCAGGGCAGTCTTTTTCATCTGAAGAGGAAACTTGGGACAAATTTCCCCTTTTCTCTAAGAGCAGGCCTCAACCTTTAAAAAATAAGCATATATTATTTTTAAATTTATTATTATAAATTTTGTTACATTATAAATATTATCATTATATTATATGTTGTATTATTATATTATATTATATTATAAGTATTATAAAAACATATAGTTTTTATGGAAGAAAAAGAATAGACCTTAACCCCTGAGGACACTAAAAGCAAATCGTCTCCAGATGAAGCCCCAAAGGATGATATAAGTTAGTTCCTATCTCTCAATTCTCCCTTGGAAGAACTCAAAAAGGATCTTAAAAGAAAGAAGAAAAATGGGGAAAGGAAATATGAACATTGCAGGAGAGTTTGGAAAAGGAAACACAGAAATTATCTGAAGAAAGTTCTTTACAACATAGATTTAGTGAAATGAAAAAAGCATATAACTCTCTTTACAAAATAGATTTTATAAAATGGAAAAAGAAAATGTTTCCTTAAAAAACAGAATTTGTGAAATGGGAAAAAAAATTCCACTGAGCAAAACCACTCATTTAAAAATTCAATCGGCCAAATACAAAAGGAGTTAAAAAAGCTAACTGAAGAAAATAATTCACCAATCCCATCCTGAAAGAGACCCCAAAATGAAAACTCCAAGGAATTTTGAAGCTAACTTTCAGAATTATCAGATCAAGGAGAAAATATCGTAAGCAGCCAGAAAGAAACAATTGAAATATTCAAGGTTGCCCACTAACACCATTACTTTAATAAAAATGCTTGTAGCAGTTCTTATTGGAATAACAAAGAAATGGAAAATTACTAGATGCCTATCAGCTTGGGAATGGCTGAACAAGTTGTGGTATATGAAGGTAATGAAATATTATTTTCTTATAAAAAAAACAAACAAACTGATCAACAAGCTGATTTTAGAAAGGCTTGGAAAGAGTTACAGGAACTGATGCTGAACAAAATAAGCATAACCAGGAATTCATTGTACACAATAATAGAAAGAATGTGCAATGATCAACTATGAAAGACTTGGTTGTTTTTAGTGGTTCAGTGATCCAAAGCAATTCCAATAGACTTTGGACAAAAAATGCCATCTGCAATCAGAAAAAGAACTAAGGAGACTGATTGTAAATCAACACATGCTATGTTCTTTTTTTTTTTCCTGTTGTTTTTATTTCTCCCATGGTTTTCTCCTTTTGCTCTGATTTTTCTCTCCCAACATGATTAATGAAACTATATATATATTAAAATCAAATTGTGCCTGGATGATAGTTGGTGCTAAATAAATGCTTGATTAACTGATGGATACATACTTAACAGTTTAATATTTGTTTCAAATTTGTTTCAATAGACAAACATTAGCTTAATTTCAAATTGCTGTCCAGAATCATTGGATCAATACATAGCTCCACCAGCAGTGAATTTAAATGTGTGACTATATTTCCATTACTTCTCCAACATTGATATCTCATATCTTTTAGCATATTTTCTATTTGCTTAATAGTAAGTAAAACTTCAGAATTATTTTGATTTATATTTCTTCCATTTTTGGTGAAGTGATGTTTCATTTTCTCGATAATAGTTTGTAATTTTTCTTTTGAGAACCACACATCTTTTATTACTTATCTGTTGGGAAATAGAGTTTGGTCTTAAATACTGTTAGTTACCTATATATCTTGTATGTCAGATTCTTTTCAAAGTTATTTAATAGAAATATTTTCCCTCTAAGGACACCATTTTAAAATTTTATTTACATTAATTTTCTTCTTATGAAGCTTTTTGCTTTAATATAATGGAAATTACCTATTTCATTTGGTGATTAATTGTATACTTTATTTGGTAAACTACTTACCCCCTTATTGGGAAAGATATGATATAAAAAGTGCCTAATCTGGATTTCTTCTAATTAAAAACAAGTTCTGATTTAATTTTCAAGGTATATATTTATTTTGAGGTTATTATTATGGCATGTTATAAGATAATGTTCCAAACCTAATTTCTGCTAAGCTTTTTTCTAATTTCCCCAGAAATACTTGTAAAAAAGGGAATTATTCCCCAGATAATTTATATTTCCAGGTTTTAAGGTCATCTTGTGTGTGCTTCTTTAACTAGTATTTTTCAAATCTCTATTTCTTAATTTTTAAATGCTATTTTAATTTCCTCCAATTACATCTTAACACCATTTTAATCATTCCTTTTTGCAAGATTTTGAGTTTCAATTTTTTTCTCCTTGCCTTATCTTGATATATAATATGAGGTATTTCTTTAGACCTAGTTTTCTTCTTTTGTTTTCCATTCTTTCCATTCTTCTTGTTTGATAATGAATTCTTGTCATGGTTGAATCCCTTCAATTGATCCACCATTTTTTTTTAGCCTGTACAAGATAGTTTTGATGAATAATACTTTATTATATGGTTTGATGTTAATGTTTCTTAACTTTCAATCAATATGAAATAGTTCTTTTTAAAATTTTGTTTTATTGCTGTATATATATGTATATGTATAAATATGTATATATACATATATATGTATATAATATTTATCAATTTATCCTACTTTATAAGAGGTTTGTAAGAAATTAAAACAAGTAAATAAAACTAATAATATTATGACTTCATCTGAAAGTATATGCTGCAGTTCACATCTCTTGTACCCCTACTTTTCTATTTTACAAATATTGACATAAATCTAGTGTTTTTATTATATTTTGAGGTCTAAAATTGCTATTTTGCTTTCATTTTTTATTATTTTTCACTATTTTTCTTAATATTCTAAGTCTTTCTTCCCCCCAAAGTAAGTTTTACTGTTTTGCCTAACTCGACAGAATATCCTTAACTGCTACTTAGTAATATTAAAATTATAAATTGATTTTGGTATTTTCTGTTTGAATTTTCTATGTTCTTTTTAATATGTAAAACGGCTCTTAATTTGCAAAGTTTTAGAATAAAAGTATATTGCATTTTGTCAAAAACTATTTTGTTCTCTATCTATGAATGTAATTATGTGATGTGAATATTTTTATTTTGTAATAAATTGTGTTCCTACTGTTGAATTAGAGGTATTCTTGAATTCTGGAAGGTAAATCCATCTTGGACATTGTGAATATGTTTTTAACAAGTCTAGGGCTTTTTTAAAAAAATAAAGTTGATATTCATTAAGAATACTGCTCTAAAATTCTTTTTATTTACTTTATCAGTCCTGGCTTGTTAGCACTATATTTGCTTCTTGGCAAGAGTTTGATTGAGAATTTTTTGAGAATAATTAGTAAAGTGTACATATTCTGTGTTCTTTAATATATTGATAAAACTATCTGTAATTCTAGGCCAAGAACTTATTTGTTTGTCTTTTTCTTTGCTTTGATACTTTTGTTAAAACTGATTCAATTTCATTTTCTGACATCGATTAATTTAAAATCTTTATTTGTGTGTGTGTGTGTGTGTGTTTTAAATTTGGGCATTTTTGTAATTAATCTTTAGGTTCCTATATCAGGGTCTTCTACAACCCAATTCTTATATTTAGTTCCTTTGCTTTTCAGAGACTTAGATAAGAATCTTCTGGTTTTCAGTAATTGACTTTTTGCTTAAATCTTTACAACTCCTCAAATTAATCCTATGAAATCAAGCCTTTTATTTTGTCATGCTCCTATCTCCAAATTTTTTTTTGCTTTTCATTTGTTTAATCTTTACCATCTTTTGTCTCAAAATATATATGCAAATGAACTGAGGTACTCATATACTTTCAGCTCTGAAGGCATCCATAGCGTCATTTATTTGCTTGATGACCTAGAAATTATTTCTTTATATTCATTTTTTTTAAGTTTTTAAAAGAGAGATTTTTTTTCAGCCTTTCCAAAACATTAAACTGACCCCATTGGAAATAAGACATTATTCTATATTGTTCAAAAGGAAATTTGAGCTTTGTCATTTCTAAAATAAAATTATTAATAATTATTTTACTTATCTTTGAGGGTTTTGTTAAAGGAAGTGACATGTAAGCCACAAAGTACCATATACGTATGAGCAATTATTATTTTTTACATTTATGACCACACCCACTCCTTAATCTGTGGTTTCAGGACTCCTTAAAAAAAGCTGTCAGGCCACTTCCCTCCCTTCACTTGCACTCTGCCTTCCCCACAAAGACCTCACCCATCCTTCCTTATTTCAAGACCTCTTCCTGCTGTTTCTTACTGAAGTTGTTAGTGCTTTGTTTTTCACCCTTGTTCCTAGCCAGCTGGACAGCTTTCTAGGTTTGACCTATTATTATCCCTAAAAGCAAGTATGAAGGAGTGGAAAGGGCATTATATTAGTGTCAGAAGATCTTGGTTATGAGCTTTGTGTCTTTGGGCAAGTCAATTTACCACTCTGTGCCTTAGTTTCCTCACTTATAACAGTGATAGTTAAATCTGCACAACCCACCTTTAGGGACTAAAAGTAATTTGTAAAAAGTGATTTGTAAACTCTAAATCAGTTCCTAAATATAATTATTATTCAACCAGTTTCCATATAACTGATGGTCAAAAGACGGGGTAAAATAAAAACTCAGACATAGATTTGTAAATCTCCTCATTTGTACATTAAACATCAAAAGTTGAATGTAACAGAAATTGTAGCCATTTTAGCAATTTTGAATTTTATGAATGAGTTGAGGTAGGTATAATATTGATATTGGGGCAAGGCTAGTTACAGTTACTCAATGACTTATCCAGACAGAGGCTAATGGTTACCAAGTCTCCTTCTCTGAACTCCAAGTGTACTGATAGCCCACATAATTTAGCATTCTACATGGCATTAAATTATATACTGTTATTTATACTATGTATTCCTCTTGGCTACCTTTCTTGTTTTCCTCCTTATGGTTAGAGCTTGGATTTTATACTTTTATGGACCCTTCAGAATCCCAAATACTTCTGGATATGAAGCTATCAAGACATATTTATCAAATGATTAATAAGAATCAGAATTTTATAGCTGGAAGAGAATGGAGTCAGTAGTTATCTAGTCAAAGCTGCTCAGTTTGCAATGATTTATTTCTTAAAGCATTTATTTTAAACAAAGGATTAGAATAAGGTCCTTAAAACTGAGTGATTTTTTTTTTTTTTACTCCCATTGTTTAACATGAAGTCTGGTAGGTACATTGTTGTTCTTGTTCAATCATTTCAATCATGTTTGATGACTTTTGACCCCATTTGGTGTTTTCTTGGCAAAAATACTGTAGTAGATTGCCATTTTCTTCTCTAGCTCATTTTATAAATGAGGAACATCAGCAAACAGCATTAAGTGACTTGACCAGGGTCACACAGGTTGTAAGTGTTTGAGGCAGGATTTGAATTCATGAAGAAGACTCTCTGATTCCAAGTCCAGTACTCTATCCACTGAAATACTTAGCTTCCCCTGTTATGTAAGTAGTGGCTGTTTAATAAAATCTTGTTCCATTGAATTAAATTTATAGAAGCAATTTGTTCTAAATAATGAACTAATAGATGTGGTATCATAAAGTTGCACATTCCCATCATATTCCTGAATAATTTTTTTAAGCTGTTTTACTCTGGAAAAGAAACTTAACCTCTATGTGTCAAACAGCTCCCTATGATTTGACTACTAAATCATAATTAGCCTTTGTTAGAGAGAATTACTATACTGGGGGTTTCCTTAACTTGAGGACTCAGATTCCTCTTTTTTGATTTAGGACAATGATTTCTAAATAGAAGCAAGTTCTACTAATCTCACCTTATCTCTTTAGACAAAAATAAACTATTATAAAATTATTCCAAAAATATGACTTTTCACTATTTTTATTATACATTGATGAGTTAAATTTTCAAGTCAAGAATTTCTTACATCTATGCTATATAGGTCAAATATTTATGGTAGACAATGATGGAGATAATTATGTGCTATAAAAATGAAGGACATTATTACACTTTTTACTTGATCAAAATTCAAATTTTAGACTATTCTGGCTGCTCATGTCACATCTTCTGTTCCTTTTTTTTGTCTGAGAGATCCCACTCCACAAATTAATATTCTCTGTTTTATATGGACGAGAAGCAAAACCTCTTCAAATTCTGAGTGCTTGTAAATTTTTTAAAGGGATTATTCTTCTGCATATCATTCTTTTCTGTCTGTGAATGCAAAGAGATATTTGATGACTGGATTCTCAGTAACTTGATGATGCAATATTGCCGAAACCAGAAAGCTTTGGAGGGAATACTTTTTCATTTCCTAGAAGAAGAATAAAATCTTAGCCAAATGTTACATTTAAAGTTTGAAGAGTTTGCAAGCCTAAATTATATTTTGATTTAACCAGATATAATTACAATAGATTTTTATTATAGAGAGTACATTTATAAGTCCCTGAGATAGCCCACAGTAATAATCTTTTTAAAAAGTGTATTTTAATCAAATGAAGGTAGCCTAGCTATACCTGATCTAAAACTATATTATAAAGCAGCAGTCACCAAAACCATTTGGTATTGGCTAAGAAATAGATTAGTTGGTCAGTGTAATAGGTTAGGTTTACAAGACAAAATAGTCAATAACTTTAGCAATCTAGTGTTTGAGAAACCCAAAGATCCCAACTTTTGGGATAAGAATTCATTTTTTGACAAAAACTGCTGGGAAAACTGGAAATTAGTATGGCAGAAATTAGGCATGGACCCACACTTAAAACCATATACAAAGATAAGATCAAAATGGGTCCATAATTTAGGCATAAAGAATGAGATAATAAATAAACATAGGATAGTTTACCTCTCAGACTTATGGAGGAGGAAGGAATTTGTGACCAAAGAAAAACTAGAGATCATTATTGATCACAAAAATAGAAAATTTTGATTATATTAAGTTAAAAAGTTTTTGTACAAACAAAACTAATGCAGACAAGATTAGAAGGGAAGCAACAAACTGGGAAAACATCTTTACCATTAAAGGTTCTTATAAAGGCCTCATTTCCAAAATATATAGAGAATTGACTCAAATTTATAAGAAATCAAGCCATTCACCAGTTGATAAATGGTCAAAGGATATGAACAGACAATTTTCAGATAACGAAATTGAAACTATTTCTACCCATATGAAAAAGTGTTCCAAATCATTATTGTTCAGAGAAATGCAAATTAAAACAACTTTGAGATAACACTACACACCTCTCAGATTGGCTAAGATGACAGAAAAATATAATGATGAATGTTGGAGGGATATGGGGAAATTGGGACACTGATGGATTGTTGGTGGAGTTGTGAATAGATCCAACCAATCTGGAGAACAATTTGGAACTATAATCAAAAAGTTGTCATTTTGTGCACACCCTTTGATCCAGCAGTGTTACTACTGGGCCTATATCCCAAAGAGATATTTAGGAAGGGAAAGGGACCTGTATGTGCCAAAATGTTTGTGGCAGCCTTTTGGTGGTGGCTAGAAACTGGAAAATGAATGAATGCCTATCAATTGGAGAATGGTTGGGTAAATTGTGGTATATGAATATTATGGAATATTATTGTTCTGTAAGAAATGACGAACAAGATGAATACAGAGACATGGAAAGACTTACGTGAACTGATGCTGAGTGAAATGAGCAGAACCAGGGCATCATTATATACTTCAACAACAATACTGTATGAGGATGTATTCTGATGGAAGTGGATATCTTCTACAATGAGAAGATCTAACTCAGTTTCAATTGATCAATGATGGACAGAAGCAGCTACACCCAGAGAAGAAACACTGGGAAATGAGTGTAAACTGTTTACATTTTTGTTTGTCTTCCCAGGTTATTTTTACCTTCTGAATCCAATTCTCCCTGTGCAACAAGAGAACTGTTCGGTTCTGCATACATATATTGTATCTAGGATATACTATAACATATTTAACATGTTGCCATCTAGGGGAGGAAGTGGAGGGAGGGAAGGTAAAAGTCAGAACAGAAGTGAGTGCAAGGGATAATGTTGTAAAAAATCACCCAGGCATATGTTCTGTCAATAAAAATTTATTTTAAAAAGACACTTTAAAAAAGTGTATTTTAGTTGAGTATGAAAGATGATGCCTACAGTTTATTTTCCTAGGAAAACTGAAGTTTATGGATCATTTGAGCTTGGAGTTTGGAGCTGCAGTAAAATTCATACTAATTAGTTGCCCAAATTAAGCTTCTCAAAGATGGTAGGGAGACCAGGCTACCTAAAAAGGCATGAACCATGCAAGGTTGGAAAAAATGAGCAGATTTAAAGCTTCTGTCCTCAATATTATGATCAATATTGGGTTTATAAGTGGCTCCCTATACCTATAGATTGATTGACATAGGGAGAACTGGTCTAAAAGTCATTTTTGATGAAATTTAAGTCAAAAGAATATCTCCTACAGTACCTAGTACTTTGCTATGAAAAAAATGTTAACAATAAACTAACAATAAACAATTTAGTATGTTTGTCCTATTCATTACCTACATGAGGGTTGATGAATAAATATATAAAATATAATTAAGATAATTTAATATATATGGATTATATATAATTTATATATACAGAGAGATATACCTTATGGAGAGTTTATTATAATATCTATTTCATTCATTATCCATAGGATAGTTAGTTATACTATAATTAAAATAAATAACTAAAACTATAATATAATTAAAATAACAACTTTCATCCTCATGCTAAGATGAAAACTTCAATGATTTTGTGTGTTTTTAATTTGCCAATTCCTGGCATCTCCTTTCTTGTGGCATGAACTACTCTGCTGGTAGTTTTTTTTTTTTTTTTGTTCTTAACATGCTTCATTCTAAGTTTCTCCTTGGCCTTCCATTGTGTGAATTAAAACAGTGGAGTAACACAGTGTTATTGTTTTTTTAGCCTGTCTGATTCATTACTGAAAAGATAAGTGTCTCAGCAACTGAAAGATTTTAGAAAGTTACTCAAAATTACATTTTCTTATTCACTTTCTCATATATTCATTTTTGTTTCCTCCAATAGTTATCTCAATTAAAGCATTTCACTCATTTTCTAGAAAGTAATGCTATGGCTTTGATCTCTTAGATTAGCCTTTAATATCTAAGCATCTAATTTTTTTCATCTATAAAATTAAGGAAAGAACTAATTGATCGCCATGATTCTTTCCCTCACAATCTGTCTAAAATTCCATGACCCTAGGAAGTTCTTTTCTTAGGGAATTTCTAGGGCACATTTGTTCATCTCAAGAGGAAGGGAACACTCAGAGAAGAATAAGAAATTAATTTCTACAAAAACAACACTTTCCCTCTTGAGGTCAGTGTCCAAATCCCTTGAAGACATCCATGTGAGATTTTAAAAAAATTAAATCTTTAGCCCAGGTGTGTCTGAGAAGATGGATAAGAATGAATGGGGAAGGTGTCAAGATAATGGAGTGGGAATGATTTTTAGAAATAATTATAATAATGAAATTCCATTACTAAAAAGAATTTTGACAACCCTGAAGGGTTAATTATACTGGGATTTAAATTCTACTTAAATTTTACATTTTAATTTCCTCCTTTCATATTCACACAAAAGCATAAACCTGCTATAAATGAGTGAGCTAGAAGAAAACACATTGTAAAAATATACCTAATTAGGAAAAAAACAATAACCACAATAACAAACTTTTGGCTAACATACTTCCTTTTATTAGGTCTATATTTCTAATAAGAAGTCCCTTGTTCCAAGAGATGCACCCATATTTCTCTCTCTTATGAATAATGTTTGCATCATTTGCTATATTAAAATTAAAAGTCTTACACTCATTTAAAACATTCATTTCTATAATGAAGTGTGACTCGGTATATTGAATTATATTGTACAAGGGAAGCGAAGAGGTAGAATGGGGAACAATGAAAAGAAGGAAATGAAAACAGAACAAATTATTTTCTAATAAATAAATGGTAGGAGAGTTCTGATATTGGGGAAAAACTGAATTGGGAAAAACAGTTTAATTTCTGAAATGATTCAAATGATTTTAATGACAGTCTTCCTGCATTTGCTTATTTACAAAAGGAAAAAAAAATAGGTAAAGAAGGCAAACCTTTCCTCCTCCTCCTCCTCCTCCTCCTCCTCCTCCTCCTCCTCCTCCTCCTCCTCCTCCTCCTCCTCCTCCTTCTTCTTCTTCTTCTTCTTCTTCTTCTTCTTCTTCTTCTTCTTCTTCTTCTTCTTCTTCTTTTTTTTTGAGTTCTAGGTAGCCTAGAATGGAATCTGAAGATATGGGTTAAACAAAGGTCAGTAGACTTGAAGTTGTAGTGTGTCTCTAATTTGATGGGAGAAGGAAGGACTGTTCATTGGGAGAGGAAGAAGGTGCTCCTAGTTACATTTCTTGATGTTCCTTCCTTGTTTCCTTTGTGGGATGACCTCTTACTGAAAAAGGAAGTGTGTTATAAAAATGACTTGTTGCATTTTCCTCCTGAAGACATTTGATCTCTAACAAAGTTCTGTATAAGAAAGAGACTGATTTCATTCTAACATGGTTCTAAAACTGAGTAAATTTGTGATGAAGATAACTCTTCTTATTTCAGCAAATGAATTTCCTTTCTCAGTTTTCACTATGTTCCTAATTACTGTGTTTAAAATAAACACAAGCAGTGTATTTCCTGTGGGCATTTCATTTTTGGAATCTCCTTTCTTTCTTAGATGAAAATAAAATTTGGGAGAATTAAAGTACAGGTCAATCCTTGTGACCTTTTACAAAAACTTAATAAAGTGAGATGTTTATTTGTAACTTGACTTTATGTCACATTACTAGAAATAGGAAAGCAT
This sequence comes from Antechinus flavipes, assembly GCF_016432865.1. Lineage (NCBI taxonomy): Eukaryota > Metazoa > Chordata > Mammalia > Dasyuromorphia > Dasyuridae > Antechinus > Antechinus flavipes. The sequence continues at coordinate 85,217,137 of NC_067403.1, read as the reverse complement.
TAAAGTTTTGGGGTATTAAAATCCAATTACATCACTGGGAGCAAAACTTTTGAAAGGACTTTGGATTATGTAGCAGAAGAAGAAAGACCATTCTAATTTTTTTCTTCCTCTATTATCCCAGTTAAAACTTGTTATCTATATCACTGGTAATGAAAGAAAGCAAACTTATAATTTAGTCATGCATTTTCTACTTTCTATAATCTCCTGAAATGAGTGTAATTCTATATCTATTTGATTCTATTCTGTTTCCCAGTTGTGATGCCTGTAATCTTTTTCTCAAATGTTTGTTTCCATGGTTTTCAATCATCTTTGTACCTCTTCTTTATAGAATCAGCTAGAACCAGTGGCATATTGATATTTTGGTCATAACAATTTATTTTACATGTTCTGAGATACTAACTTGTATTAGCTGGTTGAGAAAAGCTTATTGGGTAAGAAAAGTTTAAAGTTGAAAGGCAACTTTAAAAAGGCTGTAAAAATATAAAAGCATTAACCTTGCACTACTCAAAACATTCTTCCACTAGACAATGTCTTAAAAGAATGTATTGGTTAATAAATTAAATATATTTTACAAAAACTGTAACCGTGGTTTTAATTTGTGGATCCTGGTTTCATAAATTTTGAGTTGAAAAGAACATTAGAGAGATTATATGTTCTGACACTGCCATGTTATAAACTATTAAACTGAAACCAAGAGATATATTATTTACTTAAAATTCAACATGCTATAAGTAGTAAAGAACCTAAATTTATTTGATTTTCAAAAATATAGTGAAATGAGCCCAGAAATAGCCAGTTGATTACAGAGCCAGTGTAACTTCATCAAGAACTAGTCACATCAAACTGAACTAATTTCTTTTTTTGACAGAATTATTAAAAATGATGGAAATGCTAGAAATATACTTTGCCTATATTTTATTAAAGCCTTTGATAAGGTACATTATGTGGAAAAAGATAAAACGATATGGAATAGGTACAATCATATGCAATTAAAAAAATGTTGAATGGGTAAATTATCATCCTAGCAGGAGATCTTTGGTGAAGTATTCCAGGAATCCATAATTGGTCCCGTGTTTTTTTTTTTTTTAACTTTTTTAAAAAAGTAGTGACTTGGATATTTCTCTTCAAATTTTTATAAAATTCAAAGCTTAACATATTACATGATAGAGTTAGCATCCAAACTTTTGACCATAGTATTGATTTTAAGATGGAATTCAATAGAATTAAATGTGGAGACTTTCATCTTGGCTCAAAAATTTAAGTTCCCAAGAATATGATAGTGAAGGCATATAAAGACATTTTCTTCAACTACAAACTGAATATAATTCAACAATATGATGTGGCAACCAGAAAAATCTAATTTCCTTTTAAGAATAAGGGAAGAACCACCTACCTCTCAGATTGGCTAAAATGACAGGAAAAGATAATGATGACTATTGTAGGCAGTGGTGAAAAGTAGGACAATAATACATTGTTAAGTGAAGTTGTGAATTGATCCAACCAAAGGGCTATCCAAATATGCATATACTTTGATCCAGCAGTGTTTCTACTGGTCTTATATCTCAAAGAGAACTTAAAGGAGGGAAAGGAATCCACATGTACAAAAATGTTTATGGCAGCCCTTTTTATAGTGACAAGAAACTAGAAACTGAGTAGATGCTCATTAATTGGAGAATGGCTGAATAAGTTATTGTGTATGAATGTTACAGAATATCATTGTTCTATAAGAAACAATCAGCAGGATGATTTTGGAGAGGACTGGAGAGACTTACATGAACTTACATGAATGAGCAGAACCAGGAGATCATTGTACACAACAATAACAAAATTATACATTGATCAATTCTGATGGACATGGCTCTTTTCCACACTGAAATGATCCAGGCCAGTTCCAGTGATCTTGTGATGAAGAAAGCCATCTACACCCAGCAAGAAGATTGTGGGAACTGAGTGTGGATCACAACATAGCATTTCACTCTTTTTCTTGTTTGCTTGCATTTTATTTTCTTTCTCATATTTTTTTTTCCTTTTTGAAAAAACCATAAGACTGGAGAAATAGTAGCCACTGATTCTTATATAGCTTGTAGCCAGGGAAGCTAAATGAGGCAGTATAATAGAGCACTGGATCTGAAATCAGGAAGACCTGAGCACATAGTAAGTATTTTATAAAGGTTATTTTTATAATTTGTGATGAGATCTGGCTTTTGGAATATTCTAATGGATTCCCACAATTACCATTTGTGTTAGTTTTCCTAATGTTCTTTTATCTCAGCTCTCCGTGAAGAAAGTATGTATCACTTCCTCCCAATACTTTCCACTCCCCTCAAAAACAAAACAAAACAAAAAACTTCCCATTACTCAAAAAGTAGTATGCTATTCTGCTGTTTTAAAAGTGGGTTTATTATAAAACATTATTATTATTTATTATTATAAAACACAACTCCAATATTTGCCTTGTGTGAGACCCTGTGCTAATAACCCTACTATTTATGTGTCATAATTTCCTAATTTCCATATATATGTATGTATATATACATATATATGCATGTATGTATGTCTGTGTACTTGTATTGCCTATAATCACAAAACATTATTACAAAGAACTTTATAATTGTCAAATGTCTGTATGTCATTCTCGTATATATAGAATTTTAGAGGTAACAATGTATTTCTCTCTCTACAACTTTGTGATATAGGAACAGAATACCTTACACTATACAGATGGGTAAATTGAGACTCAGAGAAAGTGTCACATTCCCACAATCATTCAACTAGTAAACAGAAGAGCCAAAACTACAACTGAAGAATTCTGATCCATGTCTGATGATATTTTAATTTTTTTTCTTTTGCCTTCATTATCATATATACATTGTTAGACCCTGTCCAATAGTTGCCAAGTTCACAACACCACAGAAACCAAGTAAATTATTTTTAGTTTTGCGAAATACATAGGATTTTTTTTTTGAGAATTTCCATTGGGGGTTTAACAGAATGTGAATTTTTAAAAATGTCCATTGAATAAAAACACAAATCATTGTGCCTTGTATTGTCTTTTTTTTCATATGAACCTAAATTCATGACCTCCACTTTAAATGTCTCCTCTTATCTCTCCATCCTGTCAAATGGAAATGGACATATGGTATTTGGGGCCAAGTCCACTTTTTCTCCACACTTTCATGATTTTTCCATTGTTAACTACAAACAGCTTTTTAATTTCTGGTGGAGTGCATTAGGAACAAAAGGTGAAAGATGTGAAGGTTGGGTTTATCAGAAATTGATATTTACCTGTATTAAGGAAGGGGATTTTTTTTAACCTCTTTAAAAAAATGGAGCTTCATTGTCATAGTATTTAAGCCACTCCATTTAGAAGAATATCTTGAAATTTCAGAAACTTGAAAACATAGTAAATGAGCAATGTAGTACAGATAACACCACCCCCTACTTCAGCTAGAAGGAAAGCAAAAAGGAAATTTGATACCCTAATAGTATTAACTTGTATTTACAGCTGCTGCTGCTGCCCACATGAAGAAATGTTCCCCAAGGGCTGAGATCAAAGCTGGGAGCCACAGTATGGTGTAGTACGGTACTATGCTATAACAATTTTACAGATTTAACAGAATGTTTCAAATGAGAATGCATGTGATATAAATTGCAGGTGTTCATAAACGGATTGCAGGATCAAATCTTTTCAACAGTTGTTTGGAGCTGGAATACAGATGTACAGTAGTCATCCATTTTTCCTCATAAGTGAACAATTTGTTCAAATTTTAACTTTGAGTGACTTATACTTTCATGCATATTTAAGCCATATATTAAATATATATATGTGTACATATGTAGATGTAATTATATAGAGCAAGATACATTATAATATGAAGTGTAATGTTATTGCACACAATACAAACATCTATATATGCATACATAATTATTTGAAACATAATATGGATCAAAGGTGTCGGACCCTTGATTTAAATGTTGTGGGAAATTCTTACTGGAAAAACATTATTCTTTTCACAACTCCTCTCATTTATAGTCCTAGAAAGTTACTTAGGTGACTTGCTCATGTCTCTACCATCGATATATAACAAATGCATAGTTAGCTTTCTTCTTCTTTCCAAAGCCTGTCCTCCGCACTTTCCATAGTATGTCATAGTATGGTGAAGTAAGCTTCACCATAATTTGTAATTATATAATATATGAGAATAACACTATGAAATCATACATGCTATATGATTGCATGTTAATTAATGTACATAAATATGTAATACATCTGTTTAACAGTATAATTTATTGAGACATGGTTCTTGAGAACCTTCAAGCCTTATTTTTGATAGAAAATTTTGATAGATACCATCCTGGAGAAGACATTTAACTTCGCAATGCCTAAATGCAAGTCTCCCCAAATAATAAGCTGTAGAAGCTGTTGATGTGTGATAGTACACATATTTTATATACCTCATAAATATGCAATAATATATTTATAATAATTATATATTATATTATGTATTATATTAAACCTATAAATGCAGTCCCCATATTCATTATATTAAACATGCAAATGTAATCTCGATCTACTACATAATAATAATAAGCATGGTATAATGTATAGAATTTAGAAAATTGGGTCTAAGACCTGCCTTTTGATACATGCATACTGACTATTTGATGCTGGGCAAGTCACTTAGAACTCTTAGTCTTAGGCATTTCTCTAAGACAATAATCCATAGGCAAAATGCAGACCTGAATTAGTAGAGGAAGTCCTCAATGTGAACTTCCTATATTCATGTAAGCATTTGTTTTATTTTTTCCCTATTTTTAGTCTTCTCTGATATATAATATGATATATGGTTATATACCACGTCACAAAAGTCAGTGCAATTTTAAACCTGAATAACTTCAGAAATATAAATGCTACAGATATTAAAAATAATATGTGAAAAGTAAAGTATGTGCCATTTTAAATGTTGATAGTTTTAAAAGAAATATATAATATATGACAACTACCATCTTATATTATACAACTCTCCAGTTGATTTCAGTTTACAAAAGCTTTCATCAAATGATAATCAGTAATCATAAGGATTGATTTTCTAATGTTAGCTTTAAAATCATCCATGAGCTAGATTTTGATGCTTACATGGCAATTTATATCCCACAAAAAAGACTCCAGTATGGATAGATCAGATGATTGATATGGTCAAGCCTCTACTGAAACAATGGTCTGAGAAAAATATTATGCAGAAACTGTCTGACCAACAATGAATGACAATATTTCCCATCTCAATGTAATGAAAACTTACAAGTTTTTTATTCAAAAGTCATCAAACTAAGTGTAAAAGAAACAGCATTAAACTTTCAAATGATACATTTATATTTATGATATTATTAAAGCTTAAAATCATATATAAATGTGTATGTTTGAATCTCACAACCATCTTCATTATTTAGAATGTATTTTTAAAAACCAATATTTCATTTCTAATGGAAATTCTTTGGCATCTGTCCCTTTTCCCTTGTATTTTAACTTCCTTTACATGTAGACTCAAAATGTATTTTGCTTTATGGAAAATTGGAAATAGGAAAATATGGAAAATTTATGGAAAAGTCTCCTGCTCCAAAAACAAGCAGAAGAAATATTTTTGAAATTTTGTTCTAAGAGAAAGTAATAGAACTTATTCTTATAGTTAGGTCTTCTAACTTTCAATTCAGTACTTTTCTCATAATATAGATTCTTTAATTACACCAATGTATAATTTTGGTTATAGTAAGTTACACAAAGGAGGGGACTACTTCATTTTATCCTTTTATTCTTGGACTTGACATATTAATAAATGTTTAATAAATGATTAATGATTGATCTGATCTTCTTTTTAATTATGCTTCCTTCTCATCAACTAAAGAATTGTTATTAATTCCCTTCATCCTAGTACACATTGGACCTTCCCTCTTTTCAGTGAATTTCTACTTTAATCCTGCATTTTGGTGACTTTCAGAACACTTCTGTCTCAGCCCTGTTATTCTCTTGTCTTAAACAAGCTAAATATTTTTTTTAATGTGTCCTTATCAAGAAGTACCAGGATAACAGGAATTGAAAAATCATATAATATGTTAATTAAAATGAAAATGCTATTTTTTCCTATTACTGTATATCAATAATTATTATCCCTAAGTGGAAGAAGAAACATTTGCTATAATAGTTTGCCTGAACTGGGAAATATATTACAAGCTACTGAAATCTACCTAAAAGTAATAAAATCAGAGACATTTTATAGTTACAGAGATGGAAAACTTCTAGTAAGTAATCTGGCTGATTTCTATGCCAAAACTTCATTGTTTTTACCATGTATTTTCCATTGCATTGTCAAATTCATTTTTAACCTAAAGTGATGGAGTTTCCACCATTTCCTGGAGGCATGTGTTGCATTGTCTTGGAAGACTTTTACCTCTGATTTTCATCCTAACTCATTTCTTAATTATATCCTGATGGGGAAAAAGCTTAACTTGATAAAAATTAAAATATTTTGGCTTCAATAACAATTATATTTATGGTTGTTTTTTTAAATGGAACATATGATGAAACATAAATTTCCAAGCTGAGTTTTCGATTGTTACTTTGAAAGGAAAAAAAAAACTTTTTAGAAAAAGTAAATTGCTTAACAATAGATTTCATCGGATTGTAGCATTTTGTCAGATCTGCAAAATAATTCTTGATTTTTTTTAATGAATTGTCTACTTTTATTAAATTCTCTAGTTTGCATTTATAATAAACTTGAAAACAGCCTATTTAGAAGAGATATTTTTGCTTAACTTTTTTATTTGTTAGCATTATGCATTTATTTAAATGGATCTATTATTTAATTGTTGTAAGTACTCTCTTCTATGATACAGATTAAATCTATCCAGGCCAATCTGTTCTGTGATTCCTAATTGTCCTTCCACAAATTTACCAGAGAAAGGTCTTTTAATTTATTGCATGGCAATCTTACACATTTTTTAATATTTAGTGGATAGTAAGGGAGCAAAGGATCTGTTCCTTACCTATTTCTCACTCTATCACAAGAATATTTTGATCATAATTATAAAAAATGTGTAAATATTCTTTTGAATGTTTGTTTTAAATTTTTAAAAATGAGTAAGAAGGAAAAAATGTCTTTCAGTTAAAGCATTTTAAAATAGTTCAATTTATTTCCCAAATAGTAGACATATCTATTTGCTACCCCTAATTTTGATTAAAAAGTTATTTTTATGAAATTATTTATGCTTATATTTTTATTTACAAAACTACAAAGAGTAACAATAGCAATTTAATGGATAATGGCTTTAAATAACACTGTTAATTTTAATATTTTTATGTAATTTTTAAATTTTAGTTTAGAATCAGATAAGGTTTAGGAAATAAAAGAAAGCATTTCATCTTATTTGGCTCCATTGCAATTTTATTTTTGCCAGACATGAGAAAATCCATTAGAAATGACAAAACCGGATATTTTTATTTGTGAAGGAAAAGTCATAATACATTAATGTCTCTGTCTTTTTCAGTTTCCCACAGGAATCACAAGTTTAGAATAAGAAATTAATTTGGAAACTGAGAATATGTATGTCTATTTTTATATTTCTTCATTCTGGTTGACTAAGCTTGTGAAATGTGACCTAAAAATATTTTAAATTCTGACAGAACAATAAGAGATTTTCAAAAGGCAGGTGATGGATCATTGCATATGTTCATTTGTATCATACTTTCAACAACCTGACAAAAATGGGATGGTCAAGTAGAATTTGTCCCACAAATTTAAGGACATTTTTTAAAGGCATGGGAAGAAGACATAGGTGAATTTTCAACTGTGTCAAGTTGATGAAAAAGTCTGAATTACTATGAGGAAAATCAAGGATAATGTGGAGAAATTCTAAGCACATGAGGAAATAGTTCAGAAATGTCCTTATTCTTTTACTTTTTATTAAATAGCATAAATTTTAATGTAACTCTCTAGAAGGAGAGAGCTCCTTCGCTTGCCTTTTATTCCCTTCTTTCAAAGGACTGATATCAACAGAGATACCTGGGAAAATACTTCTTCCTCAAGAAAGCATAATTTGGGGGACAGGTGTAAAGTTTGATCTTAAACAAATAAAACCTTGAGCAGGCCTTAGCCTTCCTGATATTTAATGACCCTATGGTTATTGACTTGAAAAAATAGAATATTTACAAATTCATATTCTTCTACCTTTCATCCAACCCCTCCCTTCATTTTCCCTATCATCTGGAGTAATTACTCTTATCAGTTAAACAACTGACATCTTTAATAGCTATAACTAATAATCAACTTATTTTAAAAATTCTTAACATCATTGAGCCAGTCTTCTATACCTGTATTTATTATGTCATCCATTTCTCTCATGCTGAACTGTAAGTCAAAAAAAAATGTAAGTTCATTGAAAATCACAGTCATACAGACTATTTCTCACTTTTTTCTTTTGGCCACTGATGTGTGCTCATTGTGCTTCTTAAACAATATTGCCCACATTGTGGACAATTGTGTAATATATTCTCCTTCATACTGAAATAGTCCCTGACTATAAGTTTAGAATATATATAAATATATAGATAGATGGCTATATATATATATACACACACACATATATATGTGTATATATATATGTAAATCAGGTTGTACATCATCCTAAAGGAATAATGTAATTTGGTTGTACCTAAAAACAATCCATGCATCTTCTAAAGATTTGTTATCATGAACCTTCTGAATCACAAAAATTTTGAGTACCTTGAGATCTTAGTGACAACCTTTTTACAACAAAAGAAATCCTGGCTACAATACATCACACAAGTATCCATCAAGCTTCTTGGAAATCTTTAAAAAGGTGGAATTTGCTCTGTCCTGAGGAACTCAATTCCATTTTTTGATATCTTCAACTGTGAAAATTTCAGTTGTTTGTTTTCTAACATCAAAGCTTGATTTACCCCTTGGAAACATCCATCCACGACTTCTAGTTTTATCCCCTGGGAAAAAATAGAACAAGTCTTATGCTTTCATATGTTAGCCTTCAAATATTTGAAGACAGCTGACATATGATCCCTTCTTTAGGCTAAACATCCTAATACTATCAGTCAGTTTTCATATACTTTGGATTCAAGAATCTTTACCATCTTAGTTATCTTTCTCTTGAACCATATCCAATTTATCAATGTCCTTTCTAAACTGTGCCTATAACTGAATGAAATCCTTCTTATGTGGCCTTATTAAGATAGAGTATAAAGATATCACCATGTTAGCTCCTGGAAGTCAGTTTATTCTTGATGCAGTCCATAATGACTTATGTTTTGTCTGATTCATCACATTATTGACTCCTAATGAGATTGGAGTCCTTTAAAACTCTTAGATCTTTTTCAGACTGTTATTGATCTATACACCCCATATTTTGTATAGTGAAGTTGATATTTTGAACACATGTATATAACTTCTGTAGGGATTATGATTCATTGCCCTTGGAAAAAAATATGGGAAGAAAGGAAAACAGTATTTTCAATTTCACAGGATAACTGAAAACAAGCTTTTATGCGATAGTTATAAAAATATTATCATAATTCAGGATTTTTTTGTAGCTAGTCTATCTATGTCTTGGAAACTTGAAATGGGGTTACCTGGAGCTGGAAGCATTTTCGTATTGGCTTTTTTTTTTTGCCTTTAAATTTAAGTAAATTATTTTTACTTACAAACTGAAGGAAGTTTGTTTTTTTTTTTGGGGGGGGATGTATTTTTTGCAGAAAAGTGCTTCTCTGGGCTTTATTCCAAACCATCTTTGCAGTAGCTGAGTTTTAATTTATGGCAATATATGACTAGAGTTATACCTAGTAGTTAATGATATAAATAAATTATTGAATCTCAAGAGCTTATTGTTCACATACATGAACTGGAGATTAGTGTTCAAATAGATATCACTTTTATTCTTTATGATCCACTTAAAAATACTACCTTTTCAGCTTGCTTTGAAGGTTAAATGTAATGTAAAGGGACGTGTTCAGTGAGCATTGGTAAGTGCAGTTTCTTACCCAGGGAAAGTGAAATTGATCATATGCCCACCCTTCTCCCTCCCCTTTCAAATATCCTTCTTTGAAATACTTGGACCAAAAAAGATATTGGATTCCTCAAAGTGGCAGGCGGCCACTATTATTGGAATATAATATGTAGGGTAAAATGTTGGTCAGAATTTTCTTGAAAATGTATATCTTATAAATTTATCAATATAGAAATTTGAGCATAAGAATTGGTTCATTATGATTTATCACTTTTACATGAAGAGGTGCCAAATTACAATACTTTTTTTTTCTTTAACTCAAAAGAGTACATTCCGAGACCTAGGTTAAAGTAGATATTATACCTAGTACTTAGTTTTAAGCTCTATGAGTTTTCCAAGTTTTAAATATACAATATAATTGAAGTTGGTAGTTAGACTGTTCATTTGTCATTCTGTCTGGAATCTTAATTCTGTCTTGATGGACATCTGCCAACATTACAAATGTACAAGATATATAAAAAGTAACAATTTATTTATATAATAAAATTTAATGAATATGAAAAAGCCACTGATACTTTTCTTCTATCATTGTTTTTGGTTGACATGATTCCAAGACAGAGTTGTTAAGGCAATTTATAAGATTCTGTGTAAGAATACTTTACAAGTTTGAGAGAAGTATCTATTTTGAGAATAAATAGATTATAATGGGATAAACAACTATCAGTTCAGTTAATCTTTCCTAAACTAAATTCACTTAAAAATTTTTCTAGGAAATGAATTTTTGACTTTGGATAAATGTAGTTTGAATAAGTGCCAAAGTCCAACCAGCATTTGAGACAAAAGCTTTGATTTTTAAAATAAAACATCTATGGCAAACTAAAATGTTTCATGTCATTTTCTACTTATTCCATCATCTTTTTTCAAACAGAAAAAAAAATCAAAAACAGTAAGAATAATCTACAAATTACTTTCAAATTGATTAGAGGTAATAAAAAATAGATATTTTTATAATGAGATCATAACATCTTAAATGTTTTGATCAGGCCAGAGAAAATATTTCAGAATTACCCTGAATAAGACAGCTTTTTAGGAAGGGGGAAAATGGACTTGGAAAACAACTAGAATTCCATTAAAAATGGAACATTGAGTTGACTAATATCAAAAGCTAGAAAAACATATTTTTAGACATGGTTTGAATTGTCTCCTTACTGTATGTTGCCTGGAATCATGACAAAGCTGGGAAAGGCTTCAGTTTTCAAAGATAATTACAATGTTCCAACTCATTTCTGGATAATTTTAGTGAAAGAGAGCTTTGGATAAAATAAAGGATTCTTGTTGCCAATTTATCTCTCACCTGGTAGTGTCCTTGAAATTGGTAGTTAGACCATTCATTCTAGAGTATGTACCTTGGAATTCTACTTATATTTGAAGAATTCAAGATTCTAATGCTCAAAGGATCCCTTAAGTAAGTATAAAATAATAACTTCAAGTATAAATTAAATAATTTTCTCCATCATGGAGAACTGAATCATTTTAGAATTGCATTATTATAAATGAATATCATTGCACTGTTTTTTGGGGGAAAGTATAACAATCAAACACACCCACCAAAAAAAAGCCCCATAAAAATTATGTAATGAAACACAGTGCATGAGAAAAATTGGCTCTGTTTATAAAGGTAAGATGTTTAGCTATCCTTGAGGTTTTCCTTTATGCTTACCTTTTTCAAGAAGTAGGCCTCTTTTACTTAAATCATTGCAAATGAAAAAAGAAATTGTTGAAGAATATTTAAAATCATGGTTGATCTAATTATTTCCCTTTACAATTCGCTATTCTTGCATACCTTTCACCTTTGCCACATTTGATTTTTCTATGTTTTTTTTTCTAATAATTAATTTTTCTCACTTAACTTTGCCCTCATTGATGCCTGTATTTAACTGTTCTCTGTTTATTTTGGAAGTGACTAAGAGAAATCTTGCTATAGACATATGAAAATATGCTCAAAATCATTATTAATCAGAGAAATGCAAATTAAGACAACTCTGAGATACCACTACACACCTGTCAGATTGGCTAGAATGACAGGGAAAGATAATGTGGAACATTGGAGGGGATGTGGGAAAACAGGGACACTGATACATTGTTGGTGGAATTGTGAACACATCTAGCCATTCTGGAGAGCAATTTGGAACTATGCTCAAAAAGTTATCCAACTGTGCATACCCTTTGATCCAGCAGTATTTCTACTGTGCTTATACCCCAAAGAGATACTAAAGAAGGGAAAGGGACCTGTATGTGCCAAAATGTTTGTGGCAGCCCTGTTTGTAGTGGCTAGAAGCTGGAAAATGAATGGATGCCCATCAATTGGAGAATGGTTGAGTAAATTGTGGTGTATGAACGTTATGGAATATTATTGTTCTGTAAGGAATGACCAGCAGGAGGAATACAGAGGACTGGTGAGACTTACACGAACTGATGCTAAGTGAAATGAGCAGGACTAGGAGATAATTATATACCTCAACAACAATACTGTTTGAGGATGTATTCTGATGGAAGTGGATCTCTTTGAGAGAGACCTAACTCAGTTTCAATTGATCAAGAATGGACAGAAGCAGTTACACCCAAAGAAAGAACACTGGGAAATGAATATAAACTGCTTGCATTTTTCTTTTTCTTCCCGGGTTATTTATATCTTCTGAATCCAATTCTCCCTGTGCAATAAGAAAACTGCTTGGTTCTGCACACATATATTATATCTAGGATATACTGTAACCTATTCAACATGTAAAGGACTGCTTTCCATCGTGGGGAAGGGGTGGAGGGAGGGAGGGGAAAAATCGGAACAGAAGTGAGTGCAAGGGATAATGTTGTAAAAAATTACCCTGGCATGGGTTCTAGCAATAAAAAGTTATATAAAAAAAAAGAGAGAAATCTTGCTTTTGGATTTCTTTTTCAGAGTGGAGGCTTCATTATCAAAAGTTGCTAATGGATTGCTTGATTCAATGTACAAAGAAAGATATAGCTTTTTACATGGTAAAAATATCTTTGTGCAGATTCTCTTCATCATTTTCTCCTTGCTGGTTGAATTAATACTAGATAATAGAGGACATGGGAGAATCAGTAAGAAAAGTAAAGAAGTATTAATGTGTTAACTAAGTTCAAAATGATGAAACTGTCATTCTCTATTTGGGAAACGTGAAAAAAAAGTATCTTTTGGGTAGATTAAGGTTGGCACCTAATGGTGCCAATATTCTTCCACCCATTATACAGTGTAAAGAGTGTTTTTTTTTTCTTGAAAAAAGATGATGCTACTTTGCTACACTGAGATTAGCCATGCCTTTGTGGCCAGTTCTGATGGTCAATAACCAATTTCAAGGAGTGCCCCTTAGCAGCAGAGAAAAGAGTCAGATATTGATTCTAGCGAATAGTCAATATTCAAACTCCAGAAAGTAAAACCCTGTAAGACCAGATAAGCAATCTATGCAGTAAGCAAATTGTTCTCATGAGAGAACTAAATGAGAACTCTACAAGGAGAGATAAAGCATCATTGATACAAAGTACTGGAATTATGAATTATCCTGACCACATATGTTTAAGCTTTATGCCCACTCTTCCTACAAATGAATGAACTCCAGGTTTATTGGGAAAAAGTATTTTGTATTACTATTTTTATTATGTTATTTTAGCAAATGCCACTGCTTTGAGCTAATAGGATCTGCTGGATGACTTAACAGGGGAAGTTTACTGATTGATAGAAGTCCTTTAATTATAACTTTGAGAGTGTAGACCCACAGGTAATTCTAGAAGTAATAGTTGCTTTAAAAAGAAATGACAATTAAGACAGTTTCCATGTTCATAGCTTAAATCATTTGAAATACAAATAGATTTTCTTTCAGTTTTATAGGGTTTTTGAGATTACAGATTTGACCTTTCCTCTTTGTAAAATATGGCCCAGAGTATTAGAATTTTTGCAGTGGTATATAAAATACAATAAATATTTGTTGAATTGATTATAGTGCCAAAGTGGAGAAGCAGTCATATGGAATAAATTAAGACAAGAAGTTTGTTTTAATGGGGATCCCAGAGGTAGTTATGTGGCACATAGAAATAAATAAGTAGGAAGGGGATTTTCATATCAGATTGAAGCAAACCAAAATGGAGCAACACCTCAAATACTTATAGCTGTGAATAATTGACACCTTTTAAAACACAGGAAAAAGATGGATGTTTTCAATATTATAGCATTTCTTGTTTCTAATATACATATCCATGTCAGCATTTTTTAAAATTTATAAAAATACTTTTGTCTATGAACATTTTAATAGTGATATAAATATATGTGATCCTTCAATTTTCATTTATTACAACCTTATGTTATAGAAATATAGGAGTGAAGGGAACCAAAGTGGTCATCTACTCTAAGACCAAGAATTCCCTCTCCCTATACCTGACTACACTTTATCTAAATGTTGCTTCAATCTTTTAAGGACAGTTGCTTTAGGGAAAATAAGATTGCAAGAGTGATGAGAATTTTTATATTTAGGCATGGGGCAATCTGGAAGCGAATGGATGTGGGGGCAATTTTTTGTCATGTTAGAAGAATCATTCCAGTTAGGAGTGGGATTCCTTGTGTCACTTCAGGATCATTTTTAATGTTAGGAAGATTTTACTTATATCAATACTAAATTTACTTTTGCTATTTTTTGTTTCTAACCTCTCCTCTACTCATCGAGAAGGCAAAAGATACGATATCCATTATATATGTCTTCATTTCTGTATAAAGGGATGGGTCACTTCAATGGCATCTGTAAGATTGATAATGGGAGTATGGATTGAATAATATGTTGTTTTTTCCAAGAACTAGGAAGGATATGCCTGATTAGGTCACTGTTTGATAATATTCTGGATTAATGACGTAAGCAATATGCCTGGATATATTTAACTCTTAGCAGACTCAATCATCTGTCCATGGAATTATAAGTGTAACTTTTTCCTCAAAGTCCAGTGGCATGGAAATTTCTGGTGGAGATGAAGGTCCTGCCCTGAATGAGGGGCAAAGCAGAGTTGCTAAAACGGTCTCTAGCCTTCTCCAGTCCCCTTTGGATCCTCCTTGGCAACTCCTGAAGCTTCAAGTCTTCTTCAGATCTCTTAAATGGGAAGTTTTTTGAGGGCTTTTAGCCTCCAGCTTTAAGTGAAACATTGGAAGAAGTTAACCAACCCCTTCTTAAAAGTTGTTGAAGCAAATGATTTTAGGATAACCTGAAGCTTTAAGACTATGGACTAAATTTCCTGGCTAGTATAAAAGAACTCACATTTATATTAAACATGTTTTTGCCTCTCTTTATATCCTTAAAGCTTTACCTAGTGCCTGAAACACAGTACTTAATATTTGTTGACTAACAACAGGATTGGGAGGCTATTAGTTCATCATCCCACTTTATGAATAAGAAAACTGAATAAGCAATTGGGGTTAAGTGATTTGCCCAGGGTCACACAGCTAGTGTAAAGTATCTGAGGTCGGATTTGAACTCAGATCCTCCTGACTTCAGGGCTACTGCTCTATCTACTGCACCACCTTAGCTGCCTCAGAGGACCCTAATTTTTAAGTGACTTTCTAAGGCTCTTATAGGTCATAAGAATGGAGGAAGAAGCTTCCTGACACTAAAGAAGAATGTTCATTCTCTAGTATCATGCTGTCCCCTAATTTCCCTTCAAGCTCAAATGCCACTTATTGTTCAGTTGTTTTTTAATCTTAATTACCTACTTTAGGATTTTCTTGACAAAGATATTGAAATAGACTACTATTTCTTTCTCCATCTCATTTCACAGATGTGGAAGCTGAGGTACACACTGTTATGTGATTTTTCCAGGGTCACACAGCTAGTGTCTGAGGGCAGATTTAAATTCACATCTTCCTAACACCAGGCCCAGCACTCTGCCCACTGAGCTTTGTTTGCTCTCTGATTGTTATCTGCAGTCTTTTTGAACATTATAAGTTCTGTGTGTATGTCTAAGTAAATATATGTTATATACATTTCTAAATAAATCTATATTTATTTGCACACACACACATATATCCTGTGCTGCCAATATTTAACAATTAACTGCCTCCTCAAAAAAAAAAAATATACAAGATGCATTTTTAAGTCTAATGTACATTATTAACACTTTCTCTATCACTTTCTTAAGTTGAGAAAACAAAACAATAGCTCAAGCTCTTATTTTTAGCATTTGTTGATTTTTAAGGTACACATGCTCACACTGAATATTTAACAGCAGCTTCCTGGTTGGAATTGGTTCCAGCACACAAATACAGGTTTGTGTTGTGTGCATATACAACTATTCATTCTTAATCCTCATAATGAAAATGGTTCAAAGTTATATTTCCCATATTAAGTATTTAGGAGGTAGTGAGTTCTCCCTCATTCAGTAGTGAATGACTACTCGTTAGTATTGTTGGAGAGAAATGACTTGATGAGTCGTATCTTGAAACTAAATGAGGTCTAAATTTCATTCTAACTCTAATAGTGATTTCATGATTCTATGAAATTCTAACGAGTTAAATTGATAATGGCAGCAGTATTTCTCAGCAATCTTTCCATTTTCCTTGTATCATAGAATTTTAGAAATTGGGGGAAAAAACCCTTAGATATTCTAGTCCAACACACTTATTTTGTAGATGAGAAGATTGAGGTCAAGAGAGTTTAAAAGATGTGCCTGAGGTCACACACACAGTAAGAATGGCAAGACCTTTCAGAAGACAGCCACACATGTTTTTTAACTTTAGATCCAACAGTCTTTTCAGTATATGGCTCTTTGAATCACCTTGGATTTGAATGAAGTAATAATTTTAAATAAAAATTTCAATCATTTGATCAATTCTGATGGACCTGGCTCTTTTCAACAAGGAGGTGATTCAGGCCAATTCCAATAGACTTGTGATGAAGAGAGCCATCTACATCCAAAAAGGGGCCTGGGAGAATTAATGTGGATCACAACATAGTATTTTCACTCTTTTTGTTGTTGTTAACTTACTTCTTGTTTTCTTTCTCATTTTTTTTCCCTTTTTGATCTGATTTTTCTTGTGCATCATAGTAAATGTGGAAATATGTATAGAAGAATAGCATATGTTTAACATATATTGGACTACTTGCTGTTGTAGGGGAAAGAAAGGGGGAAGGGAGTGAGAAAATTTGGAACACAAGGTTTTGCAAAAGTTAATATTGAAAACTATTTTTGCATACATTTTGAAAATAAAAGTTGTAAATAAATAAAGCTTTTAAATATAAATTAAAATATAAAAAATAAAAAAAATTGTTAAGCAATCAAATTGTAATTTTGCTCACAAACTCAATTGCAAAATTCAAATTGTTTGAAAAAAACCTCTATGTTGAAAAGAAAATTTATCTCTCTTACAAAGATAAAATTTTCAGGTTTTACTAAAGCCATGATCCATCAATAAATTGCAAAGCAATAACAAAGGATATAAACTTAAGATGTCATTCAAACACAGGTGAGTATTTGAATACTGCTACAGCAGAAGACAAGGGGGAAGAAGGATAATCAGTTAATGAGTCAGAGCTGAAACTCCGATATCATATCTTCATGTGGTTCTTGCATCCCAGAATTAGGCTGTCCTCCCACTAAAAGAATTATTAACAACCATTGTAGATTGAGACCATTAAAAATATGTTTAAAAAAAAACAGAACTAAAAAGATCTAAAGGGAAAGTTACAAAAATAGAATATTTAATGTATTGCCTCACTAGAAATCATATTCCATTGAAAATTAATATTTCATTGTGCATAGGGAATTCAATAGGAAAGTGTAAAAATGAAGACATAGCATAATGCATAATTCATTGGGTGATTTTTCAGAAGTAGTAGTAGTAGCACTGTTATGGGATTTTCCTCATTCAAACAGAGTAAGGGTCTCTCTAGCTTGTTTGATTCAATATAATCATCTTCCCGGCTAAACTCATCCCTCTTAGCCCAGTCCTTCAAAAAACAAAAAAACAAAAACAAAAACAAAAAACCTGAATGCAAATATATATCTGAAGTGGGTAGAAAGGAGAAGTGTGAGGAAGTAGATGAATACTTAACAAATGCAAAAGACTGTTGGCTTTTAGTAAAAAAAACTAGGAAAAAAAAAAGCACCATCCTTTTAAAGACTTCTATTGTTTTCTGTTGCCATCTCACTCCAATCCAGTAGGGTGTGCTCATGAATCAACATTCTACTTGTAGCACCCCCTGCCCTGACCTCATAATGTTCTATTAAATATAAACAAAGATAACATAAATTGTAAGAGGTAAAATGCTCCATTTGCACTTTGCACTTGCAAGCTATTTTCATGCCTCATTAAAGTGACATGTTAAAATATACTGCACGTATCTCAGTTCTCCTGGTAGAACATCATTCAATCCTCTTTCCAATTCCTTCACCTTTCTTGGGTAGTAATCTCTTAATCTAGGTTCCAGTTACTACTGCATATTATGTTAGGTCTCTTAACTCTCTGTTCTGGACAGCTGGCATCCTTCAGGATTGGCACTGGGGCTCTCTCCAGTGAGTAAACAGTTTCCTGATTGAAAGGAAACTAATTTATTTTACTAAATCATGTCTACAAAGTCACTTTGTGGCATTTAAAGAAAGGCTTTAGGAACATTGTACATTTATTTATTTCATTGTTTCCCATAGTGTAAGAGCTGAAGACATCTATCTTTCTACAAAGCAAATACAAAGTAAGCACAGTCTCGTTTAAAAAAATAGTAAAGAGAAAGCAAAAGCCGTAGCTTACAAACAGACTTTCCTCAACTTAAAATAAAAAAGTCATTTGTGATTGGTATCCTTCATTGATGTTCTCTATTGCCAAAATGGCCTAAAACTTCTCTATTAAATGATTGCCATGAACTTACCTCCACTAGATAAATCTATTTGGCGTAATTAATACCATTAACCATATAACTTTGTTAAATTATAGGGTAGGGCTATTCAGTCCAGATGTAACTTAATATACCAGGAAAACAAACAAATAGAAAATCAGGTTGAGTGTGAGCTGTTAACCAAATATGGGGTTTAAAATAAATCATGCTGTCTCTCTCAGTTTCAGTTTTTCCATTTGAAAAATGAAGAGGTTGGATAAAGTGAACCCTAACATCTTTTTAGCTTTGAATCCAAGACTCAAAATTGTACCTGGTTCAATTAGAAATGGTGGGCACATGGAGTCACGGACAAATTCTGTATTGGATTGGTTTTTGAAGGTATTTTGTTTTTTTGAAAGATTCTAGGGTGGAGGAGGCAAAGTAAATCTGGTTTGGGATCCTGACTATATCCTGAGCCATCATCACAAGGACTATACAGAAATCTTGCTTATCTGAGTCTAGATTGAGGAAAGCAGATCTTTTTTTATGTATAACATAAAATTAAAACCACATGAAAACAGTAGATCATATATTGAATGAGTCATCATGATTTTTGATATCTTTTTTGAACAAATTATGCTGTGAACTTACCTTTTAATCACAAATATACCTATGTAGAATATGGATTTCTGGCCAAATCCTGGTAATATGAAAGACTGCTAATGAGATCTTGAGGCTGGCAAGGGTCGTTGAAATGAACACTCCTTTTCTCATCCCCATCATCTGTTTTATACTGCTGCTTCAAAAGCCCAGATCTACAAGGGTATAATGAATTTTGTGAGAATAAATGATCATTATAAGGAGTGGATCACAATGCTAACAATAAACAAGCTGCTTTTAATCTGGCAGACATCAATTTTAATTTATATTTAGATTTCTAATAAGGAGGGTTGCTTTCTTTTTCCCTCAGCCCTTCAATCATAATTTGCTTTTTGGGACAAAATTCTCTGTGAGGATTGAGCTATCCAAGCCTAACTGTTGATTTGAAATCTAATAATCAGATAGCACTCTGCTCCAAGTAGGGGCAGCTTTTTGTACTGGCGGTATTTACTTTATGGATCAGTTTGAAGTGATAGATCAAGATGAAGGTACATTTCAAAGAAGAATGACTCCTTAAACAAACCGTAGTCATTACTGATTAATCAGATTCTCCTCTCAGGCATGAGGAGCAGATTGTAAAGAACAAGACTTTATGGACTAAGGATGCACTTGGCTTCCTGAGGACTTTGTAAATATCTGAAATAGCAAAACAGCTGCATAGTCAGACTGGAAATCATGAAAAAAAAATAATTTGAAGTTTTAAAGATGACATTCTTAACTGAATTTTTTTCTGACTTAAATCTTTTAAATCTATTTTGCTTTTTCCTTCACAGATAAAACCCTTTTTTTCCCCAAGTTTCATTTTAAGTAATTATAGCATTTTAGCCCAAGTACTCTTTGCTCATGGCATAAATAAACCATATCATCTGTCAACAAAAGCCATTTTTCAAGCAAGATGGCAACATACAAAGCTGTTCATACCCCCTCACATGACTTGGATCATAGAGTAGGGATGTTTTTTGACTTTTGCAACAATATTACAGAGAGAGAGAGAAAGAGAGAGAGAGAGAAATTAGGGAGAAAAACAGAGAGAGACAGAAAGAGAGTGAGAGACAGAGAAAGAGAGAGGGAAGGAGGGAGGAAGGGAAGAAGAAGGAGAGGGAGAAGGAGAGAGAGTCTTTTTGATGTTTTGGTAGGCTACACAACGTTCTACAATAAAATGTTGAATAGCTTAAGCGGTGCCCCACCACCAAAGAGTAATGTAGGAGTTTGGGGGTTCTTTCCCTCTGTATGAAGGTTGAGTGAAATCAATTATTTCAGCACTATAAAGAAAGGGCTTGAGTCTCAGACACCGATTACAAAGCAGACACACAGAGAGAAACAGAGAGAGACAGAGACAAAAACAGAGAGAGACAGAGAGAACGAGAAAGGTAAGGAGAGACGTGAAAGATTTCAAAACATGTAGAAATAAATCAAAATTTAAATCAGTGTGCTAATACACATTTAAATATAGTACATACATATTTTCATGTGTGATCTTTTTATACTTATGCATTTATAATTTTTCTCTGTATGTTTTATGGTTTTTGTTGATGACTTAGGATTAAAATAAGTAAAATCTTTAAACAACCAAATTCACACATTCTTTTTATGGTAGGAAGTCAAAGGTAAACATGTAGGCTTAAAGCTTAAGCCTAAAAGAAGCTGTGGGTGAAAAAAATAAAACACCATGCATTTTCATTTGAATTCAATAATGCAGGATTGATGAGTATTAAAAAGAGACTCTCTAGGGGAAAAAGATCTTCTTAAACCCAGGGTACCTAGTAATACAGTGAGATCATACTTAAAAAAAAAAAAAGATAAAGACAGATCATTTCAGTTTCAGGCCAAGATATACAGAGAAATCTTGAAATTCACAAAAGGAATTTGAGGTAGAACATTTTAAGTCTGAAATGTGGTCTAGACTCAATTATTGTTTTATTTGAATAATACATTGGACAAAAATTCCAAAAAGGAATACTTTGTTAGATCACTAAATTTAAATGCCTATGTTTGTGATTAAAAAGATGTAAAATGGAGATATTTAAAGTATAAGATTCATTTGTGATTGGCCTTAAGGTGTATTAATGTCCTTCTCTCAACTTGGGAACATTGCCTGAGTTCTGGTCCCCCCTGCATTATTACTTCAGTGTTGAATTTTAATGATCTCTTTTTCCACTGGTGGTTTTACCTGAAAAAGGATATTAATGAGTCCTTCCACTGGGAATAGGGGTAGGGAAACTCTATCCAGTGTGCTTTTGTTTGTTTAAGTTTGATTATCCCACATATGTAACAAGTTCAGAATATTTAGTGGGAGGTAGGAGGGGGAGGGAGAGTATTTGAATAGGATAAAATGGAAATAATTTAGATTTAGATTTCAGTTTTGTACTTAATTATATTGAATTTTATAAAGAAAAGAACTACCTCATTCAATGATAAAAAGTGTATTGATATTAAAATTGAAGTGATGCTGGAGAATGTGCATTTTCTATTTTGATAATGGAGATTGATCTCAAATTATTTATATGAAAAATTTGGAGTAAAAGCATATTCTGTTTTTGTTTAATTGAAGATTCTTTCATAAGGAAGGAGGGGAACTTTGGAAAGATGGGTCTAATTCTAGTCCTGGTGAGCAAGGCCCTACTTTGTCTATCTTTAACATTGATGCTTGGATGGAATACTTCAGTCAGTTATCCCATGTAGCTGTTGTTTACATACTTGAAGACTTATTTAATTTCTTTCAACACAAAGAAGTCCTTTAATCATTTGCATGGTCATTTTAGACAGTTTTGTAGCACTTTACATTTTATTCAATTTTTGTAGTACCATTCTTGAAATATCTTGAAATATGCTCATCAGAAGCTATGTAGAGTTCTAGATATTAATAAAAAGTGACATTTATGTAGTTTATTAATATCTGCAAAGCATTTTACATTTCCCCCTTTCAATGACAATAAGAATGTATATATCATGGTTATTGTTATAATACCAGTTTTATAGATGAAAAAAATCAAAGTTTAAAGTTGTGGAAGGAGTGGAGAAGCAAGAGTGATTTGCTCATGGTCAGTTAATGTCAGAAGTGATACAGGTCTTCCTGATTTTGTGTAAAAATAGGATTGCATTTAAGATGATTCTTAAATTTTTGTTGGCCTTCATGTTTGTAGTAGCACCATGGATGGATTTCTTGACAGAGAAGACTATATGATATTTATTTCCTTTTACGTCCTTTTATGTAAGGATATAGAAGTTTCTCTACTATCTTTTCTCTCCATTTAAAGATCATCCTTCCATTCAATTCATCTTGGAATTAGACAAGCAGAGGAACCAGAGGAAATAATTCCATTTGGATAACAAAAAATTTACTTATGATTCTTCCCTTAAGGACAGTTTAAAATTGATAAACATTTGGTCCCATTATAAAATCTTAGAGAACTTCTCTATTTCCAGAGAATTGTTTATCCTTAATTTGAATAGATTTGTTTCATTTGAAAACAAGTTTTCCCTTCATGATGTACTTAGATGCCAATTTTAAAGCAATTTTTGACATAGAACCTTATCAAAGTATTATTTTCAAGAACTAAATAAGTTGTATCCCTTGTGTACCAGTCTAGTATGGTAGACAAGGTGCTAGATTTTGAGTTGGGAAGAGCTGAGTTTGAATATTACTTTTGATACTAACTAGCTGTGCCACATTAGACAAATTACTTTCCTCTCTGAGCTCTCATTTCTTCAACTGCAAAATGTGCGTAATAAAATTTGTAATATCTATCTCACAGTGTTGTTAGGATCAACTAAAAGTGCAAAGAAATGCTCAGCCAACTTTGTATTGTATCTGCACCAGTTGCTATTATTATTGTTATCACTATTTCCCCTGGTCCATCAACTTATACCCTTAAAGATCTCAAAATTTCTTATCAGACCAGTCTTACCTGAGGCTATGCTTTGAAATTATGGTGTCTTGCTCTCTTTAAGTTATATTTATACTTACTTAATAATGATATTCTTTATGTATGAGGTAGGCAAAGTGATAATGGAATTATCTTATAAGGTTTCAATAAAATGATATATTTGATGGAGTTCAGAAACCACAATTGAATACTCATGGGCAATAAATGAGTGAATGGAGGCAGAAAGATAAATAGGAATCAAAGCTTGTTTCCACAGAATATTTTTCCCTATTTTATGTTTTTCAATTTCCAGGGGAATCCCTCTTGTCATCTACAATTAAGCAAATGAAAAATCATACTTTTATTCCAAATATTTTGCTCAAAGACACAACTTTATATTTTTAATGCCAAAATTGTGCTTGAGATAGAATTTTCTTTTTTCTAAGGTTGCTAGAAAACAGTAGTGTCTTTTTAAATTCAGAAATAAAATAAAGAGTTTACATAAAAATCCCAGGGGTAGACTATATAATTCAATTAGGCTATAAAACCTAGAGAAAAACATAACATGTCATTCAAACACAGGTGAGTATTTGAATACTGCTACAGCAGAAGACAAGGGGGAAGAAGGATAATCAGTTAATGAGTCAGAGCTGAAACTCCGATATCATATCTTCATGTGGTTCTTGCATCCCAGAATTAGGCTGTCCTCCCACTAAAAGAATTATTAACAACCATTGTAGATTGAGACCATTAAAAATATGTTTAAAAAAAACAGAACTAAAAAGATCTAAAGGGAAAGTTACAAAAATAGAATATTTAATGTATTGCCTCACTAGAAATCATATTCCATTGAAAATTAATATTTCATTGTGCATAGGGAATTCAATAGGAAAGTGTAAAAATGAAGACATAGCATAATGCATAATTCATTGGGTGATTTTTCAGAAGTAGTAGTAGTAGCACTGTTATGGGATTTTCCTCATTCAAACAGAGTAAGGGTCTCTCTAGCTTGTTTGATTCAATATAATCATCTTCCCGGCTAAACTCATCCCTCTTAGCCCAGTCCTTCAAAAAACAAAAAAACAAAAACAAAAACAAAAAACCTGAATGCAAATATATATCTGAAGTGGGTAGAAAGGAGAAGTGTGAGGAAGTAGATGAATACTTAACAAATGCAAAAGACTGTTGGCTTTTAGTAAAAAAAACTAGGAAAAAAAAAAGCACCATCCTTTTAAAGACTTCTATTGTTTTCTGTTGCCATCTCACTCCAATCCAGTAGGGTGTGCTCATGAATCAACATTCTACTTGTAGCACCCCCTGCCCTGACCTCATAATGTTCTATTAAATATAAACAAAGATAACATAAATTGTAAGAGGTAAAATGCTCCATTTGCACTTTGCACTTGCAAGCTATTTTCATGCCTCATTAAAGTGACATGTTAAAATATACTGCACGTATCTCAGTTCTCCTGGTAGAACATCATTCAATCCTCTTTCCAATTCCTTCACCTTTCTTGGGTAGTAATCTCTTAATCTAGGTTCCAGTTACTACTGCATATTATGTTAGGTCTCTTAACTCTCTGTTCTGGACAGCTGGCATCCTTCAGGATTGGCACTGGGGCTCTCTCCAGTGAGTAAACAGTTTCCTGATTGAAAGGAAACTAATTTATTTTACTAAATCATGTCTACAAAGTCACTTTGTGGCATTTAAAGAAAGGCTTTAGGAACATTGTACATTTATTTATTTCATTGTTTCCCATAGTGTAAGAGCTGAAGACATCTATCTTTCTACAAAGCAAATACAAAGTAAGCACAGTCTCGTTTAAAAAAATAGTAAAGAGAAAGCAAAAGCCGTAGCTTACAAACAGACTTTCCTCAACTTAAAATAAAAAAGTCATTTGTGATTGGTATCCTTCATTGATGTTCTCTATTGCCAAAATGGCCTAAAACTTCTCTATTAAATGATTGCCATGAACTTACCTCCACTAGATAAATCTATTTGGCGTAATTAATACCATTAACCATATAACTTTGTTAAATTATAGGGTAGGGCTGTTCAGTCCAGATGTAACTTAATATACCAGGAAAACAAACAAATAGAAAATCAGGTTGAGTGTGAGCTGTTAACCAAATATGGGGTTTAAAATAAATCATGCTGTCTCTCTCAGTTTCAGTTTTTCCATTTGAAAAATGAAGAGGTTGGATAAAGTGAACCCTAACATCTTTTTAGCTTTGAATCCAAGACTCAAAATTGTACCTGGTTCAATTAGAAATGGTGGGCACATGGAGTCACGGACAAATTCTGTATTGGATTGGTTTTTGAAGGTATTTTGTTTTTTTGAAAGATTCTAGGGTGGAGGAGGCAAAGTAAATCTGGTTTGGGATCCTGACTATATCCTGAGCCATCATCACAAGGACTATACAGAAATCTTGCTTATCTGAGTCTAGATTGAGGAAAGCAGATCTTTTTTTATGTATAACATAAAATTAAAACCACATGAAAACAGTAGATCATATATTGAATGAGTCATCATGATTTTTGATATCTTTTTTGAACAAATTATGCTGTGAACTTACCTTTTAATCACAAATATACCTATGTAGAATATGGATTTCTGGCCAAATCCTGGTAATATGAAAGACTGCTAATGAGATCTTGAGGCTGGCAAGGGTCGTTGAAATGAACACTCCTTTTCTCATCCCCATCATCTGTTTTATACTGCTGCTTCAAAAGCCCAGATCTACAAGGGTATAATGAATTTTGTGAGAATAAATGATCATTATAAGGAGTGGATCACAATGCTAACAATAAACAAGCTGCTTTTAATCTGGCAGACATCAATTTTAATTTATATTTAGATTTCTAATAAGGAGGGTTGCTTTCTTTTTCCCTCAGCCCTTCAATCATAATTTGCTTTTTGGGACAAAATTCTCTGTGAGGATTGAGCTATCCAAGCCTAACTGTTGATTTGAATATGTACATGAACACCCGAGCCTCTTATTTTCAAAATAATTGTGACAAATTATTAGTTAATCCTTTGATTCACCCTTGCATTTATCTTTAGCTTAGGCATAGATCCCATGCTAATAAACAAAATAATTTATTTCAGTGAAACATTGAAAATACCACAGTAACCTGAGAGAATTAATTCCATATCCATCCATAGGTACCATTTAACCTATAGCCAGGGAACTCCATTTACAATGGGAAAGTTTGGCTCCAAGCCTTCTATTTAATTAATGCAGTGTAGGAACTCTCAAAACAATTTACTCTGAAATTGAAAAGAATGAAATTCATTCATATCTGCTCCTTTGGATTGAAAATCAACTAATGAGAAATTGAATGGCTGAAAAAATATTTGAGTCATTTAATGTAGTGAAAGAATCAGAAATCCCAAGTTTGTTATTCTTGTTCAATTATTGACTAGCCATGTGATGTGGGAAAAGTTGATTTATGCAATCCAATTTAATTCAACAAGTATTTTTATATTCTTATACGAGATCCTGCAAGAAAATAAGACTATAATACATATTTATATTGTGTGTTGGTGGATAGGTGTGAATGTGTATATGAATACATGTAAATATATGTATACACATGTGTATAAATATCTAGTTACATATTTCTCTACAGATAGATAGATATAAAATCTGTGCTTAACCATAGCCAGTTTTTTTTTTTTGGGGGGGGGGAGGATGAAAGAGGGGTAAAAAAGAAAAAGTCACTTTAAAACTAAGATCTTCAACTTCCTAATCTGAAAGTGGAGAACAGAGAGTAGAGGCTTTCTGGTATTTCTTCAAGTTCTAGATCTCTGATGATGAAATTCTTTTTTTTTTCTTTAAATTTTTATTTAATAATTACTTTATATTGACACTCATTTCTGTTCCGATTTTTTTTCCCTCCCTTCCTCCACCCCCTCCCCTAGATGGCAAGCAGTCCTTTATATGTTGGATATGTTGCAGTATATCCTAGATACAATATATGTTTGCAGAACCGAACAGTTCTCTTGTTGCATAGGGAGAATTGGATTCAGAAGGTATAAATAACCCGGGAAGAAAAACAAAAATGCAGATAGTTCACATTCGTTTCCCAGTGTTCTTTCTTTGGGTGTAGCTGCTTTTGTCCGTCATTTATCAATTGAAACTCAGGTCTCTTTGTCAAAGAAATCCACTTCCATCAAAATATGTCCTCATACAATATCGTTGTCGAAGTGTATAATGATCTCCTGGTTCTGCTCATTTCACTTAGCATCAGTTCATGTAAGTCTCGCCAGTCCTCTCTGTATTCATCCTGCTGGTCATTTCTTACAGAACAATAATATTCCATAAATTCATATACCACAATTTACCCAGCCATTCTCCAATTGATGGGCATCCATTCATTTTCCAGTTTCTAGCCACTACAAACAGGGCTGCTACAAACATTTTGGCACATACAGGTCCCTTTCCCTTCTTTTTAGTATTTCTTTGGGATATAAGCCCAATAGAAACACTGCTGGATCAAAGGGTATGCACAATTTGAAAAATCATTATGATTTTTAAATGCATAATAATTGTAATTGAACCTTTTAAAATAAAATGATTCAGAATTCTATATCAAAGATCATACCTTAAAAGAAAATATTCCTCTGGAATTTGGAAAGCTAAATCCCTTTATTTATCCACTGCTGTGCTGGCTAATCCCACAGAAAGTCATTTAGTTTTAAAATGTAGAAAGAACAAAAACAAGTGAAAATAAAAGCAAATTACGTCTGAAATTGTAAATTAAAACTTGGAAAAAACATCTAATTATAAGGATAAAAATAGCCATAAGGCATTTTCTACAGGTAAATATATAAATTGGGTTTCTAAACAATTGCTTTGATTAGTGAAGCTAATAATTTTAATGGAAATTATTTCAGTTTAGTTTTCTAATTGTTTCAAAATTTCTAATTCCTTTAGTACAGGATATGATCAGGTTATACATTTCAAATAATAATAAAAGTTTCTGCCCTTTTCTTTTTCTGAAAAAAACATAGTGGTCTATACTTCAAATATCTTCCAACCATTCCTTTCAGCTTTTACGCACACACACACACACACACACACACACACACACAGTGTCTTGATATATTATATGATATACTTTCAAGCAGTAGATCTTGGAATGCCCTAACTCCCATAGAATTTCAAGTCTGAGAACAGTTCTGGTACCTAGAGGACTTCCTAATAGAAAAAAAGAACAGGATAGGAAGGCAATTAAAACTTAGTGGATCTTAAATTGTACCTATTGTCATTTTCAATTGAAAAGACCCTATTGGGTCAATGAATATGGAAAATTAAGGGTTCACTTGACTCCTCCTCGAAGCCCATGATTTAGGAAAAGTGTTTGGGGAGAGGAGAATCATTCCTTGCTACTATATAACTCTCCCTGAGCACTCCATAGCTTTCCATAGACATTTTCAACCAAAAGGAAGGCTTATTATTTTATTTTATTTTTTTTTTCATGTGGTGGAGTTTTGTGTGCCAGGTAGATATTTCAATATTTCTGAGCCCCTATTTCTCTAATGTAAACCAGCTTTTGGATTTAGCTATCTACAGTAAGTGTGAAAAGCTGTGCTGAAACCAGAGACAGAGGCAAGCACACACAATTGATTTACAAGTGATTCCAGTGATTATGAGGCAATCTGTTGTCAACAATTCATTATGTGAATTGCAACTCAGCAATTCTACAGAGGAGGGAAGTCGACAGATGGTGAGTCTCCTTACTGTGTAGAATGTCTCCAGAAGAAATGGTAATCACCCCAGCCTTCAACAAAATTATTTCCTAAGACTTGAAGCACGTGGTGAAAAGGATAAATGACTGTGTGTGTGTGTCTGGACTTTTAAAAATATACACACAGCAATAGGCAATGGTATATTATTTGAATGCATTTTGTTTCTGTTTTGAAATAATTCTTTGATTTGAAAGAAGATAAATTATGCATGAAAATTTTAACTTAACTATGTAATTCCAAAAGATAATTAGGAGATACATACCTGCCTGCATACACAAAGGAGAGTTATATACAGTTAGAAGGAAAGGGGGAAGATGTGAACATGGAGGAACAAGGAGGAACTTAGATCTTTCCACATTTTGAATTTAAACAAGTAAATGTCAGGCCTAATTGGAACTGAGTGATTTATGAGTTGCTTTGAACAGTTCTAACCAAAATGAACAAATCTGTCTATTTATGGAGAACCATCTTTTCACAATGATTGGATTGTATTGTTAGTATTTATATGCCAGTTTCCAGAAATATGGAAATTATTTGAACAAAAACTTCAGCAAGAATTTTGGCATATGCACTGCATAAGCACTCGCAGCAGCGAGTCTGCTGTCGCTGACAGCCTTGGCTGGCCCAGATTGTAACCCCTCCAAAGGAAACACTCCTGAGAAACACAATCTGACCTCTGGCAGCACTCATCCAACCAGTGCTTTTTGGGGGCCATGATGAAAAGCTGTCTATGGAGATGACATCCAATTTATGCTGCAAATATGTTCAGAAAGAATGCTGGTATTTTCCTAAATGCAAATGGTAAGAAGGTAAGGAAAACCACCAACTGACAGATCAGAATTGTGCCTTTTCAGGGACTTCTCTGCTCAGGAATTTCAGATTCTAAATGGAGCTGCAATGGACCAAAGGCTCTGCCTTTCTCGTGTAAAAAGTAACCAAACTCAAAGGCCAACTGGAAATATTAGGGAAAGGAATTAGAAATTTCAATCTTAACTCTCCCCAAAAATCTGTTTCTTAGGCAGACTCAACATAAACTATAAGAAGTGATGAACAGCTAATTAAGAAATAAAGATGTATTCATCATTTGTTAGTTTAGTGTTAAGACCCCAAGCTGAATAATTCAAGTCTCATGCATCAGGATATACATGTATGAATGTATTTGTGTGTATAGGTATGTATGTATGTTGCATATATGTAAATATAGAGGTTATGTATATATATGCACACATATATGCATATATGTATGTGTATCTAGATAAGGAAAAGGAATGGATTAAAGAAAGGGAAGAAAAGAAGAGAAGCACGATATAATAAGTCAAAAAAAAAAAAAAAACAGGAAAAACAATGGATTCACATGCCCCCTCTTTAACATACTAATAATATAACTTTGGGAAAGGAACATCACTCCTCTATGCCCCAGGAAATTCTCTAAGATTATCAGATACAGAGGAGCCACCAATCTGTATTACTCTGAGAAAATACCTTACCAGGATCTGCCTACAATGATAACATTACAGATGTAAGGTTTCAACCTTTCTCTTGATAGCTAATAAGATACAAGATTTGACTTGCTAATGCTTTTGGAATCCCTTCCTTCCTTCCTTCCTTCCTTCCTTCCTTCTCTCCTTTCTTCCTTCCTTCCTTCCTTCCTTCCTTCCTTCCTTCCTTCCTTCCTTCCTTCCTTCCTTCCTTCCTTCCTTCCTTTCTTTTTTTCTCTCTCTCTCATTTCATATATTGTCTCAATATCCTCTAAATTATATTATTTCCAACCCAGAAGTTCTTTGTGGATATTTGATGAACTGCATAACAGATGTTAATTATATGTTGAACTGCATGTTTTATCCTTAATGCGGGTTTTCCTCCAAGAGTTTGTGCTGCCAATTCATCCATAAATACTTCAACAAATTCTATATAAGTGATCTACCCAATGAGCTGGAAACCTTTCTCTAAGTATCTGATAGTTATATGGGAGTATGTTCAAACTGGCTGTTTCAATTTCTCTCCATACATAACTAACTTTTTTTTTTTTCAAATGATATAGTTCTTGGAAGGAATCCCTATGTCTTGCCTGGCCAAGCTACCATATCCCCCAATACTTCCTCAATGGCATACAAAACTACCCAGAAAGAAACAAACAATTCCTATAAGAAAAAAAAAAAAAAGAGATAATGGAGAGTAGAAAGGCCTGGCATGTTATGGTCCATAGGGTCACAAAGAATTGGAAACAATTGAATATTTGAACAATAAAGTTTTTCAGGGCATTAGCATCTCAGGACAAGAGACAACAAAGAACAATTTCCTGAATATTAAGCATTGTTGAAAATTAAAATGGAAGGCTTTTACACACACACACTCCTTGAAGATGATGTTACTGATGGTGACTTTTCAGTCTGTATCTATATAATAATAAAAAAAATAAATATGCTTCTTTCTGCATTGTTTATGCATAAAGATTTTTCTTTGTTTTTATGAAAGTTTCATGAATAAATGTTTTTAAAAAAGAATGAATGGTTGAAACAGCAAATCATAGATACAATTAATAATTTCACCCAAGAGAATGACAATAATCAGACATTATACCAAAATTTGGCTGTGGGATGCAGTCAAAATGGTAATAAGGGGAAATTTTATATCGATAGAGGCCTACTTGCACAAAATAGAGAAAGAGAAAATCAATGAATTAGGCTTGCAACTAAAAAAAAAAAAAAAGAGATAATGGAGAGTAGAAAGGCCTGGCATGTTATGGTCCATAGGGTCACAAAGAATTGGAAACAATTGAATATTTGAACAATAAAGTTTTTCAGGGCATTAGCATCTCAGGACAAGAGACAACAAAGAACAATTTCCTGAATATTAAGCATTGTTGAAAATTAAAATGGAAGGCTTTTACACACACACACACACACACACACACACACACACACATACACATACACACACACACTCCTTGAAGATGATGTTACTGATGGTGACTTTTCAGTCTGTATCTATATAATAATAAAAAAAATAAATATGCTTCTTTCTGCATTGTTTATGCATAAAGATTTTTCTTTGTTTTTATGAAAGTTTCATGAATAAATGTTTTTAAAAAAGAATGAATGGTTGAAACAGCAAATCATAGATACAATTAATAATTTCACCCAAGAGAATGACAATAATCAGACATTATACCAAAATTTGGCTGTGGGATGCAGCCAAAATGGTAATAAGGGGAAATTTTATATCGATAGAGGCCTACTTGCACAAAATAGAGAAAGAGAAAATCAATGAATTAGGCTTGCAACTAAAAAAAAAAAAAGAGATAATGGAGAGTAGAAAGGCCTGGCATGTTATGGTCCATAGGGTCACAAAGAATTGGAAACAATTGAATATTTGAACAATAAAGTTTTTCAGGGCATTAGCATCTCAGGACAAGAGACAACAAAGAACAATTTCCTGAATATTAAGCATTGTTGAAAATTAAAATGGAAGGCTTTTACACACACACACTCCTTGAAGATGATGTTACTGATGGTGACTTTTCAGTCTGTGTCTATATAATAATAAAAAAAATAAATATGCTTCTTTCTGCATTGTTTATGCATAAAGATTTTTCTTTGTTTTTATGAAAGTTTCATGAATAAATGTTTTTAAAAAAGAATGAATGGTTGAAACAGCAAATCATAGATACAATTAATAATTTCACCCAAGAGAATGACAATAATCAGACATTATACCAAAATTTGGCTGTGGGATGCAGTCAAAATGGTAATAAGGGGAAATTTTATATCGATAGAGGCCTACTTGCACAAAATAGAGAAAGAGAAAATCAATGAATTAGGCTTGCAACTAAAAAGAAAAAAAGAAAATCAAAAAGGAAGAAAAATATTGATAGATCTTCTCAGAGCATATTGTAAACAGGTAAAAAAGACAATGGTAGTATATTTGAAATAACTAGATATAATTTTAATGTTCAATGGTAATAGGTGATAATAAATATATGCCATTGGTTTAAAAAAAAAAAAAAGAGATAATGGAGAGTAGAAAGGCCTGGCATGTTATGGTCCATAGGGTCACAAAGAATTGGAAACAATTGAATATTTGAACAATAAAGTTTTTCAGGGCATTAGCACCTCAGGACAAGAGACAACAAAGAACAATTTCCTGAATATTAAGCATTGTTGAAAATTAAAATGGAAGGCTTTTACATACACACACACACACACACACACACACACACACACACACACACTCCTTGAAGATGATGCTACTGATGGTGACTTTTCAGTCTGTGTCTATATAATAATAAAAAAAATAAATATGCTTCTTTCTGCGTTGTTTATGCATAAAGATTTTTCTTTGTTTTTATGAAAGTTTCATGAATAAATGTTTTTAAAAAAGAATGAATGGTTGAAACAGCAAATCATAAATACAATTAATAATTT
Source organism: Antechinus flavipes (assembly GCF_016432865.1). Classification (NCBI taxonomy): domain Eukaryota; kingdom Metazoa; phylum Chordata; class Mammalia; order Dasyuromorphia; family Dasyuridae; genus Antechinus; species Antechinus flavipes. The sequence continues at coordinate 85,183,547 of NC_067403.1, read as the reverse complement.
CACCCAAGAGAATGACAATAATCAGACATTATACCAAAATTTGGCTGTGGGATGCAGTCAAAATGGTAATAAGGGGAAATTTTATATCGATAGAGGCCTACTTGCACAAAATAGAGAAAGAGAAAATCAATGAATTAGGCTTGCAACTAAAAAAAAAAAAATCTAAAAAATGTGTGATGACCGTATTAGCACCCTGGATATTTTAAAATCAGGTGGAGCAGGATAAGCAAAAAGTCCTTGATTTTTATTCTTTATCAAAGGCAGAAGAGAATGTATGAACACAGGAATCTCCTTTTTCTTCTACCAACAGGAGTCACACTCGCTTGTCCTACTGTACCCTTTTTCCCTCCTCCCAATCTCCCTATACACCAAGCAATTGAGCCAGCACACCAAGCCATTTTCCAAGCAAATGTTAATAGAGTATTGGCCAATTGGTAATTAGCCTTAAGTGCTTGCTTGTCCGAATCTCAGTGCATGAACTCAAGAGTTTTAGCCCTTTTCAAAAAAGAGCAAATTAACTCCCCCATCACATACTAAATTTGAAATTCTAAAAATAAAAGGAGAGATTAATAAAATTGAAACAAAAAAAAAAACATTGAATTAATAAATAAAACTAAGAGTTGGTTCTATGAAAAAACCAAGAAAATAGATAAACCCTTGGTAAATTTGATTAGAAAAAGGAAAGAGGAAAATCAAATTGTTAGTCTTAAAAATGAGAGGGGGAACTTTCCACTAAAGAAGAAGAAATTAGAGTGATAATTAGGAGTTACTTTGCCCAACTTTATGCCAATAAATTTGATAACTTAAATGAAATGGAAGAATATCTTCAAAAATATAGGATGTCCAGATTAACAGAGGAAGAAATAAGTTGGTTAAACAGTACCATTTTAGAAAAAGAAATAGAAAAAGCTATTAATCAACTCCCTAAAAAAATTCCCAGGACCAGATGGATTTAGATGTGAATTCTACCAAACATTTAAAGAACACTTAACTCCAATGTTATATAAACTATTTGAAAAAAATAGGAAATGAAGGAATCCTACCAAATTCATTTTATGACACAGACATGGTACTGACACCTAAACCAGGTAAGAAGAAAACAGAAAAAGAAAATTAGAACTATTCCCAATAAGAGCAGGAGTGAAACAAGGTTGCCCACTATCACCATTACTATTCAATATTGTGTTAGAAATGCTAGCTTCAGCAATAAGAGATGAAAAAGAGATTAACGGAATTAGAGTAGGTAATGAAATCAAATTATCACTCTTTGCACATGATATGATGGTATACTCAGAGAATGCCAGAAATTCTACTAAAAAACTATTAGAAATAATCCACAACTTTAGCAAAGTTGCAAAATACAAAATAAATCCATATAAATCATCAGCATTTTTATACATCACTAATAAAATCCAAACAGCAAAAAGATACAAAGAGAAACTCCATTTAAAATAAATGTCTATAATATAAAATATTTGGGAATCTATCTGCCAAAGGAAAGTCAGGACCTATATGAGCAAAAGTACAAAACACTTTCCACACAAATAAAGTCAGATCTAACCAACTGGAAAAATATTAAGGCTCCTGTATAGGTCATGTGAATATAATAAAGATGAAATACTACCTAAACTAATTTATTTATTTAGTACGATGCCAATCAGACTCCCAAGAAACTATTTTACTGAAGTAAAAAAAAATAACAACAAAATTCATATGGAAGAACAAAAGGTCAAGACTTTCAAGGGAACTAATGAAAAAAAAAAATCAAATGAAGGTGGCCTAGCTGTACCAGATCTAAAACTATATTATAAAACAGTGGTCACCAAAACTATTTGGTATTGAATATAAGAAATTGACTATTTGATCAGTGGAATAGGTTAAGTTCATAAGACAAAATATTCAATAACTATAGCAATCTAGTATTTGACAAACCCAAAGATCCCAATTTTGGGATAAGAATGCATTATTTGACAAAACTGCTGGGAAAATTGGAAATTAGTATAGCAGAAACTAGGAATTGACCCACACTTAACACCGCACACCAAGATAAGGTAAAAATGGGTTCATAACCTAGGCATAAAGAATGAGATTATAAATAAATTAGAAGAACATAGGATAGTTTACCTCTCAGTCTTGTGAAGGAGAAAGGAATCTGTGACCAAAGAAGAACTAGAGGTCATTATTTATCACAGAATAGAAAATTTTGATTATATTAAGTTACAAAGCTTTTGTACAAACAAAACTAATGCAGACAAGATAAGAAAGGAAGCAACAAACTGGGAAAACATCTTTACCATTAAAGTTTCTTATAAAAGCCTCATTTCCAAAATATATAGAGAATTGACTCAAATTTATAAGAAATCAAGCTATTCTCCAGTTGATAAATGGTCAAAGGATATGAACAGACAATTTTTAGATAATGAAATTGAAACTATTTCTATCCATATGAAAAAGTGTTCCAAATCATTATTGATCAGAGAAATGCAAATTAAGACAACTTTGAGATACCACTACACACCTCACACTTGATATAGGGAAAAAATCTCTGTATATGGGTATGGTTGTAAAGGTTAACCTAAGAACCATATTTCTTACTATAAACATGAACTATAAACAACTAGCACCACTGACTGAAAGTCCTGTTTAATTCATTACCTCTTTAACTTGATTGAATTCTTTGCTTTAAAACAAAACAAACAAAAACCAAGTTGCATCTCTCCGATTTGAATGCCAAATTGTTCTATCCTGTCAGCTCCTGTGGTTTCTAGCAATTTAAAGTAGTTAGACCATATTACATAAGAATATTTTAGCAAGTCCTTATAGGAAATAGTTTCCAAATTATTTTAAGTTCTGGAATAATAACCAGAGAGTGTCTTATTCCCCTATATTTTAAATCCATAGTTGAAGATCATCATTGACAACACAACTTGAAAGCTGTCATTTAATTCGCACACCCAGGTATTATATTTTACAATATGCTTATGGACAAAGAGGTATTTTTAAATATATAAAATATTTATTTATTACACATTTAAAATTCAAATGGCATATTACTTTCAGCCCTGTCAGCAATATTCTATTTTTTACAATATAAAAAACAATCCCAATGTCACCATTGTCTTAATATAGCCCCAATTCGAAAGAAAAATTTTGCATGATTTTCATTTATTGAAAACTGCTGAAAATTGCACCAATAAAAGCATCCATGTAGCATTACAAAGATTGCCCATGTCACTTTACAAAATTACCTGGACATACTACAAAAAGTAGTCATTTTTGTACATGAATTTGGTTTCATGCATGGATATGTTCTAATGTTAGTTCTTCACGTACATGATAAATAACCTTAGACAATCAAAACTAATGACTTAAACATGTACTGAAATTCTGATTTCCTCCCAGCTGCTTCTTAATAATTGAATCTTTAACTCCATGGAAATGAGGATTAAGTCTTATAAATGTAAGGTGAGACACCATTTATCCAAATGGAATGAAATACTCACCCTTACAAGAATCTTTTGGTCACCTGAAATGGAGCAAATCTGAGCTATTAAATGGAACAGGAACAAAGATAAAATCAAAGTTATGACCCAATGTTCTGTGATGCAATGGATGCTTCAATTGTTTAGTTTAAAAGAAAATTTTCTATAAAATGCTTTTGACAGAATTGCGCATTTACCAAACATTGGACTATTTGCTGTCAAGGGAGGGAGTGGGGGGTGGGGGGGGGGAAGATAAGAGAAAAAACCTGGAACACAAGGTTCTGCAAGGGTGAATGTTGAAACCCATCTCCACATATGTCAAAAACAAAAAGTTATTTATTAGTTTAAAAAAAAGTTTGTTTTAATAACTTGGAAAAAAATAAAATATTTCTGAATCCAAAATTTGTAGAAGAGTTGATTTCTTTGTTAAATAAGAATTCTCATATTACTATTGTGTTCATTTTTCAATCATCTATTTATTCCTTTTGTTGTTTTAACTTAAGTAAAGATAGCCTTTTTAAAAAATTAATGAAATTTTTTGGTTTTCTGATAAAAATCCATGAAGTGGAGATCTTCTAATGTGGCATAACATTGACTTCACACTATTTTAAAGATGCCACAAGAATCCATTTAGTATTTGACAATACTAGAACTTTTTTTTTAACTTTTGGTAAAAATGTGGGTGCTTATACATTTTTTGCTAACATCAATCTGTGAAAAATACTTTAAATCCTAATCCTATTGTAACTAGAATTCAATTAAATAAATACATATTAAGCATCTATGCTATGCAAGGCACCTATGGTGCTGAGGGCAGAAAGACCTGTGTCATAAACTCCTCCCTCAGGGAGCTTGTAATATACTATGAAGGGTGTAGTATGAGAGGGAAAGACACATAAATCTTTTAGAAAGAATTTGATGATTGTGAGGGAGTGTTTCAGGTAAAGTGCTGGGAGCAAGATGAACAGAGACCACTTTCAATTGCAGAGACCAGGAAATAATTTAAGGAGAGGGTGGGGCTTGAGTTTGGCTTTACAAAACAGGATTTCACTATACAGATTGGCTAGAGGCAGTGGATGGGAGCTGATGGGGTGAGACATAAGAGATAAGAAAATAGTTACTAAATAGTTATTTTTAAAACATCCAACATGTATTGGGGGAGCTTTTTTCATAGAGATACCTCTCTTTGTCCAAAATGATGAACGCTGCAAGAGCTGGGGTCTTGTACCTGGTCTTCTAGGGGAGTTAGATGATAAATTACTCCATAATCTTGATCATGAAAACTCTAAATGGGAAAAGTTGGATATGATTGAAATGACTCAATACCAACACCCAAACTACCAACACCACCACGAATATCACCATTACTTTACAAGACCTTTACAATGACATAGTAGTGAGAACTTTTGGAAATCAGATAGTGATGTGATGTAATAGATAGAATGCTGGACTTCAGGTAGGGAGACCAGTGTTCAAATCCTACTTCAGTCAATTACTTACCTGTGTGACCCTGCAGAAATGATTTGACCATTCTCAGACTTAATTTCCTTACCTGTCAGATGGGGATTATAGTCATATCTGCTTCACAGGTTTGCTTTGATAATCAAATGAGGTAATGTATGTAAAATGTTTTGCAAATCTTAAAAAAAAATAGTTGATTTGTTGTTATTGTTCACTTGTGTCTGATTCATTGTGAATCAATTTGGGTTTTCTTGACAAAGATCCTGGAGAATTTTGCCATTTTCTTCTCCAGCTCCTTTTATAGATAAAGAAACAAAGCAATTTGCCCAAGTCACAAACTAGTAAGTATCTGAGATGAAATTTGGACTCAAATCTTCCTGCATCCAAGCCTGGTGCTCTATCCACTGCCACACCACCTAGCTACCATATATAATTGCTACCTGTAATAATAGCTCTTATTATTGAAATTTAGTTGCTAATAATGACCCACAAAGGCAGAGATTTCTATGTACACAATTGTATGTAGAATTTTTATAACTAATTTTTATGTAGTACTTTTTTGCCAAGAACTTCTCATGTTATACTTATGACATATTTGTGATATAAATGCTTATTATTATCCCCATTTTTGTAGATAAGGAAACTGAGATTTGCAGGTTTAAAGTGATTTACTAAACTAATAACTATCCAAAGAAGAATTCAAAGTCAGGTCTCTAAGCCTTTAACTACCAGATCACAACTTTTTCTCTTAATAGAAGTAGGACTAAGGACTCTATATCCATAAACTCAAGAAACTATAAAAAACTTGACCCTGATTTCTTCTCTTAATTTTATTCAAAAAATGGGGGAAAATGAGCGATGAACTGAGAAAATGGATAGGAAACATTTGGATTGGAAGGGGAACAAACGGGGTGTTGGTTGATCATCTTCCTAGGTCTAAGAGATAAAATTGCTGGTACGACCTGGGAGAAACCAAAAGTAGAGAAGTGCAAAGGCCAAGATGAAATAAAAAGAGGCAAAATGAAATAAAATGAGTGCCTCTGTAGAGATGACACCAGAATGGAATATTGAATTTTTTTCTTTAAAAATATCTATTTTTTTTTCTTTTTTCTTTAAAAATATTTATTGTTACTTTGTGTGGCTCCCTGGGAAGTGAAGAAAGAGGAATATATGGGATATAAACTCAGTAATAACACCACTGGGTCAAAGGATATGGACAATTTTATATTCTTTTGGGCATAGTTCTAGATTGCTCTCCAAGATGGTTGGATAATTACACAACTTGATCAATATGGTATTACTGTCCCAGTTTTTCCACATCCCCTCCAACATTTATTATTATCTTTTCCTATCATTTTAGCCAATCTGAAAGGTGTGAGGAGGTACCTCAGAGGTGTTTTAATTTGTGTTTCTCTAATCATTAGTGATTTAGAGTATTTTTTCATATCACTCTAAATGTCTTTAATTTCATCATCTGAAAATTGTCCATTCATATCCTTTGATAATTTATCAATTAGGGAATGACTTGTATTTTTAAAAATTTGATACATCTCGTTATATATTTTAGAAATGAGACCTTTATCAGAAATACTGGCTATAAAGATTTTTCCCAGTTTTGTACTTCCCCTTTAATATTGTTTCTCTTGATTTTGTTTATGCAAAAACTTTTTTAATTTAATGTAATCAAAGTTGGCCATTTTACCTTTCAGAATGCTCTCTAGTTCTTTTTAGTCATAAATCCCTCCCTTCTCAAAAGATCTAATGGATAAATTGTCCCTTGTTCTACTAATTGGTTTATGGTAGTATTTTATATGACCAAATCGTGTACCTATTTTGACTATGTTTTGGTATGGTGTATGAGATGTATCTATACTGAGTTTCTGACATTGTTTTCCAGTTTTACCAGCATTTTTTGTCAAACAGTGAGTTCTGAAGCTGTAGATTGGGGATTTATTAAATATTAGATTACTATAGGCCTTGATTATTGTGTTGTGTGTGTTTAATTGATTCCCCTGATTTACCACTCTATTTCTTAGCCAGTACCAAATGATTTTGATGACTGCTGTTTCATAATATAGTTTTAGATTTCCTACTACTAAGCCACCATCCTCTGTATTTTTTCCTTTAATTCCCTTGATATTCTTGACCTTTTCTAGGATTCTTTAAGTATATCTCATCATATCATCTACAAAGAGTGATTTATTTCCTCATTGTCTATTCTAATTCATTTAATTTCATTTATTTTCTTATTGCTAAAACCAACATTTCTAGTAGAATTTGGTTGAATAAAAGTGGTGAAAATGGGCATTCTTGCTTAACCCCTGATCTTATTGGGGATGTATCCAGCTTCTCTCTATTACAAATAATGCTTGCTGCAGATTTTGGATAGATATTGCTCATTGTTTTCAATAATTTTCTTAGTTTCTATTGTATTAATCTCATCTTTTAATTTCAGAATTTCTTATTTGGTATTTAATGGGGAGTTTTAAATTTGCTCTTTCTTTTAGCTTTTTGCCTAATTCATTGATTTCCTCTTTCTCTATTTTATTTATTTATAGATATTTATCTATCTATTTATTTGTCTTATTTATCTATAGCTATTTAGAGATACAAAAATTTCCCCAAGAACTGCTTTGGCTGTATCCTATAGGTTTTGGTGTTGTCTCATTATCGTGATTCTCTTGAATGAAATTATCGATTGTTTCTGTGGTTTGTTGTTTAAAATTAATTTATTTAATTTCTAATTTTTTAATCTATCTTTCCCTAGCCCTTTATTGAATATAATTTTTTATTGCATTGTGGTCTGAAAAGGAAGCATTTGATGTTTCTTATTTTCTGCATTTAACTGTGAGGTTTTTATGCCCTAATACATAGTGAATTTTTGTGTAGGTGCCATATACTGTAGAAAAAAAAAGGTGTATTTCCTTTTGTCCCTATCCAATTTTCTTCAGAGGTCTATCATATCTAAGTTATTTAGGATCCTATTAACCCCCCTAGTTTCCTTCTTGTTTATTTTGTCATTGGATTTGTCTGATTTTAAGATAGGAAGGTTCAAGTCTTTCAATAGAACAGTTTTGATATTGATTTCTTCCTTTAATTTGATTAAAATCTACTCTAGTAATTTGGCTGCTCTACCACTTGGTACATACACATTTAGCACTGTTACTACTTCATTTTTTACAGTACACTTTATCGAGATGTATTTTCCTTTGTTATCTCTTTTAATAAAATCTATTTGTTTTTTTTATTTTTGCTTTCTCTGAGATCAGAATTGCTACCTCTGCTTTTTTTTTTTTTTACTTCAGAGGAAACATAATAAATTCTGTTCCACCTTTTACCTTTAACTACATATGTGTCTCTCTGTATCAAATATGTTTCTTGTAAACAATATATTGTAGTATTCTGTTTTTTAATTCACTCTTTGATTCACATTTACAGTTATGAGTACCAGCTCTATATTTCCTTCCACCATATTTTCTTCTCTCTTTTCACCCTGTCTTTAGTGTTTTTTTAGCCAATTCCAACCTTTTCCCTCTTCTCTTACCTTTTCCCCTAGTGTTTCTGCTCTCCCTTCTATCCTATCTCTCCATTTTCTTTTCCTCTTTCTTCTCCTACTTCTTTATAGGCTTAGATAAATTTCTAAAATCAACTTAATGATTAAGTCATTCCCTTTTAGAACCAAAACTGATGAAATTAAGCTTCAGATAGTGCTCATCTGCTTCCATTCTTTCCCTGAATTGTAATCATTTTTTGTACCTCTTCATGTGGACTGATTTTTCCATTATACCTGTCCTTTCTTCTTTTTCAGTACAGATGTTTTCCCACTTCTTAATTTCTTTTTCTTTGATGTCAACACATACTCTGTCACCATAGTAGTTTTCTATGTTTGAAGTTCTTTGCTCATTTTCTTTGCTTTTATTTTTTTGATATTTCCTCTTTGTTTACTTTTAAAGTGTAGCTCTGCTCCTGGGGTAAGAAGGACACTTTCCCAAGTTTCCTGAATAACTCTGAGCCCAGGCTTTGAGCAAAGGGGCCCTTTGTTTTTGCAGGAGTTAGCACTGCCCAATCTTTTCAGGAAACAGCCTGTTTTCTTAGAATTTGCTTTCTGAGTTGGGACTGAAGCTGTCCCACTGATTTGTTCCTCTACTGAGCTAGGACCGAAGGTCTTATTTGAAGATTTGCTGTGATTAAGACCTACTTTACTGACTTTTCCAGTATCTATCCAAGCTGGTCTGAACACTGTTTTTTTTCCCCAGTGAGACTAAATTTTCTTGAGTTTACAGTCAATCTTGAGCTGGAAAGTGATTTCATTTCATTAGATTCTGTTCAAAAGCTTGGTTTCATGTGGTTTTCCAGGAAAACGGGAAGAGTTAGAGCAGCTTCCTGACTTTACTCTGTTATCTTGGCTCCATCCCTGTAATTCCGAAGTTTATAAAATCTTTAATTACACAACTGCAGAAGTGAGTATCCTTTAGAATAGGAACTTGGTGACTTTCTTCCTTCTGAAGTTGTTACGCATAAAATTAAGAGGAAAAAAGTTATTTTCCCCTAATATTAAAAAAAAATCTCTATATTAAATGTTTTAAAGATCAAGTCCAATAAAACTGCCTCTTTATGTCAAATCAGGAACATTCATAAGGCACTCTCATTGTGCAAAGTACTAATCTAGAAATTGTGTATAAAATCAAAAGTGAAACTGTTCCTACTGTCAAAAAGCTGATATTTTATTGAAATGTGCTCAGCACAGAATCAAATAATTAGAAGGCAATTTTGAGTTCCTCTTAATGTTTAAATTTTTGTAATTCTGTCAATATTTAATTTAATGTACAATTGAAGAATCTTTTTGAGGACACAGTCTATAAACAAAAAAAAATATCTCAGGTTTATTATTGATAATGTTTGGGTATTACCAAAAAAATTGGTTTCTAATCATTTCAAACATCAATTTGTGTGGGCAGAATAAATTAAAATGCCTCAGTTGTTAAGTGACTCAAGGTATAACGTGTGACTAATTTGTTACAGACTGAACAAAATATATTCATTCCCAATGTAGAAATAAATATACAAAATGAATGAGTGATTATGTTTTCATGGGGAGCATTAACATTCATAACAGGCTATATGTGAATGAGAGGATGAAATGGGTAGATAAATAAGTCAAACCTAATAGAAACAGATTTAGAGAACAGATTTAGAATGGAAGGACTTCGTGAGTATTTTGCTTTGTCTTTGTCTTTAATCTGTTAGTTTTCTCTTGAAAAAATCTGAAATATTTCCAATTTTGAATTGGACAATAATCCCATATATCATTAATTCTGTGGCAAATCCCTATATTAATCCTACTGTAAGGTTTGAGAATAAAAAAGAGAAATATTGTTGGTAAATTTCTTTAATTTTTAACACTGTGAACATTAAACTTCAAACTCTCTTTCTTCCCCCTCTCTTTCCTCACTTTTTAATTTGATACAGTCTGGGAATGATTAGCGCCAAATGCTTTCATCAAATACATAAACAATAGGGGATTCCATGGTAAATGAAGTTATTTCTCCAGAGGATTCTACAAAACACATTTTCATTCATTCAAAGCTATGTTGGAATAAATTTTAAGTTTTAATTTAAAACAAACAACAACAACCACAACCACCACCACAACAAAAACATTGTACTCAGCTTAGATTCTAGAAGGCTGACACAATATTGTAATTCAAACAAAAAGAAAACACAATTAGCCTGGAAGACTCAGACAATTATGATAATGCATGTGAAGGTCTTAGGGATATTTGAGAACTGAGAGAATTCTACTCAGCTGGATATAACTTGACCTAGCAATGCACATAAAATTAGGGATCAATATATGGATTTTCAAAATGCTGCCTTGTTTTAGAACACAGGTGAGGTCAGGGAGGTCAGAGCCCCCATGGGGAAGTGGTCACACCCTCCCTGACTTCTCAGGAAAGGAAGTGAAAGCACCAACAAAGAGGTGATCACGACCCCCCTGACTTCTCAGGAAGGGAGATGAAAAGCACCAAATGGAAGTGGGGGTTGCTAGCAGGTTTCTGGGCTGATGGATCTTATTATGCACAAACCCATAAGCATGGGAAGTATTACACAAGCACATAGCAACAACGCAGAGGCTATTAGTGATGACTCTCCCCACAGTCAGTGCAGGCTTGATGTGGTGTAACAAACATGAATTATACACCCAAGTAACAGTATAACAAACAATATAAATCAACATTGTGTTGTAAAAGATTGCCAGAAGTCCTAGAAGGAGAGTTTGTAAACAGTAGTCACACATACACCTTCTTCAGCAGCCAAGAGATAGTCCAAAACCAATCTATTGTCCATTGCTTCACATACCAGGGAATCCAATGATCCCCCCAAGTTTTTGAAGTCCAGCCAAAGTCTTTTTATGTTTTAGGGAATCCAATGATTCCAGCAGATTTTGAAGTCCTGTAACAGTCTTATCATTTCTCAGAAAATCCAATGATTCCCGAGGGCTTTCAAGTCTTATGTCTCAAAGAATTCGATGATTCCTAAGGGATTTAAAGTCCTACAACAATCTAATGTCTCAGAGAATCCAATGATTTCTGAGGGTTTTGAAGTCCAATGATTTTCTATGTCCATGAGTCAAACGCTATAACTGCCACACTCTTTCAATGGTGAGCACAATCAGCAACAGAACCACCCGAAGTTTCTTGGGTCTTCTCCTTCATTTCAAGGGTCTGCTCTGTCTCTCTGCGATGGACAAGGCGAATACGGGTCGCTGGCACCCATCTGATTCCTTCTCCACCTGTAGAGATACAAGGAAACCCTCTCCCCCAAGCAGTTAGCCTATCTGGTCCCTTCCATCCACCACTTTCTGGGTCTCTCCACATCACCTGGCAATTATCTAAAGATAATGGAGCTGCTCGCACTGGACACTGTCCTTCCAGTGGGTTATAAAACCTGTCTGCTGGAGGCAGTGCATTTTTGTCAAAAATCAAGAAGTTAATAGTATAAAGGGTTAGATTGAGTAGTTCTCCAGGGTTACCTATGGCTCTCCCTTTCTTTTGCTTTTGGAGCAGCATCTTAATGTCTCTGTTTCTCCTCTCTACTATTGCCTGTCCTTAAGGATTAAAGGGTATGTCATTGGTGTGTAAAGTCTTATACTGTGCACAAAAGTGTGCAAAATGTTTGGAGGTGTATGCAGGACCATTGTCTGTTTTTATTGCTTGTGGCACACTCATAATGGCAAATGCTTGCGTGAGGAATTCAGTGACCACTCGGGCTGTCTCTTTTGCTGCTGGTATTGCAAAAGTGAATCCTGAAAAGGTGTCTACCACAACATGGATAAAAGACAGATGACAAAAAGATTTATAATGGGTCACATCCATTTGCCAGATTTCATTGGGTCTCAAACCACGAGGATTCTTCCCTGGAGGCAATGTAGGAGTGTGGAAAGGAAGGTTGTACAGCTTTTTACTATGCTCCTAGCTTGCTCTTTTGTTATCCCAAATTGTAAATGCAAAGCTCGAGCAGCCTGATGGTATTTAGAATGGGATTCCTGGGCCTCCTGAAATAAAGGTGTACTGGCTAACATAGTTAAAAGGCTATCTGCCTTTGAATTCCCATCAAAAATAGGACCTGGAAGTCCACTGTGAGTGGACATGCAAGATATAAATCTTACCTGGATGTTTTCTTACTTGCTCCTGAAGTTCCTTAAAGAGCTGATATATATTTGAAGCTGCAAATTTTATTTGGGCTGTGGCAATTCTTTGTACCACACCTACTGAATAGGCTGAATCAGATATTATATTTATGTCTCCTGGGTAATAAGTGAGAGCTAACATGATTGCATACAATTCGTTCTGCTGAGTGGACGGAAAAGGAGTTCTGACTACTCTCTTTATAGTTAAGTCATGAGAGTATACAGCACAAATATTGTGTTTGGATGCATCTGTAAAGATAGTTAGTCCTTTAAGAGGAACTTTAGAAACTTTTTATTTAAGAATCCATCTCCAATTATGTAAAAGTCTGGTTATCTTTAATGGAGACCCATGTGTAAAATTTGGAGCCATGGCTAATAAAATTTGCCACTCTGGGATGGTTTCACAACACACATTAATTTGTGTATTGGTGTAAAAGGTGTATATCTTATCAGGTCTTGCCCCAGATAATTGTACTGCTCGCTTAATGGCCTTTAACAAAATTCTAGCCACAAACACTGGGTAAGCTTTGTTCTGGTTGTGCTGGGAGATTCACCCACTCTATCACACTGTCTCCTTGATGAAGGACTGCTGTGGGTGCCTTTTGTGTGGCAAAAACTGATATTTCCAAGGGTTTTTGAGTGACTCTTTCAACCACATTGGATAAAGCCAGTCCAACTTTTCTCAAAGCCTTTTGAGCTTCTTTTGTAAGCTGGTGTGGTGAATTTAAAGCACTGTCTCCCCTTAAAATATCATATAATGGTTGTAACTGATAGGTAGTCAAGCCTAACACTTGTCGCATCCACTGGATATCTCCTATCAATTTCTGAAAATCATTTAAGGTGTTTAGCTTCTCTCTGTTCTTAAGGACAGTTTTTGTACTGTAAGCACCTTAGGGTATACTTCATGTTCTAAATATTGAAAAGGAGCATGTCTTTGAATTTTCTCTTCAGCTATGTATAATTTGTAGTATCTTAGTGTTTCTATGGTCTTTTGTAGACATGCTTCTAGCATTTGTTCCTCAGGTGCACATCCCAATATATCATCCATATAATGTAATAGCATAACTTTTGGAAATGTTTTTCTTATTGGAGCAAGAGCAGTAGCAACATACATTTGACACATAGTGGGGCTGTTTTTCATTCCCTGTGGCAAAACTGTCAATTCATATCTTTTATAAGGTTCAGCTAAATTAATGCTGGGCACTGAAAAGGCAAATCTTTCCATATCCTTCTTATCCAGAGGGATAGAATAGAAATAATCCTTAATATTGATGACCCAAAGAGGCCACTCTCTAGGCAATTGAGTAGGAGATGGAAGTCCAGGCTGAAGAGTTCCCATAATTTCCATCTGTTCATTCACTTTTCTTAAATCAGTGAGCATCCTCCATTTTCCCGATTTCATTTTTACAACGAGCACTGGGGAATTCCAAGGACTTAGAGAAAGTTGTAAATGCCCTTGTTCAAGCTGCTCCTGTACTATATCTAATAAGGCCTGAATTTTATCGCTACCTAAGGGCCACTGTTCTGTCCACACTGGTGTATCAATTTTCCATTGGATAGGAACAGGTGAAAGTGTTGGCAGGCCTTCAACAGCAGCCCTGCTTAAAAAACCGAAGTACTCATTTTTAACCCTAATTGTTGTAAAACGTCTCTTCCCCACAGATTTATGGGTTTTTTTCAACTATAAAAGGAGTAGAAACTCCTGTTTTGCCTTCAAAAGTCCATCTTGTAGGGGCAGCACTAACTTCAGCTGTTATTGATCCTCCTACTCTAGACATATAGGTGTCTGCTTTAATCTTTGGCCAGTGACTGGGCCAACTGGCACCTCTAATAACTGTACAATCTGCACCTGTGTCTACCAATCCTTCCAATAGTAGGTCATTTATATAGATCATGAGTATAGGTCGGTCAGCTGTTGCTGCTGCTATCCAGTATATTTCTGGATTTTGTGGTCTGGAGTCAGAATCTGGGTGACTATCACCAGGTTGCTTATTAGGATTCTGTATGAGTAAATCTGATGCTACTACTTCTCCTGGGTGATAAGTCACACATTGTCTACCTGTATTAGTGACTGGGATATTATCTACACATTCCCCAATTTCCCACATCAGTGTGTGGATGGACACTGTTTTGTACGTACAAAAAGGAGGTGAAATGGTCAAGCCTACTGTGCCTGGAGGTAAGGAATCCATAGGCTAGAGAGGAACAGATTTCACCTCTCCAGGGGTTATCTCCAGGGGTCAGTAGTCCCAACTGCATGTAGCTCTATTCTCCCCAATTGTAATTCCTTTCTGCCATCAGGTTGCTTCCTGGATGGTTGATTGTGTAATCCCCTTCTCCCATCATATGGCTTTCTGGCTGATTGGTCATGTCTGGGTACTGAACTTTCTGGGTGCACCATTGGCTGCCATCATGCCCCAAGTGTTTTTTGCCTTAGGCCCTGGAGCTGGGCCCCTCATCCCGTTTCCCTGAATTTGTCTACATTCTGAGGCCCAATGGAAGTCTCTGTTGCATTTTGGACATGGGGTATTGGGTCTTGTTCTCCCACCCTGTTTTCCCATTCTATCTCTATACCAACATGAGCTTTCAGATGCCCTACTTTTCCACACTGAAAGCATCTACAAGTCTCTCTGGAAGTCCCTTGCCAGGAGGGACTCTGTCTTCCCATGTTTGAATTTTGGGAAGTCTGTATCATAGCCTGGCTATAAAAGGCATCTGTGCCCACTATGGCACAGTGTCTTATGAGCTCCTCTAAAGGAGCATCCTTGCGCAGTCCTAGTATAATTCTTCTGCAAACCTCATTAGCATTTTCCTTAGCAAGTTGCCTTATCAAAATGTCTATTATTGTATTTTCTCCATTTGTTCTTGTAATAGCTATCTGCAAACGTCCCACAAAGTCAGGAAAGGGTTCATTTGACCCTTGTGTTATTTTTGTGAAGGCCCCATGCTTTTCATCTTTATTGTGGAGAGAAGCCCATGCTTTGATAGCATTAGCAGCAATTTGCTCATATGCTGCTATAGAATAATTAATTTGTGCTGCGACATCTGCATAAGGACCTACACCTGTTAGTAGGTCACAGATGATTGCAGTATGAACTCCACTTTGACTATTTTGTTGGGCTTGTATCCTACAGAGCTCACTATATTCAGAAAACCACAACTAGTTTTGTCCAGGTTCTAGGCATATCCTTGCTATAGATTTCCAGTCATTAGGGGTCAAGATTTCAAAAGCCAAATTCTGTAATAACATTTTAACTTAAGCTGATGTAGCCCCATAAAGAGTGCAAGCTTTTTTCAGGTCTTTGAGGATTTCTATATCAAAAGGTGAGTATCTTCTACTTTCTTGACCTGAAGAATTAAACTGTTGAATTACAGGAAAAATGTGGTGTTGAAATTCTGATACTTTTCCCCCTTCTTCTTTGGCCTTAATTAGTCCCTTTTGCAATCTACTCATAGGAGCAGCTGGATGCTGTGTGTGGGGGGGAGGGGGAGAGCGGAGAACGTGCTGGATGCTGGGGGGGAGGTGCTGGTGCTGTCACTGCTCCTCCCTTCCCCCACTACCCCATCTCCCTCCATCCCGGAGGGTGGAGTTGATGGAGGAGAGTCAATTACCTGCTCCTTAAGTGGGGCTGAAGCTGCCTCAGATTCACCCCACCCTTGAGCCTCACTTAAGTCTCCATGCCCTATGGGGATATGGCCTTTAATCTGTTCTTTGTCTTTCTTCTTTATCTCAAGCTTCCCCATTTGGCTATTCCTAGAGTTTTTTTCCCTTTCTCCTAGAATTTATACAGTATCTTAAGGCCAACTGTATCATATTGTATAAATAGAATGCCTTGATGAAAATTGAATGAGGACCGTTTTCATTGTAATGTGTGGAGATCTGTTGACCAACCAATGCCTAGTTATCTAGAGAGATTTGCTCTTCCTCTAAGAACCAAGAGGAGGTGCATTTTAACATACCCAGAAATCTAGCTGTAGCCCTTGATCTTCTATCAGCTTAAGCAGTCTTTCTATAGCACCACTCCTGGGTGGGACTGGGGGTGGGGAGGGTTGGGATGGGGGATGGAGAATCTTTAGCTAAGATCTGTCCCATTTCAGCCAAAAAAGGTTACTAATTTAGTCTTTAAGAAAATAAGTTCCCTGTTTGTCTTATACTCACCTAAGTTCCTAGTCACTGGAGACTTCTTCAGTGAAAGTAGGGTCCTTGGTTCCCACACTTGGGCGCCAATTGTAATGACCACGTATTTAAAATCAGCCGGAGTCAGGAATTCAGCTTAAGGAAAAAATCTTCAATCTTTATTGAAGTGAAGAGGTGAATAAGGATTTCGATAGCAATATGGGCAAGAAAGATTGCGATAGCAATATGGGCAGCTGCCACAGGAAGTCAGCTATCAGAGAAGGATCTGAGCTGAAAAGTCATTGCAATCACAGTGCAAGCAGTGTCTCCTTCCCCTTCCTTTTCCACTTCCCTGCCTCCACCCACCAAAATCGTCATTTCCTATACAACACATCAGGACTTGCACAAAGAGTGGGCGGGGGCCCTTCTTTCTCCAAGCTTATATATTAATAGAGTATGGTCCAATTACTATTTAGCCTCATGTGCTTGGGACCTCAATGCATCAACTCAAGCCTCAACCCATTACACTGCCTAATTTTATTCTTAAATAGAAAAAAAAAATAAGAATAATCTTAACCTTTTAATTCATTCTTTCCCTTTCTGTCTAATATTTGCATTAGTTATGTCTTAGGTTAAGGATTTTTTCTTCCTTTTTATTTCAGATTTCTTTGAATTAAATATCCAAATTCTTTTTACAAGACCTCTGACTTTATAGTGTAGGGAGCTCTTGGAGAGAAATCTCAATCTCTTTTATTCTTGAAGACACCTTGGGCATTGGAGGGTTTAAACAATTTCTCCGGCTCTAACATAAGATATACATCAAAGATAGGACTGGGACCTAGGCCTTTCTCACTCTGAGGCAAACTGTATCCAAAATACTGCCCTCATTCGCCACATTAATCTTCTCATGTTGTTTTACATCAATGTTCTTTTAAAGTGTTATTCGCTTGATCATTGCCATAGTAAAGCACCGAAGACATTAATGAGATAATAATTGACATTAAATTGTCACTGGGATGTATTTTGTTGTTGATTTTTTTACATTTTTTGGTCTGAGATGATTAAGAATAGATTTTTTTTTTTCCCTGCCAAAGTATATATCAGGTGTTGCAAAAACACAGAAGGAGGACAATATGTACATATCAGGTGTTGCAATCACTCAGGAGAAAAGAAATATATATCTTTTTTAAAGTAGACCAATTTTAAATGTAAATTAAGAAAATCAATATGGCAGGAGATTACAAACATAAGGGCTAAGCTTAGGGAGGAAACATTTTGAACTAGAATTATCTACTTATGATATTTTTATTTTATATTTTTGTTCCTACAAATCATCATAACAGAAAGTACATCAGATTTGGAATTAATGATGTTAGATCTTCTACCTTTACTTGTACGATGATGACAGAATTGTAACTGGAACAAGTCAACTACAGCTTTTCCCTAAAGTGAAAAAAATTTAGATAACACCAGTTTCATACTTATGTCCATGGACATTTGCAACCTAAATCACTTTATTTCTTTCCTCAGCAAAGAAACTCCTACTTATGGCTCTGGGCCTTGGTCAAATCAGTCTCTGAAACTCAGTATTTTCATTTATAAAAGAAAGAACCTAGAATGTAGAACAGATAAACCCTAATCATTACTCATACCTTTAAATCGATGGTATGAAGAAAAACAAAAAACCCAACATCCTAGAGGAAGGCAATTATTTTCAATATTTGGCAATTATCATCTTTCCTCAGTTGACAAATATAAATTGAATGTATTCTTTTTTTTTATTATTATAGCTTTTTATTTACAAGATATATGCATGGGTAATTTTTCAGCATTGCCAATTGCAAAACCTTTTGTTACAATTTTTCCCCTCCTTCCCCTCACCTCCTCCCCCAGATTGGTCAAGTAGACAAATATATGTTAAATATGTTAAAATATATGTTAAATACAATATATGTATACATATTCATAGTTATTTTGCTGCACAAGAAGAATCAGACTTTGAAATAATGTTCAATTAACCTATAAAGGAAATAAAAATGCAGGCAGACAAAAACAGAGGGATTGGAAATACTATGTAGTGATTCATACTCATTTCCCAGAGTACTTTCACTGGGTGTACCTGGTTCTATTCATTATTGAACAAATGGAACTGATTTGGTTCATCTCATTGTTGAAGAGAGCCATGTCCATCAGAATTGATCATCGTATAGTCCTGTTGTTGAAGTATATAATGAGATCCTGGTCCTGCTCATTTCACTCAGCATCAATTCATGTAAGTCTCTCCAGGCCTTTCTGAAATCATCCTGCTGATCGTTTTTTACAGAACAATAGTATTCCATAACATTCTTATACCACAATTTATTCAGCCATTCTCTAATTGATGGGCATCCACTCAGTTTCCAGTTTCTAGCCACTACAAAGAGGGTTGCCACAAACATTTTTGCACATACAAGTCCCTTTCCCTTCTTTAAGATCTCTTTGGAATGTAAGCCCAGTAGTAACACTGCTGGATTAAAGGGTATGCACAGTTTGATAACTTTTTGAGCATAGTTCCAAATAACTCTCCAGAATGGCTGGATGTATTCACAATCCCACTGAGAATGTATCAGTGTCCCACTTTTCCCACATCTCCTCCAACATTCAGCATTATTTTTTCCTGCCATCCTAACCAATCTGAAAGGTGTGTAGTGGTATCTCAGAGTTGTCTTAATTTGCATTTCTCTGATTAATAATGACTTGGAGCATCTTTTCATATGGATAGAAATAGTTTCAATTTCTTCATCTGAAAATTGTCTGTTCATATCCTTTGATCATTTATCAATTGGAGAATGGTTTGATTTCTTATAAATTAGAGTCTATTCTCTATACATTTTGGAAATGAGGCCTTTATCAGAACCTTTGACTGTAAAATATGTTTTCCCAGTTTATTTTTCCCCTTCTAGTCTTGTCTGCATTAGTTTTGTTTGTACAAAAGCTTTTCAATTTGATGTAATTAAAATTTTCTATTTTGTGATCAATAATTATAATGTTCTTCTTGGTTTTGTTTCTTTGGGGTCTCTGGGAGCAGCCTTTGTTTCAGGAGAGTACCACAACTGCATCCAGGTGTTAAAGTCCACATCCTTTATTATCTCTTTCAAAGCCTTGTCTCCTTTCCTGGGCCCTGGTTAGCTTTCTTAGAGGCCTATCTCTCTCCTTGGTTTCGAAACCCCAACTCCTGTCTCTTTCTCTGCCCTCTGAATCTTTCCAAATGAATCCTGGCTGAGTTTGTCCAAGCTTATATGCTGTATTATCATAGGTGTGGATCTTGTGGAGTACTAAGTATATGTACTGAACTACCATTGTCTTTTTCAATTCCACTGACTTAATACCTTGTAAAAATCTTTTGTTTCATGTTCCGAGTCCTGGTCCATAACATCTCCTGCTTTCTTTTGTTTTAGACATAGGTGGTCATGACCTCCCTGACTTCTCAAGGAGGTGAGAACCCCAAAAAGAGAAGTGATCATGCCTTCCCTGACTGCTGAAAAAAGGAATGAAAACACCATAAAAGGGGGTGATCATTCCCTCTCTGATGTCTCAGAAAGGGAGATGAAAACCAAAAGAAATGGGAAATCAAATCAGATTAGCAGGTTTTTGAAGGATTTCATTTGAAAGAGATATACATAATATCAACATGGGAGGTATCACACATAATTACATAAATTACATAAGCACATAGTAACACAGGCTAGTAGTGATGTAACAAATAACATGAATCAACATGAGGAATTAAATATGTCCATAAGTTCTAGTAATAATTTAAAAGGAATCTATTGTCCATTACTTCATGTGTGTAGGGAACCCAATGATTCCTGCAAGTTTTGAAGTTCTGTAACAGTCTCATCGATAATTTTTTTTATCTCTGGAAATCCAATGATTCCTGTTGGTTTTGAAGTTCTGAAATAGTCTTATGAACATTTTTCATTTCAGGGAATCCAATGATTCCTGCTGGTTTTAAAGTTTTTAACAGTCTCATTATCAGCCATGCTCTTTCAGTGGCAGAGGTTTTTTTTTTTTTTTTTTTTTTTTTTGTTGTTGTTGTTGTTGTTGTTGTTGTTGTTGTTGTTGTTGTTGTTGTTTTTAATGTCTTCTCCTTTGTCCTTTGTTTTGAAGTTTTTCTCTTTTTCTGTCTCTCTCCACATGCTCATTGGCACCCATATGATGATTCCTTTTACATTTGGAGAAATAGAAGCAAACCCTTTCTCCCAAGCAGTTAACCTATCTAATTCCTTCTATTAACCACTTTTTTAATCCCTCCACATCATCTGGCAATTACATTAGAGCTGCTCGAATTGGACACTGCCCTTCTTTTGGGTTAAAAAAACCTATATTCTCCCCAGTTGTAATCCCTTTCTGCCATCTGATTGCTTTTTGGCTGATTGGTCATGTAATTCTTTTCTGCCATCTGATTACTTTTTTTGCTGATTGATCACATCAGAGTCCTGAACTTCTAAAGGTGTAACCTAGTCTGCCATCATGCCCCACCTGTCTTTTGTTTGATATTTTGGAGTTGGACCCTGCCTCTCATTTCTCTAGGTCAATCTACATTCTGGGACCCCGTGGAAACCTTGGTTGCACTTTGGACATTGTTTTAGGTCTTCTCTCACTCTGTTCTCTCACTCTATCTCTTTGCCTACATTGCACTCTCAGATGCCCAATTTTTTCACACTGAAAGCATTGATGAATTTCTCTAGAAATCCCTTGCCAAGAAAGACCCTGTCTTCCCATGTTCATCATAGTCTGGGTATAATAAGCATTTGTGCCCACTGTGGCACAGCATCTTATGATCTCCTCTAAAGGAGTATCTTTGTGTAATCCCCATATAATTCTTCTGCAAACCTCATTGGCATTTTCCTTGGCCAGCTTGTCTTAAACTAATTCTTGTAGCTGCATTTTCTCTGATGGTTCTTGTGACAGCTGTTTGCAAATGTCCCACAAAATCAGCAAAAGATTCATTGGGACCTTTCTCTATTTTTCTGAAGGCTTCCCCTCAATCTTTCCCTGGGAGGGTGCCCCAAGCTTTTGTAGTAGCAACAGCGATTTTCTCATATACTGCTATGGGGTAATTAATCTGTGCTGAATTGTCTTCATTCTGACCTTCACCTGTTAGTTGGTCAAAGGTGATTGGAGTATTAACTCCAATTTGCTTATTGTGTTGGGCTTGAATCCTACATAATTCATGATACTATGAAAGCCCCAACAAGTTTTGTTCAGGTTCTAAACATGTCCTTGATATAGATTTCTAATCACTAGGAGTTAATATTTCACAAGCCAAATTCTCTAATAGCATCTTAACATAAGATGATGTAGCCCTATAAAGAGTGCAATCCTTTTCAAATCCTTAATTTTTTCCAGATCAAAAAGAGTGTATCTTCTCCATTGAAGACCTGAAGAGTCAAGATCTTCAATAGCATGGTATGCATTTATTAAATCAGATATATTCTGTCCTTCTTTTTTAGCCTTAACCAGTACCTTATGTAATCTTGTCATAGACTGCTTCATAGATGGTGCTGATTGTGTTACTGCCTCTCCCTCTCCTCCTTCTCCCTCCACCCATGAAGGGTTAATTGAGGAAGGTAGGTCAGGGGATGGGGAATGCCCCAATTTCTCCTGCTGTGAAGCTCCACACTTAAAATTGTACTTAACTCCATTCTTATCTGATTCTTCATCCTTCTCATCTAGTTTATCTGGATCTTCCCCCTCCTGCTCTTTCTTCTTTTTACTTATTCAATAAATTATATAATTTCCTACAGCCAATTGTATTAAGTTATATGTATTAAGTGTTTCTTTGGAAATTGAGTCAAGTCCATTATCATCATAGTATTCACATATTTGTTCTACTAATTTCCACTCATCTGGATTTAATTCTTTTTCCTTGGAGAACCAAGGAGATATATATTGTAATGTTTCTAAAAGTTCAATGATCTGCTCTCAAGTTATAATCAAACCTTGGCTTTTAATGAGTTTAACCAAGCTTTTGACAAATGTTCCTTGTGGTGGAGAAATCTTTCTAAACATTTGTTCCATTTTAACTAGAATACTACTTTAACCCTTTACAAAGTTTCCTTCTTGTACTCACCCTAATTTCTGGGTCAGTGAGACTTTTCCATTGAAATCAGGATCAGAGGCTTTTCCATTGAACTCAGGATCATGTCAGCCCCATGTTCGGACATTAAAATGTAATGTTCTTTGTTTTGGTTTTCTTGGGATCTCTGGGAGCAGCCTTCCCTTTCAGTTAGAGTAATCAACACAAGTACAGCCAGGTGTTAAAAGTCCAAATCCTTTATTGTCTCTTTTAAAGTCCTATCTCCATTACT
Organism: Antechinus flavipes; assembly: GCF_016432865.1. Classification (NCBI taxonomy): domain Eukaryota; kingdom Metazoa; phylum Chordata; class Mammalia; order Dasyuromorphia; family Dasyuridae; genus Antechinus; species Antechinus flavipes. Next base: position 85,160,444 of record NC_067403.1, on the reverse strand, counting down.
TGGGGCTCAGCTACTTTTCTGGAGGACTTCCTCTCTCCTTGATTCCAAGAGCTTGAGCTCTTATCTGTCTTCTCTGCCCTCTGAATCCTCCGAATCAATCTAGCTGAGGTTTCTAGCTTAAATGCTCTACACTGAAAATAAACTAATCATTATATTATTAGGAAACCATTATTTGTTGTAAGATTAAATCTATTGTACTGAACCATGCTAAACTAGATGTCTCCTCAATTCCACTAACTTAGCTCCTTGTTTCAAGTTCTGGCCCATAACATCTCCCACTTTCTTTCTTCTTTGATCAAAAATTCCTTCTTCCTCCACAGGTCTGAGAGGTAAACTATCCTATGTTTTTCTAATTTATTTATAATCTCATTCTTTATGCCTAGATCATGAGCCCATTTTGACCTTATCTTGGGGTTTATGTTAAATGTGGATCAATGCCTAGTTTCTGCCATACTAATTCCCAATTTTCCCAGCAGTTTTTATCAAACAGTGAATTCTTATCCCAAAAGCTGGGGTCTTTGGCTTTGTCAAACACTAGATTATTAAAATTATTATTTTATCCTTTCAACCTAATTAATTCCACTGATCAACTAGTCTCTTTCCTAGCCAATACCAAATAGTTGTGATAACTGCTGCTTTATAATATAGTTTTAGATCTGGTACAGCTAGGCCACCTTCATTTGATTTTTTTTTTTCATTAGTTTCCTTGAAAGTCTTGACCTTTTGTTCTTTCAGATGGATTTTGTTATTATTTTTTTCTAGGTCATTAAAATAGTTTTTTGGGGAGTCTGATTGGTGTAGCACTAAATAAATAGATTAGTTTAGGTAATATTGTCATCTTTATTATATTTGTTCAACCTATTCAAGAGCACTTAATATTTTTCCAATTGGTTAGATCTGACTATTTTTGTGGAAAGTGTTTTGCACTTTTGCTCATATAGTTCCTGACTTTCCTTTGGCAGATATTAGAGTCCCAAATATTTTATACTATCAGCAATTACTTTAAATGGAATTTCTCTTTGTAACTCTAATTGTTGGATTTTGTTAGTGAAATATAAGGATGCTGATGACTTATGTGGATTTATTTTGTATCCTGCAACTTTGCTAAAGGTGTGGATTATTTCTAATAGCTTTTTAGTAGAATCTCTGGGGTTCTCTAAGTATACCATCATATTATCAGCAAAGAGTGATAATTTGGTTTCTTCATTACCTACTCTAATTCCTTTGATCTCTTTCTCAACTCTTATTGCCAAAACTAGCATTTTTAATACAATATTAAATAGTAATGGTGATAGTGGGCAACCTTGTTTCACTCCTGATCTTATTGAGAATGGTTGCAGTTTGTCCCCATTACATATGATGCTTACTTCTGGTTTTAAATAGATGCTGCTGATTATTTTAAGGAAAAGTCAATTTATTCTTATACTCTCAAGTATTTTTAATAGGAATGGATGTTGGACTTTATCAAATGCTTTTTCTGTATCTATTGAGATGATCATATAATTTTTGTTAATTTAGTTACTGATATAGTCAATTATGCTAATAGTTTTCCTAATATTGAACCAGCCCTGCATTTCTGGTATTAAATCCTACTTGGTCATGGTGTATTATCCTGGGGAGGATTTTCTATAGTCTTTTTGCTACTATTTTATTTAAGATTTTTGCATCAATATTCATTAGGGAGATTGGTCTATACTTTTCTTTCTCTGTTTTCAGCCTACCTGGTTTAGGTATCAGTATCATGTCTGTGTCATAAAAGGAATTGGGTAGGAGTCCTTCATTCCCTATTTTTTCAAATAGTTTATGTAACATTGGAGTTAATTGTTCTTTAAATGTTTGGTAGAATTCATATGTAAATACATTTGGTGCTGGGGATTTTTTTTTTTTTAGGGAATTGATTAATAGCTTATTCTATTTCTTTTTTCTAAAATGGGACTATTTAAGCAATTTACTTCTTCCTCTATTAATCTGGGAAGCCTATATTTTTGAAGGTAGTCATGCATTTCACTTAGGTTACCAAATTTATTGGCATAAAGTTGAGCAAAGTAACTCCTAATTATTGCTCTAATTTCTTCTTCATTGGTGGAGAGTTCTCCCTTTTCATATTTAAGACTAACAATTTGATTTTCCTTTTCCTTTTTCTAATCACATTTACCAAAGATTTATCTATTTTTTTCATAAAACCAACTCTTAGTTTTATTTATTAATTCAATAGTGAGTAAATGGCTGCTGCATGTGACTAGAATACTCATATATGTCACCATTTGAAATTTTGCTATTGGCAAAGAATGTGAGGTGTAAGATGAACTTAAGAGAAATTTACCAAATGGAAACTACACCCAACTCACCAGAAATTATCAGGCTCTTCTAAAGCACCAATTAGGTGGCCTGGATGTCACACACTGAGGTATGGCATATAGAGCAATGCAGGGCTGTAAGATCATGAAAAGGCTTGAAAAACAACCAAAAGAATGCATTTGGGTGACCACAGGGCATTCCAGCAGATTGCTTCCATGGATTCCTACTGAATTTCTTCAAATAAGACAAGCACAATGTATGTGAGAAAGAGTGAAGAATATATGTTAGAGGTTTATGGGCCTGTAGTTGCAAGATATAAAGATCTAGCAAGATTAACTAAGGATAGAAATAAGCCCATATTTCAATGTGTTTCAACCAAATCAGATACATACAAAAATTTATCTGGGCTTTACCTTCTTGTAGAAAATTTCTGTTTTGTTATTGACACATAAGAGGTATTAGGTGTAATACTTTGAAAGGTTGCCTTTTTATATTCCTTAATGAAATTATTCCTTAGTTAAGTTGTTAGTATTATTGAGAGGATGGGAATAGTTTTGGGGAAAAAAAGTCTAATCACTTTTTAAATGTTTGTAGAGAGGCAGATTAGATTTGATGTAAGGGCAGAAAACCTACATTATTTTATTTTATTTTATCTTATTTTTATTTGTTTTGAGAAAATTACATTCTTAATAATTAAAGATACTCCAAAACATAAGGTGCTGCCTCTTGAAACAGTTGGTTTCCATCATTCAAATGTGTAAGCAAAGCCTAGATAGTTGCTTTTTGAACATATTGTAAATGGGATTCTTGTTTCTGAATTTGTTTGAATAATGCCATTCTGAGGAATATTCCAACTGTTGAGATTTTGTCATTCTTTAATTCCATTTGCAGTATGAAGTAACTAGTTTTTGGTCACATTTTACCATCTACTTCTCAAACAAATTTACTTGGTAAGAATTTACCTACCTTCATAGGAACTATTGGCATCCTTAGGGATTAGGGAAAATCTACAACTCCATCCCCAATATCACTGGTTATCTCCATACCTGCAATATATTTGGTTTGATTGTTGCCTCTCAATAGGCACTGACCTTATTCAAGATCCAATTTAAGCTGTGATTTTTCTATGAATCAACTCCATTAGCAACCATTGACACCATGGTATTAGTGCTATCTCCCTCATCAAATTACCTTTTTATTTAATACTTTTATATTTATGTGTACATTCATTATCCTCTTAGAATACAATATAAACACCTTGAAAGCAGGAGCTGTTTTGTTTTTTCATTGCATCCCAACAGCCCAGATTGGTCCTTGAAAATTATTAAGCACCAAATAAATACTTGCTAAATTTAATTAAAGATATCTTTGCTAATGTAATCTGTTTTTAAAAGTCTTTCATGCCTCTCTTTTGTCTATTGAATAAAATGCCTATTAAACCTGGCATTTGATGCAATCAACAATCTGACTCCAATGGACTTTTCAGCCTTATTTACACATACTACTGTTTATGTATTTCATTCACAATAAGACTAGATTATTCACTATCCACCCAAACACAGTCCAAACTTCCACATCTTTCCATTGCACACACCATTCCTTATACTTTATTCTAATCCTTGCCTAATGAAATCTTAATCATCTTTGAAGGCCAATAATCTTCATTCTTTTTCTGACCTCTCTACTAGAAGTAATCACCATTTCATTTTCTAAAATATCATAACATTTTCTTTCCTATATTCCTTTAGCCTTAACACATTTTATTTTATATGGTGATAAAATTGAATAACTATTAACTTGTTAATATTTCATTTATAGTTAAAAGTGCTCTTTCTGTTTTTCTTTATACAATGTAGTCCTACTTGAATATTTTAATCACAGTGAAGATGATTATTCAAACCAAATGGTAAAGTCATTTATATTTTAAAGATAATTACTCTTACAAATAGGGATTAAAGACATAATCTTGACATGATATAACTCATTGATCGCTGGTCTTCCTCATCAGATTGATCCTTTGACAACAGAGGATTCATATTCCATAAACAAAGATATATTCAAAGCCTATTATTTTCAGCTTGCTTGGATATGTAAGAATTTGCATTCCACTGTCATTGTCATTAAGAAATCAGGGCCAGGTTTAACATCTTTTGTAGTTATAGCAACCAGGTAATAAATTATTTTGACCATTTAAGAAGACTAACTTCTAAAGTATCTGCATTCATAGAAAGACTTACACCAATGAAATTAAGGATGATTGAAATGCATCTAAAGCACTCGATAATAATAGTGCAGACAAATAGAATTTATTAAATCATTGGAACTTAGTCCAGTCACATGCAGAGAAAGAACAATTCAGGAAAGCGAAGTGAAAGATGTAGATATTGAAGATCATGATATACAGAAAGTTAGAAAGGAAAAGGCCAAAGAGAAAGGAACAAAAAATGTAATCAGGCCCAGTCCTTTCAATAAGGAATTAATGCTTTGCACTCCTAAAATAGAATCTTATACTTCTCTATAGGAGGTTTTAGGGGAATAAAGCAATGAATAGTAGGGCTAAAAATGAGGCAGAAAAAAAAAAATAAGCAGCCCAAGATATAAGTTAGAGTGGTTAAAAGTTCAAGAAATAAGAAAAATGAGCAAAAACACAAAAATAAAAATTCGGAATGCAAGGAATAAATAATATAGTATAAAAAACAACTAAAATTCATCAATGAAAAAAAGAATTTTAAAATTCCTAAAGATCATGGAACAAGAACACACATACACACACACACTCATATACAACCTCTTACATGGTTCAAAAAATAAATGAATATTTAAAAAATAATTATCACCATGACTTCTTCCAGTATCTCTTCAGAAAACCAGATAACAAATACATAGATAATAAAAAATCAAGAGGGATAAGATTAGTGTTACTTTTTAATACAAAAATGTCTAAAATATATGCAATGTACATCTGGATCTCTCATCTACATTCATAAGTATGAGTGTTTTCTCAAATCTTTCTCCAGGTATGTTTAGTCTTTGTTATATATAATTTTTAAATGTTCATTTTGAATAATAATAAAAATACAGAAAAATTAACAATTGAAATAAATAGAAGGAACTGGGTTGTAAAGCAGGTAAATTAAAGCAAAAGTTGAATGAATGAATGATTCTCTTAATAAGAGCTTATTATGCACAGAGACTATCTACCCTTTCAAATGAGCTCATATTCTAAAGGGGGAAATTGCAAGAATATAGAAGGGTGTCATGGTTCTGCTAGTGTGGTGGCAAATCAAATGTTAATTCCATAAGATGTTAAGTCCTTTTGTTATTGAAGCATTTGACTATACCATGGATTTGGGAACAAGAGTTATCTTCTCTGGTTCTTCAGAAGTTGTGGCTATAGTACCAGCAGGACCAGTTGCTGGAATATATTCTTCATTGAAATTGCTTCCTAAGATTGTGGCTATAGAAACTAGATTGTAAGCATTGCTTTTTTTGAGCTGAGGGTTCTGAACTGTCTTCATTTTTGTGGGAAGATTGTGGTCAAGTGATGATGGTGGTTTGATTTGCCTGGCATATGCTATAACAATTTCTTCTTCAAGTTGACTTCCTGCTCCAGCTAGACTAGCCTTTCTCCTGTGTGGTTACCAGTTAATTGATCATTAGCCTCTTCTCTATAGGAACTGTTTCCTTCAATGACAGCTTTAAGGGCTGTTCTAGAAACAGAGCAGACAGGTGGTCTGGAGGTACTGTCATTTCCATAGCTTTTCTTGACTATCTCTGTATACGCAGATAGACAGCAATAATTACTTGTAGTTATAAGGAGGATAGGCTTCTTTCCTCCAATGATTATCATACATTGACATACATCTGTCCATTATTGTCAAAAGTCATTTATAGCTTTGGGGTTGTACTTGAAGCAGATTTGGTAATCTGGGAAACCCTGACTTATAAGAGGATAGACAAAAATTAAGATAAAAAATAAATAAAGAATAACAGAAAAATAACAAACACAAGTTTACATGTGAACAAATTAAACAATCTAATTTCTTAAGAGAGGCAGAATAGAAAAGAATATAAAGTCCAGCAGAAATTAGATCTAAAAATAAAGCCACGTAAAATAATTTTTAAAAGAAATGCTAGAGATATGTACATTCAATTTACAATGATAATTTAGTCCCTTGTAGAACATAAAAAGAAACATTCTTTTTGCCAAGTATAATGTAATATAGATAAGGAAGAGTGTTAGAAGATTTGTGAATAGTTCCCCAATTTTGAAACTTTTTCAGTGGTACCCAAATTTCAAACTCAGGAGATCACAGTAACAGAAGTTCAGTTTTTAAAGAGACTTCAATGGCCATATCAACCAACCAACACACACTAAAGTATCAATCTTCTCTAGAGTATTCTTCACACATAGTCACCCATTTATAAGAAGCAGTGTAGAGAGAAAGAGCTAGACTCAAGACTCAGAAGACCTAAGTTTCAATCCCAACTCTGAGGCATGGATCTTGACATCTAAGGTTTTACAATTAAATAGGAAAGGATAGATGCACAGAGATCTGTGATGATTATCCCTGGAGCACTCAAAGTGAACATATGAGAAATAAAAAAAAAATACATCCTTCATAAGAAAGAGCTTGAGGAAAGATGTGAAGGCAACAAAGATGAGCAAGGAAATGCAGCTACAAATATTAAACTTAGCTAAGTCAATTTAACTTCCTTTAGACCTCATGAGTTATGAAATCAGTCATGGTAATGAACTATCAGTCAAGTTGTAGTATTGTACATGAGTGACATTTTCACTCATAGTGTAGACTGGAGGTTCTTAACCTTGTTTGTATCAAAAATTCCTTTTGGCAGTCTGGTGAACCTTACAGAGCTTTTTCAGAGTCATGTTTTTAAATTAATAAGATAAAATACACAAGAATAAAATGGAAACCAATTATATTGAAATAATTATTAAAACATTTAAAGAAAAAAAAAAAAAGATCAAGAGCCTCAAGTAAGAAACCCAGCAGTGGACATTCTTTTTAAACAATTAGAAATATAAAATGAAACATCTAATTTGCAAAGCTGACTTTTAAAGAGCAGTTATCAATGACAGTTCTGTGAGGATGGCATGAAGAGGATGGGGACACTTTGGAATACCAGGAAGACAATGACTAGTTCTACATCTATTGGAGATGATTAGCATCTGACTTGGCAGACTGATCTAGCCTGTAGTGAAGGTGGATTCTCTGTCAGCTCCATGTATTTCAAAAGATGTATAGAAATCCTCCTTGGATTTCTTTTTATTTATCATTTAAAAATTTTTGTATTTATCATTTTATTTATTTATTTTTATTTATCATCTTTATTTTTTATTTATCATTTTTGTATTTTATTTACTTATTTAATGGTTTCCTCAGTTACATTTTTTTTTACATTTTTTTGAGATTTTTGAGTTCTAAGTTCTCTTTCTTATCCCCACCTACAATTCAGAAACCACATGTGAAGTTATGCAAAACATGTATATAAAAGTCATATTGTGAAAGACAACATAGATCTTCCAATGAACATGAAAATAAGAAGCCCTGAGATAAATAAAAGAGAGAAAAAGAGAGAGAGAGAGAGAGAGAGAGAGAGAGACAGACAGACAGACAGACAGACAGACACACACACAAATGCTTCAATCTGTATTCAGATACAATCAGTTCCTTATTTGGATATGCATGGGATTTTTCGTTATAAATCCTTCAGATTAGCCATGAATTACTGTATTATTAATTGTAATTTATTGTAATTATAATTGATTATATTATTAAAATTACTGTATTGAGTTATTTACAGCTAGTCATCACAAAATATTGCTATTACTTTGTATACAGTACATTTCATTTTGCATGAGTTCATGGAGGATTTTCCAAGCTTTTATCCTACGATTAACCTGCTCATCATTTCTCATAGAACAATAATATTCCATCACAAACACATACCACACTTTGTTAAGCCATTCGTCAACTGATAGGCATCTCTTCAATTTCCATTTTTTTTTTTTTGCCTTGAAAATAAAGCTGCTCTGAATATATTTTGTACATATTGGTCATTTTCTCCTCCCCTCCCTTAAAATTTCTCTTGGTATTCATGCCCAGTAGGGGTGACATTAGTTCAAAGAATAGGAATTTATAGCCTTTTGGGCATAGATCATATTTTTGATCATTATCAATTGGGGCATGGCTCTTATTTTTAAGACTGTTTCCATACTTATTTATTTATTATTTTTTAATTTTTAAAACTTTTAATTTTCAAAGCATAAGCATAGTTTTGTTAAATGTTAAATTTATAAAAAGAATGTTAAAAAACATTCACCCTTGCAAAACCTTGTGTTCCATTTTTTTTTCTTCTTCCCTTATTCCCATCCCTTCCCTACATGGACAAGCAGTCCAATATATGTTAAACATATGTAATTCTTGTATAAATATTTCAACAATTATCATGTTGCACAAGAAAAATAAGATCGAAAAAGAAAAAAATGAGAGAAAAAAAAACAAAACAAAATGCAAGCAAATAACAACAAAAAAGTAAAAATACTATGTTGTCATCCACATTCAGTCCCCATAGTCCGTTCTCTCTCTCTCTCTCTCTCTCTCTCTCTCTCTCTCTCTCTCTCTCTCTCACAAGACAGTTGGAACTAATGGCTCTTTTTTTTTTTTTAATAAATTTAACTCAGTTCTCTCTGTGTTTGAGAAATTAGGCCTTATCAGAGAAACTGTCTTCATTTTTTTTTTTACAATTAATATTGCTAACTGTATTTCCCCTCATATATTCTCTCTCTTTTCACCCTCTCCCTCCTCAAAAGTATTTTGCTACTGACCACTCCTTCCCCCAATGCAACCTTTCTATCATCACTTCCCCACTTCTCATACCCCATTGCCCTCCTATTTTTTTCTGCAGGGTAAGATAGATTTCTATATCCATATTAAGTATATATGTTATTTTTTCTTTGAGCTAATTTCTTATGAGATGAAGGTTCACTCACTCATCCTTCTCCTCCATTGTAAATGCTTTTTTCTTCCCTGTTTTTTTATGGAAAATAATTTTCACCATTCCCCTTCTCCCTTTCACTCTCTCCCAGTACATTGCTTTCCCACCTCTTAATTTCATTAAAAAAAAAGATATTATCCCTTCATATTCAACTCACACCTCTGCCCTCTGTAGATATATATTCCTTCTGTTATTATAATGAGTTACAAGTATCATTCTCCTTTGTAGGAATGTAAACAGACAAACATTGTTAAGTGCATTATGATATCACTTTCCAAATTACCTCTTTATGCTTCTCCAGAGACCTGTATTTAAAATCAAATTTTCCATTCACCTCTAGTCTTTTCATCATCAATGCCTGAAAATTTTCTGTTTCACTTAATGACCAACTTTTCCTCTGAAGGATTAAGTTCAGTTTCAGTTTTGCTGGTTAGGTGATTCTTTTTTTAGCATTCCTAGCTTGATTGCTCTCTGAAATACCACATTCCAAGCTCTGTGGTTCTTAACATAGAAGCTGATACATCTTGTGTTATCCTGACAGCAACTTCACTATATTAGAATTCTTTCTTTTTGGGTGCTTGCAATAGTTTCTCCTTGACCTGAGAGTTTTGGAATGTTGTTATAATATTCTGTGTAATTTTCATTTTGGGAAAATATTTTAGAAGGTGACTAATGGATTCTTTCAATTTCTATTTAACCCTCTGGTTCTTGAAAATCAGGACAGTTTTCCTTAATAATTTCTTTAAAGATGATAGCAAGACTCTTTTTTTCTCATAACTACCAGATAGACCACTAATTTTTAAATTATCTCCTGAATCTATTTTTCAGGTCAGTTGTTTTTTCAAAAGAGATATTTCACATTTTTGTCTAATTTTTCATTTTTTGGCTTTTTATTGTATCTTGATTTCTCAGAAAATTATTAGTTTCCATTTGCTCAGTTCTAATTTTTAAGGAATTACTTTTCTCAGTGAGCTTTTGTATCTCCTTTCCCAATTGGCCAATTTTGCTTTTTAAGGCATTCATCTTCTTATTGGTTTTTATATTTCCTTTGCATAACTCTTAATTCTTTTCCTAATTTTTCCTCTGTCTCTCTTGATTTTCAAAATCTCTTTTGAACTCTTCCATGACTTGAGTTCAATTCTTATTTTTCTTGAAGTCTTTGGATGTAGGACCTTTGACTTTGTTATCATCTTCTGAGTATGTGATTTTCTTCCTTGTCACCATAGTAACTTTCAATGGTCAGAAAATCTTTTCTCTTTTTTATTCATTTTTCTAGCCTGTAACTTGGCTTTTAACTCTTTGTTAAAGTAGAGATCTGGGAGAGGGCGGAGCCAAGATGGTGAAGGCACACATGACTTTCTAAGTTCCTCTCATACCCTCACCATCAATTATTAAATTCAGCCTCAAAACTAGTGCTTGGCTGGCAAAATTCATAAATATTAGAAGTATAACAATTTACCAGTTGAAGATAATCTGGAAGTTTGCCAGAAAAGATTTGTCCTGAGGGGCCAGAGCAGATCAGCGCAAGCAGGGAAAAAGGAGAGGCTAGCAAACAGAATGGACCAGGGGTGGGGATGACTTCTGTGGATAGAAAATTTAAAGAGATGACTCTGGCATAGGCTGATTGCGCTGCCTTGATTACAAAGCAGCAGCAGACCAGCAGAGAAATTAAAGCTAAAAGTAGAGGGTACTCTAAAAACTGCCAGAACCTAACAAGATCTGGCTATACTCACCCAAAACTGGAAGTGAGTGATTCAGCACAGACCACAGCATGGCTGTGCAGCCACATTCTGTAGTATGCGGCTTTTTCTCAGGGCAGTTACAAATCTGCATGGCAGGGGGGCACAGCCTGGGGCAGCTTCTAATCTGCATAGTGGGGAGCTCGGCATGAGGCAATAGAACTTCCGCAGTGCAACTGCACTTCCTTGGGCAGAGACATTTCCAGTCCCCTATTTGCTGGACAACAGCTAATACCCACAGCTCCACAGCAGGCTTTGGACCTTTCACTGCTCATCCTGTAGCTCCAGGGCAGTTGCTAATTCACATAGTGGGGTTCTCCACTGGTCACTTCAGCAGCTCAGCCATGCTAACCAGGTCTGAATCACTTCCGGTGGGGAACTTTTTCCCAGAACACTGCTGTACTTCATTGCTCTTTGCAGCCATTTACAAGACAGCTACTGTCCATATACATATCCTTGCTTTGCAGAGGAATCTGGTAACCTTCTTGCTCTGAAGGCAGACTCTACAGGCTTTAAAAAATGAGTAAAAAAAAATCAAAAAGATGATCAATAGTTTCTATACAGAAAGAGAGCAGGTTTTCAACCCCGAGGAGACTGATATCAAACAGTGTCCAGAAAATACCCCAAAGGGGAATGCTACCTGGTCCCCATCATATAATGTTCTCCTAAAAGAGTATATTAAAAATCTTAAAAGAGAACTAGAAGAAAAATGGGGAAAGGAAAGAGAAGTTATGTAAGAGAGTAACAGCTTCCTGAAATGTGAATTGGAAAAGGTAAAGAAATCCCAGGAAAGTAGGATTTGTGAATCAGAAAAGATAAAGAATTCCCAAGAAAGGATCTGTGAATTGGAAAAAGAAAATAACTCACTAAAAAAAAAAAAATAGTGAAATGGAAATAAAACATTCCATAGAGCAAAACAACTCATTTAAAAACTCAATTGGACATATACAAAAAGAAGTAAAAAAAAAAAAAAAAAAGCTAATGAAGAAAATAACTCATTAAAAATGAGAACTGAACAAATAGAAATGAATGATTCATTGAGACATCAAGAATCAGTCAAGCAAAATTAAAAAAAAAAAAATGAAAAATCAGAAAAAAATGTTAAATATCTACTTGGAAAAAATGACAGACCCGGAAAATAGATTTAGGAGAGATAATCTGAGAATTATTGGACTTCCTGAAAATTATGATGAAAAAAAAAAAGCCTAGATACTATTTTACAGGAAATCATCAAAGAGAATTGCCCAGATGTAATAGAATCAGAAGGTAAAATGGGCATTGAAAGAATTCATTGAACATCTTCTGAAAAAGATCCTAAAATAAAAACTCAAGGAATATTGTGGCCAAATTTCAGAACTATCAGAGTAAGGAAAAAATATTACAAGCAGCCAGGAAAAAAATAATCAAATACCAAGGTACCACAATTGTTGAGAGTTCAAATGTTGGAGTTTGTTCTTCTCAGGGCACAGCCGGTTTAGAGGCTTAGAGCCCTTCGGATGTCTCCAAATCCAAAGGTTCTGTCCTTCAGCCTCTGCCTCTGCTTTCTTCTGCCTCCAACAGAGATGGAAGATCTCTCTTATCTCCTTCTGGGGAGCCCAGCCACCAACTTGCCGCGGAGAGAGGGCTTCTGGCGTAGCTCCACTGAAATCCGTCAAAAGTGTTCTCTGCAGCAGAGTCGTTCCTCTCGAGTCTAGCGCGATCAGCCAGCCAAGAGGAAAAAATGTATTCTGGAATGGCTGTCTCGCCTTATATGTGAACCTTCTGAAAAGAATGGGATTATGGGTTTTCTCCCATAGTGCTCTCTGGCCCAAAGAGCTTTAAGGTGTGGACTCTCTTGAAGTTAGAAAGTGTACTTTGTGAAGCTAGCATACTTCTGGACTCCAATGAGTAAAGGTGGGAACACAAGCCTTGTCTTGATTAGTTCTACTTAGTACCTTGTTTCAGGTTCTGGCCAAAACAACTTCTTGTAAGATTAGATCAACTCTAATTACTTAGCAGTTAGTAAGGATTCCAACACACAATAAGGATTACTAAAGTAGAGATCTGCTTTTAGAGTGAAGGATGAATTGTCCCAAACTCAGGGATTTTGTACAGCTATCTTGAGAGATCTTTCTAGTGACCTGACCACAAACCTTTTTTTTCTTTTTTTTAGAATTCTTAGAAGTATCTCTACCCCACTGTAGTTAAGATATAGTCTGTTAAAGCAACAGGTTTCTTCTTTGCTGACACCGGGGCTGACTGAGACCGGGGCTGACTGAGACCAGAGCTGAGCTGGCATGGTTTGCTTTGTGATTGCACACTGGGCTCATATCTTGGTTTCACAGATCTTTTCTGCTGACCTTTTAAGTTACCTTTTATTGGAAAATGCTCTACCATATATTTGTGGGTGTTCTGATGCTCTAAAATTTGTTTAGAGTCACTATTGAAAGAATTCAAAGTGGTTTGTGGGAGAGGTTGGGCTAGTTCCTGCCTTTACTATGCCATGTTGGCTCCATATTGAGCATTAAATACTCATGCTTTCCCCATGTAAGTATCATTCACTAATCCCCCAGGACATATTGCCCTGTGGCAGCAATATCCTATCATTTTTCAAGGAAAACATTAAATGCGCTTGATCTTTCTGACCAGTGCCAGCTAGTCATTAGAATGCAAACTTGCATATTTTCAACTGGTCAGGTATAAGTGGTTTTCATTATAGAGAAGTTGAAAGAATTTAATTTCAATCAATCAGTCAGAAAAAAACAAAGCAAAACAAAACAAAACATTTAATTAAGCACTGAATGTATGCCAAAAAAAAAAGTGCTAAGTGTTGAGGATACAAAAAAGGCAAAAGGCAGTCTCTGCCTTTAAGGAATGCAAACAACATGCAAGCACATATATACAAGCACATGTTCTACTTAACAGAGGGAATCTACTGGGTTTGAGAGCATTGGAAATGGTTTCTGGTATGAGATCAAATTTTAGAAGGACTTGCTAGCAGTTAGAGTGGAAATAAAGTATTTCAGTCATGGGGGATAGCATCATTTAACCCACAAAGCCATGGGACTCTAAGATTCTGTTTGCTTCTCTTCTGATCCCTCCTTGTGGTACTAGCTATCCTTTATATATGATATTACATATCCTGTCTATGTGTCTTTTCCCTCTCTTTCCTCCAGACAACAGAAGAAGGCAAACATGAGACCAAAAAGTACTGAGGGTCAGAAGCAAACAGAATCTAATCCAATAATTTTGAAGATTAAATAGTAAGGCAGGCATATCCAGGTATGTGTTGGTTATATGCAAGCCTAGTTCATCTGTCTAATAGTAGTGGTCAGGAAGGGGAAAGAAAATATGTGAGTAGACTGAAAAGCCAAAATGGATTGGTTACCAAGTTCAGTTCACCCGGATGTTGTTTTGGTCATTTCTTCTTAGATTTATGTGTCTAATGAAGAAGTCTGGGGCTCTTAATCCATTGGTATAAATTTCACTATATCTTGTCAATTGGAAATTTGGGCAATGCACTTCCCAAGATTGGGTTCAGAGGAGCATGCATCCATGATTCCACCACAAAAATTTAGCACATACTTGGCACATAATAGGCATTTAGTAAAAGCTTGTTAATTTGATTCAGAACTATTCAAACCTCTTAGAGATGAGCCAATGTAAATGACAATAAAAAAAAGTCTAGTTTGGCTAGTTTTGGTCTAATATCCTATAGATTTCCATGGACCCCAAATTAAAAGCTCTTGGACTAGTTATTCTCTGATGCTTTCATGTCTATACCAATATCAGAGCCATGTACAATATCTTATATACACTATAATTAATATTCAGTCAATATCTATTGCATTTAAACTCTTTGGTAAAAACAAAACAAAACAAAACAAAACAAACAAAAAACTCTACCAATGCTGGTCAACATCTTCTCTACAATGTAGAGTATGAGAATTGCCTAGAATTCTGGGATGATAAATGATTTATCTAAGGTCATTCAAGTTGCGTGAAAGGAAAAATCTAAGTCTTTCTGCATCAGCTTTATTCTCTCCTCATGCTACTATTGTGCCTCTCACTTTGGCATGAATGCAAAAGCAGAAGTCAGTTATCCCTTATGACAAGTTTTCTGTTTGCAAGACACACTATCTCTAATTCTTTCAATTATTCCAATAGAAATAATTGAAAGTCTCTACTTCATTGAAGCTACATTGCCTCCCCTGAATGAAGATGCTGAATCTACCTGGATAATTAATTCTTGCTGTAATCCTAGGTCCTTTGCCTTCTGGAATATGGTATTCCAGTTCTCCCATCCTTTATTATAAAAACTACCAGATCCTCAGTAATCTTGACTGTTGATTCTTGATATTTGAATTGCTTTTGTCTAATAGCTTGCAATATTTTTTCCTTGAGATTGTAGTTCTGGAATTTTGCAATAATGTTTCTTGAAGTTTTCTTTGTTGGATCTCTTTCTGAAGGTGATTGCTGAATTCTGTCAAAAAGTATTCTCCCTTTGTATCTAGAATATTGTCCTTAATAATCTCTTGAAGGGCACTATCCATACCTTTTTTTTTTTTTTTTTAGTTCTGGGATTTAGGTAGACCAATAATTTCTAAATTGTCTCTTCTATATTTATTTTCCTGGTCAGCTGTTTTTGCCAATGATATATTTCACATTTTCTTCTATTTTTTCATTCTTCATTTTTTTTCAAACATTTTGTTTGATTTTTGCTCTCGCAGAACTCTCACAGGGTTCCATTCATCCTATTCTAGTTTTAAATGTGTGAATTTCTTCAATTAATTTTTGTGTCTCATTCTCCATTTGTTAATTCTACTTTTTAAGGAGTTATTTTCTCCATTTTTTTCCTTTCTTTTCTAAGCTGTTGACTCCTTAATGCAAATCTTTCATTTCCTTTCTCATTTTTTCTTCTACCGCTCTTATTTGCCTTTTGAAGGTTTTTATGAACACTTCCAAGAAGTCTTATTGGACTTGAAACCAATTCATATCACCGTTTGAGATTTCTTTTGTGCACATTTTGTACTCATCTGAGTTGGTGTTTTTGTCCACCACAGTAGCTTTCTATAGTCAAGGTTCTTTTCTGTTTCTTGCTCATTTTAATTCCTTTTCTTTTGGTATTCTCTCTCTCTCTCTCTCTCTCTCTCTCGCTCTCTCTTTCTCTCTCTCTCTCTCCTTTAATGGTTAGGCTCTGCTCCTCAAGTAAGTAAAGGTGATGCTGTCCCAAGCTTCCTGTGAAGGTCTGAGTCTTGGCTTTGAGAACAAGGGTCCCTTGTAATGTAGCTTGGCCTGCTCTTTTCAGGAAACATGCTGATTTCCCAGAGTTTGCCTTATGAGTTGGAAGTGCAAGCTTCCCCACTGATTTGTTAGCAAAGTTTCAGGACATAAAATAATCCCACACAAATCATCAGCATTTCTTTATATTACTGACCAAATCTATCAGCAAGAGATAAAAAGAGAAATTCTATTTAAAATTACTGTTGACAAAATAAAATACTTATGTATCTACCTGCCAAGACAAACGTAAAAACCATATGACCACAATTACAAAACACTTCTCAAGCAAATAAATTCAGATCTAAACAATTGGAAAAATATCAATTGGTTATGGGTAAGCTAAGCTAATATAATAAAAAGGACAATTATTCCTAAACTGGGTTAGTTGTTCAGTGACACACCAATTAAAGTACCAAAATATTATTTTATAGAACTAGAAAAATAATAACATAATTCATCTGGAATCATAAAAGGTCAAGAATATAAAAGGAGCTAAAGAAAAAAATACAAAGGATGGTGGCTTAGTGGTAGCAAATCTAAAACTATATTATGAAGCAGCAATCATCAGAACCATTTGATACTGGCTAAAGAAATAGAATGGTACATCAGGGGAATAGATTAGATACATATGACACAATAATCAAGTGCTTTAGTAATCTAGTATTTAATAAATCCCCAAACAAGAGTTTCTGGAATAAGAACTCATTATTTGAAAAACTTGCTGAAAAAACTGGAAATTAATATGTCAGAAGCTCAGCATAAACCTGCATCTCATACCCCATACCAAAATAAGGTCAAAGTAGGTACATGATTTGGGCATAAAGGATGATACTATAAATCATTTAGGAGAGTAAGGGATAAGTCATCTATCAGATCTTTGGAGAAAGGAGGGAGTTTTGACTAAAGAAGAACTAGAAAATATTGCAAAAGGCAGAATGGCCAACTTTGATTACATTAAATTAAAAAGGTTTTGCACAAACAAAACCAATAGAAACAGGATTAAAAGGGAAATACAAAGCTGGGAAAAATCTTTACAGCCAGTATTTCTGATAAAGGTCTCATTTTAAAATATATAAAGAAATGTGTCAAATGTATAAGAATACAAGTCATTCCCCAATTGATAAATGGTCAAAGGATATGCACAGACAGTTTTCATATAATAAAATTAAAACCATTTATAGAACATGAAAAAAATGCTCCAAATCACTATTAATTAGAGAAATGGAAATTAACACAGTTCTGAGGTAACATTTCATACCTCTCAGATTGGCTAAAATGACAGAAAAAATATCATGATGCATTTTGGAGGGGATGTGGGAAAATTGGGACACTAATGCATTCTTGGAGTTGTAAAATGATCCAAGCATTCTGGAGTGCATTCTGGAACTATACCCAAAGTGCTATCAAACTGTATATATCTTTTAACAAAGCAGTGTCATTACTGGATCTATATCCCAAGGAAATCATAAAGGAGAGAAAAGGACACAAATGTGCAAAAGTGTTTATAACAGCTCTTTTTGTGGTAGTAAAGAATTCAAAAATGAATAGATGCCCATTGGGGAATGGCTGAATAAGGTTGGGTATATGAAGATAATGAAATACTATTATTATATAGTAAAGGATGAACCAGTTGATTTTAGAAAGCCCTGGAAAGATTTACATGAACTAATGCTGAGTAAAACAAGTAGAACTAGGGTCATCTTGTACATAATAACAGTGAGAATGTGTGATGATCAATTATGAAAGACTTGGTTCTTCTCAGCTATGTAGTTATCCCTGGAAATCCCAATAGACTTCGGACAGAAAATTTCATTTGCATACAGAAAAAGAACTAAGGAGTCTGAATGTAAATCAATACATGCTTTGTTCATTTCTTTTTTTTCTGTTCTTTTAATCTCTCCCATGGAGATCTCTCCCTTTGCTCTGATTTTTCTCTCTGAATATGATTGTTATAGTACTGTGCATTAAAAATAAATACATTTACTACAAAAAAAAATTATTCTCCATATGATATGGACATTATGTCTATTACTATTCCAGATTGTCACCTCTGTGTACAGAGGATAAATATTCTTAAGCTGGTGTCTTTTATTTTGTTTTATAAATTGATTTCTTTATAATCCCATATATTTTATTTTATGTATCACAAACATTTTTTTTCTGAGAATAGTTCTACAGGATTCATAAAACTGCCAAAACATTCATGACAATTAAGAAAAGGTTAAGAATTTATGTCTTATAACTATCTCCATCCAGTCAATAGAAAGAATCTGTGAAATATGATTTATTTGTGAATTTAGACCTAATTTATTACCTAAGCCCAGTGCCAGCACATAGTATATACTTAACAAATACTTGATTGAATAAAAAGTAACTTCAGAATTACCAGTAGTGAAACACCCAGAAGTGTATAGCAGTGGTGAAAGTTATAACCTGATTTTGTCTTTGAAATCTTGCTACTGGTATTGCAAGCTAATTCATTCCTCACTATGCATGTGATTAGGTACTGGAAGTTATCTCAGCTCTCTAAGAGGACTAGATGTTATCTAAGGCTGTACAATAGATGAGTCTAATAGTTAGCAATTGGTTTTTCAAATCTATCTTGCTGAAGGTGCTGATGAGATAGATTTCTTAACTCTTCTGGCACTACTTAAAAACTTTTATTCTAAGATCCTAATTTTTCTTAATGTCTTCAAAGTTCTTGTACTTCCATTAGTGATTTTCTCTTCTCATCATTCTCTTTCAGTTCAAGTTTAAAGTTTAAAGGCTGCCCTTCCTTGGTATTTTTTGTTTCTTTCCCTTCAGTACCAGCTGGGTTTTTTTTTTTTTTAAGTACTTTTATGTTATTGTATTTTTTTTTCTTGGCTGTGACATTCTGGTACATTTCTTTCCAACAGCCCCAAGGAGTGTTCCTTCTGGCTACTTCCCCCATCTTACAGAATGATGAATGCCGCCTCTTCTGGCAGTGGTCAATACAGAGCATAGCATCCAATGAGTGATGAAAGTCTGGAGAATATGCTCTAAGAAAGAAATAATGCATTTACCTAAGAAAAAAACAAATATTTTTCTCTTGTCCACTCCCACCCCAAACCAAAAAAAAAAAAAAAAGTCTAACAGAAGAGAACTAAAATCATATAAGCAGCTTCATTAGAACTTAGAGAAACTTTCCCATATAGTTTTAAAATATTAATTAGTTATGGGGCTGATCAGTTGCCTTAAAAGGCCAATGTTATTAACAGTTTTCAACTCAATATGAATTTATTTATACAGTATTCAAGTAATCTCTGATATTATCTTAATTATTATTAGTGTTAAAATAAAGTAAAATATATATGTGTGTGTGTATATATATATATATATATACATACATATATATATATATAATTGATAAAGGGAAATAAAAGGGATAAAGTATTGGGATATTCAGGTTAAATAATTTTGTTCAATAATTTAATCAATAAAATTTATTAATAAATACATATGTGGATATATACACAAAATCTCTGGACCTACAATTCATTGAACTTCCAAGCCCCATCAGACCTTTGAGTGCTAGGTTTACATGACAAGTGCTGGTTCTAAAGAACCTTAAAAAAATCCCTAAAACAATCTGATTCTGATTAAGAAATAGGAGTGAATCAGTGGCATAGATTAGGCACACAAAATACAGTAGTAAATGACCCAAGCTTTTGGATTAAGAACTCACAATTTGCTAAAAAACCATTTGGAAAATTGGAAAGCAATACTAAGTTTAGATCCCCATCCTACACCACATGCTGAGATGAAGTGAAAATGGGTACATGATTTAAACATAATTCAAATCAGACCACAAACAAATTAGGTGATCAAGGAATAATTTACTTGTAAGATCCATAGACATGAGAAGAATTTATGATCAAACAAGAAATATAAAGTATTATGGGATATAAAATGGATATTTTTTTTTACATTAAACTACAAAGATTTTGAACAAACAATGCCAAAGCAACCAAGAGTAAAAGAAAAGCAAAAATCTGGGGGATTTTTTATAGTAAGTATGTTTGGAAATGTCTTATGTATCAAATATATAGAAAACTGAGTCAAATTCATAAAAATATGAATCATTCTCCTATGGACCAGTGGCCCAGGGAGATCAAAACTAGAGTAATAAGAAAAAAATCCACTTTAAACCATTATGTATTAGAGAAATGCAAATTAAAACAATTCTGAGCCACCACTTCTGACCTATCAGATTGACTAATATGACAGAAAAGAAAAATGACAAATTTTTTTTCCATTCATTTTATTTTATTATTATTATTATAAGCTTTTTATTTACAAGATATATCCATAGGTAATTTTTCAGCATTGACAGTTGTGAATCCTTTTGTTCCAACTTATTCCCTTCTTCTCCCCACCTTTTCCCCAAGATGGCAGGTTGACCAATGCATGTTAAATATGTTAAGGTATAAGTTAAATACAATATATATATACATGTCCAAATAGTTATTTTTCTGTATAAAGAGTCAGTCTTTGAAATGGTATACAATTAGCCTGTGAAGGAAATCAAAAATGCAGGCAGACAAAAATAGAAGGATTGGGAATTCTATGTAGTGGTTCATAGTTATCTTCCAGAGTTCTTTCCCTGGGTGTAGTTGGTTCAGTTCATTACTACTCTATTGGAACTGATTTGGTTCATCTCATTGTTGAAGAGGGCCACGTCCATCAGAATTGATCATCTTATAGTATTGTTGAAGTATATAATGATCTTCTGGTCCTGCTCATTTCACTCAGCATGAGTTTGTGTAAGTCTCTCCAGGCCTTTCTGAAATCATCCTGCTGGTCATTTCTTACAGAACAATTAATAGTCTATAATGTTCATATACCATAATTTATTCAGCCATTCTCCAATTGATGGACATCCACTGTTTCCAGTTTCTGCACACTACAAAGAGGGCTGTCACAAACGTTCTTGCATATACAGGCCCCTTTCCCTTCTTTAAAATCTCTTTGGAATGTAAGCCCAGCAATAACACTGCTGGATCAAAGGGTATGCACAAAAAAATTACAAATATTGAAGGACCTGTGGGAAAAAAATGGACACTATTGCACTGTTCCTGAAGTTGTGAATTGAACCAACCATTCTGAAGAACAATTTGGAACTATACCAAAAGGGATGTCAAGCTGCATAACCTTTGATCCAGCAATACCACCACTGGCTCTGCATCTTAAAGAGAGGAAAGGGGAAAGTATCTACATGTACAAAAATATGTATAGTAGCTTTTGTTATGGAAAATAATTGGAAATTGAGGGGATGCCCATTAACTGTAGAATGGCTGAACAAGTTGTAGTATATGATTATAATGAAATATTATTGTGCTATAAAAATGATGTGTATGACAAATTCTGAAAAAAAAAACTGGGGAGAAAAAAAAAAACTTTACATGAATTAATGCAGAGTGAAGTGAATAGAACCAAGAGAACATTGTGTATTGCTAGATGATCAACAGTGAATGACTTAGCTATTCTCAACAATATGATGATCTGTGACACTCCTAAATGTATAATGATGAAAAATATTATACATTTCAAAGAAAGAATTGGTGGGTTCTGAATATAGATTAAAGCATCATTTTCCACTCATATACCTTCTTTTTTGTTGGATGGAATTCAGTATATTCTTTAACAACACGACTAATATGAATGTATGTTTTACATGATTGCATGTATATAACCTCTATTAAGTTGCTTGTTGTCTTGTAAAGGCAGTAGAGTAAGAGAATTTGGAAATTAAAATTTTGGAAAACAAATATTAAAAATTAGTTTTGAGAACATAGTATTTTTTAAAAATGTTTCCTTCAGATCTAACTCAGTTTCAATTGATCCACGATGGACAGAAGCAGCTAAACCCAAAGAAAGAACATTGGGAAATGAATGTAAACTGTTTGCATTTTTGTTTTTCTTCCCAGGTTATTTTTACCTTCTGAATTCAATTCTTCCTGTGCAACAAGAGAGCTGTTCGGTTCTGCACACATATATTGTATCTAGGATATATTGTGACATATTTAACATGTATAGGACTGCTTGCCATCTGGGGAAGGGGGTGGAGGGATGAAGGGGAAAAGTTGGAACTGAAGTGAGTGCGAGGGATAATGTTGTAAAAAATTACCCAGGCATGGGTTCTGTCAATAAAAAAGTTATAATTATGAAAAAAAAATTAAAAAT
Organism: Antechinus flavipes; assembly: GCF_016432865.1. Taxonomy (NCBI): domain Eukaryota; kingdom Metazoa; phylum Chordata; class Mammalia; order Dasyuromorphia; family Dasyuridae; genus Antechinus; species Antechinus flavipes. The sequence continues at coordinate 85,137,921 of NC_067403.1, read as the reverse complement.
GTTTCCTTCAAGAAATATAATTCATATAGAGGAGACATAACATGCATCAATAATTTATTTAGGGCAAACTATGGTTGTTATATTTTTCTTAGTCTAAGTCAAGCACACTTTCTACTATATATATATATATATATATATATATATATATATATATATATATTATATATATATATTTTTTTTTTAATTTATTTATTTATTTTTTCCCCTGCCAATTGGGGTTAAGTGACTTGCCCAGGGTCACACAGCTAGGAAGTGTTAAGTGTCTGAGACCAGATTTGAACTCAGGTCTTCCTCACTTCAGGTCTAGTGCTCTATCCCTAATGCCACCTAGCTGTCCCTACTTTATGAATATTTTGAAAGCAAAATTAAATGATGAAAAATCTGGGAAATTTCAAGCATTTTTAAATCATGGTATACCTTCTAGAGAAAGTCCACCCCCCCTAAATTGAGGTGTATGTGTTTGTGTGTATGTGTTTTATTTAGCTCTGTGTATGTTTTAATTTTAATATTGTTCTTGGTACAATAATTTTATAATTTCCTGATTATTATCTCCTTAGTATTCACTGCTTTAATATCGCAATCATTTAAATAAATATTAAATTAAAAAAAAATATCGCAATCGTTTTTTCACTTAATTTATCATAGTTTTAAAGATATAGAGAGAGCCACAGAAAAAGAAAGGGAGCGAGAGAGACAGAGATAGAGAAAGAGAGAGAGAGAGAGAGTAAAGAAAAATATGTTTCTGGAGATAGTCTTGAAATCAACAATCTATTAAATGGGCAGAATGACATGTTACTAAGCATGCTCAAAATACTTTGCTTTTAAGTCATGTAAATTTAAAAACATTTAAAAGATTTTTACTGAGTTTGGCTCTGCTCCCTTTTCTCAATGGGGACTCCAGTCTTGCCAAGCTTGAAATTTATAGCTTTGGCCTCCTTTGATTTTTATGAACAAAATGAAAACTCTTTAACTTTTTTTTTTTTTTTTTACAATTGGAAAAGCTTATTTCTTCAATTTTCATATAACTCACAAATGTCTGGGCTGATTTTGTTCAGATCCTCAGAAGAAATTACATTTCATGTTTAATATTAGTGCAGAAAATTTCAGGCTAAATGATTTAATTTTTAAGTTATTTAAAAAAGAAAAAAAAAGAATTGCAGATTAATAACAATAATAAAAAAAAACAAATATTTATATACTTCTTTAGGGCTTAGAAATTGATCTCTCTTTATTATCTTATTTGATTTTCAAAATAACTCTATGAGCTAGGCACAATTATTTTCATTTCATAGATGAGAAAGCAATAGCAGAGAGAAGATAGTTATATTTGTCCAGCATCAAACAATTAATTTATTTGTGAGACAGGATTTTAACTTCACTTTTATTGACACCAAGTATTAACATTCTACCCATTTTTCCCCCAGCTGCTTAGCTGGAAAGAACCTGAGAACTTACCAACAATCAACTTTTCCTTTTAGGAGGGAACTGAGATTCACAGGTAAAAGTTGTTGTCATTTACAGCATAGCTCCAATATAATATTCACGACCTCATTATTAATTATTCCTCTTCAGGCATTCTACAGTGCAGGCTACTAATTAATAATGTTTTATTACTTATATTTGTACCCTTTACTTTCCATTTCTATTTTTCTTCCAATATGTCACCTTTTGCTAGAGTAGACTTTCTTCTTAGCTCCACCTCTTAGAACCTCTTAATTTTCAAGACTCAGCTTAGGCACAACTTGAAATATCTACATAAAGCTTTTCCCAATTTCTCTACTCTTCCTCCAATCACTAAATTACTAAAACCTTTAGTCCCAGAATTATTTTGTCCCTATTTTGTACACGCCTTACAGGTATCTATATAAGTAATTGTTGCTCCCTCAATATAGTGTAAGCCACTTTAGGGTAGTGAACTGTTTCATTTGTGTGTGTGTGTGTGTGTGTGTGTGTGTGTGTGTGTGTGTGTGTGTTATTTATAGTGCCTGGCATATAGTATGCATTTAAGAAAGGACTATTGATTGCCAAAGATCACACAAAGTAGTAAGTGATTAAACTGTGATTTAAGCTCATTCCCTGAGTCCTAAATCCAGAATGTCTCCTTATTGTACAATGTTGCCTTTTAATAATTTATATATCCTTTTGAAGACCAGATCCCCACAGGTCATATTTTCCCTAAAATTCTCTATTCTTTCATATGCAAATATGTTATTTTATTGTGATATGAACTGACTCCTATGTATTATATTAATACCACCTGAATCAGAAGGTGAATATTAGCATAAAGAGACTGGCCGACCAGGATATTGCTTTAAACCAAGATGATGAAGTATCTGAAGCAATCATTTTGCAGGTTATGATGTAGACTCTTAGCAAAAACCATGAGAGAAAAATCAGAAGCAGCCATATTAAGAAATGCTACTGGGGGCAGAATATAGAGACAATTAGGTTCTGTTAAGATCTCAAATTGGGGACTAAGAGCAGGCCTTGAAGTTATGGGGTCATGAAGACAAGCTAGAAACTGGGAATAGATAGGAAAGATGGACCAGGAAAGATGGATTTCAAGTAAGAGATCCTGGGTTTGAATTCTTATTGGTCAACTACATTCAAGCCACATTCTGATACCCTGGACGTTATGCAATTTCTCTGGCCCATCTACAAAATAAAGGGTTTAAAATAAATAGCTTCTACCATTCACCATGAAGTGGGTATCTCCCAGCTCTAAATCTCTGATCCTGTAATTTATTTGATCTGTACTACCCAATATCTCCTTTTATTCTGTCTGTCTCTGTAAGATTCTCCCCATCTCTTTTTAAAAATTTTCTTTAAAGGGAAGATATCATCTATTGTTGGCACCTGGAACAGAGAATTGGAAAGGCATGGTTTAGTTGAAGCCTGTCACTCTGCAAATGAGAAAATATGAGCTCAATGAAATTAAATGACTTGGTAGGATACTAAGGCAGAGATTTATAGCATATTTTGAATTCTTAATTTCATTATTCATATTCTAAAACATCCTTATATTGTAGGTTACTAGTTCCATCAAATCATGTATTTTAAATAGGGGTTTTATGACTAAATAAAAACTGAAATTGTATCAAAAAAGAAGGATATTCATTGAAAAAGGTTGAAAATATTAAGAATGTGATAGGGTGGGAGTAGAGAAGGAAGCAAGGGCCTGATTCCCCAGACACATACTTCTCATGCATGGAGAGCTCCCATGGACTTCAAAGGCTTTCTACGTAAAAACCAGACTTATGATTTGGGAGGAGTGGGGAATGAGACTGTGCCGATGAATGCCAGTTGTACATTCTCAGCCAATTTTAAGAACTTGAAAGTCATTCTTGACTTTTTTCCTCTGTAAAAACGTCTGGAATGCATGGAGTCACTTCTGAAGTTTTTTGCTTCTTTAAAGTGATGAAAAGAGTTTTGAGTTTTGAACCAGAGACCCTGGGTTCAAATACTGTCTTAGTATTTGCTGGCTATACATCGAGTCTCCCAGGCACTGGTACTCAGTTTCTTCATTTGTAATATCAGAATAACAACATCTATAATATCTGTTTGTTATAAAGATCATTTCAACTAGATAAGTAATCATTTCATTACTCCTTAATCAGTTTGCCATTTCACTATCCACAGCTGCTATTCCAAACCTTTTCATCTGGCTTTAAGCTTCTCAAAGACTTGAATTCAATCTACCACCTCTGCCAAAGAATTCACCTCATATTTCACTGAAAGAAAGATGCCATTTTAGTAGAACTGCTTCTTTTCTCATTTTCCTTTTTATTTCATATCATTCAGACATCTTCTCCTATGAGCTCCTTTTTTTCATCTAGTCTTAGATTAAAAAAACAAAAACAAAAACAAAACAAAACAAAACAAAACAAAAAAGAACTAACCAAAGTCAATCCTAGGTGTCATCTTTTTTAGTCTTTTCAAGTAGATTGTCCCTATTGTTATCCTTATTCTCTTTTTTATCTTTTACCCCTATCTAGTGGCTCCTGATGGGGATTTACTCTCCACAATACGAAAAAAAAAATGCTGTTCAAAAGACAGCAAAAACATCAACAATGTCAGCATCCTCCTTTTACACAATCACCTGAGTTATCATTCCATGTATCTTTACTTCTTGGCTAAACTAATTGAAAAACCCTTTACACTAAATGTCTGTATGTCCTCTTTCTTCCAAACCTTTTTCAATCTCCCTTCTGATCTCATCAGTCAAGTGAACCTGCTTTTTTTTTTAAGCAAGAAGTAATAGGAAACTGAATTAGGATAATGTAGGGAGAAACGGTCAAATACAAGAGATGATATGCAGATAGAAATAGCAAGATTTGGCAACTCGCTTTAAAAGCTTCCTAGCCTCAACCTCTCATTTTACAGATAAGGAAAGTGGGGTTCAGAGGGGTCGTATTACTCACTTAAAGTGACATAGATATCAAGTGATGGTAGCAGAATGGAGAAAGGTAGGAAAATAATTTTTTTTTTAATTGTGTCATTCTGGGATAGTACTTTAATGCAGACACCATTATGAATACCCAAGAAACTTCTTTCCAATTTCAAAGAGATTTTCCACCTTCAAGTCAAGCAGCATTTATTAAGCACCTACTGTGTACAAGGCACTGTACTAAAGGTTGGAGATAAAAAATAAAGCTGACAACAAATAGTCCTTTCCCTCCAGAGCAAATGAGAAAGGAGGGAACAGAGAAGCTAGAATACATTCCACATTTTTAAGTAAATACAAGGCCTAATCCAATGAATTTATGATCTTTTTAAAATTTAAAAAAAAAGATTTTATCATCACTTTGATGTATTCCATTTTCTACCTGGACCAGTTCACCTCTACTTAGTGAATCTGCTTTCTTTAAAGTTATCAATGACTACCCAGTTCCTAAATCCAATAGTTGTTTGTCAGTTTTAATTCTACTTGTTACTTTTAACACTGTTGACCACTGTCTTCTCCTGATTTTCAGGTTATTATGTGCTGGTTCTTATCCTATTTGTCAGACTGTTCCTTCTCAATTTCCTCCTGCCCACAAACTTCAGATGCTACTCAAATTTCTGTTTTGGACCTTTTATTCTTTGTTTCTTTAAGCTATTTTTTTAAATTTGAAAATTATTTTAGCTCATAAGAGTACATAAACAAGACATAGGTCTCATTTGGCCTAAGTTCTATTTGGCCCACACTTTAGTTTGCTAGCTTTGTTCTTTCTCTTCTCACTACTTGATTTCATTAGCTTCCATGGGTTCAATTGTCATCTTTATGCAGATGATTTCATACCTATATATTCAGAATTATTGTTTCTCCTAAGCTACTGTACCATATCACCAACTACCTTTTGTATATTTTGAACTGATTTTCCTATAGGCATCCCAAACTCCACATGTCCAAAACAGGCCTCATTATTCCCCCATCCCACCCACTCCCGAAAAAAAAAAAAAAAAACCTTTCTCCTCTTTGAAATTTTCTATTACTATTAGGGGTACCACTATTCTCCAAGTAATCTCAATATTAAAAAAAAAAAATAACATTATGCGGTATTATTTAATAACCAATTTCACTTATGATCCATCTTTTTATTTTGTTAGACACTCACTTCTGAGCACAAGCAGTTTCTGAAGGACTGATCAAGTATATTTTTATTTATCAGCTTGGACAGGATCCACACCCCCAAGTGGGATTTTAGTTTTTCTTTAACCCATAAATAGAAGTCAGCTTGGGCTAGGCCCTCCCAAAAGGACATGTTTCTTGTCTTTGCTTCTCCTTCATCAAAGTTAGGTGGGACCTGGTATACAAGAGGGAAACCAAGTCTAGTAGATTCTGAATAGGATATTTGTTTTTCTGGACAAGAAGCAGCTGGGTTTCATGAACTAGGTATTCCTTAAATCAAAAAAGCCATAATCAGCCTCAAAGGAAGTCTACTTCCCCTAGTTGCAGACTAATCCTTTCCCTTGAGAATTAGTTTTGTCTCCCCCAATAATGAAGTTATAGGGAGGAAGTAAGAATTATTAACCCACCTCTTCATTAAAATATCCATTGGGATGGCCTTGTTTTTTGTTAGGGGAGGACCAAATGATATACTGTCCAGCCAATCAGAAGGAAGGCACATCTAGGTTTAAGAGGCCCTGTTGACCCTCATCTGGCATAAATCAAGACAAGCTAGAGAGCCATTTATGAATAAGTTGGCACCTTGTTAATAAAATTTTGTCCTGCTCGGAGAATTTCACTCATGACAATATTATTTTTTTTACTTAAACCAATTGTTCATTTAAATGTCAAAGTGATGTTCCATGAAGCATAGGTATGAACATTTAATTCCTCTAACTCAGCTCCAATTATTAGATCAATTATTAGATTAATACTCCCTCATATGCTTTTTTCAAAACTTGGTCTTGACTTGTCCTTCCTTAAGCTCCTCCAGAAATTTCTCTATTCTTGTCATAACACTTCTATATGAATAGATCAAATGTAAAGTTCTCTGGCATTTATAACTCTTCACAACCTAGGTCTTTTCTTTTACTGTCTATATATTCTCAACCAGATACATTCTCCTAATTGCCCTTTCTCAACATACTGTATTACCTGTCTTTGTGACTTTGAGCTAATATTCTCCTGTTCCTGGAATATACTTTTAGCTCACCTTCACATTATAATTTTCCTGACTTTCTTCAAATTTTACTTGAAATCCTCCCCTCTTTAATTTTTCCCAGGAAGCCTTTTCTAGTTTCTAGATCTATCTGCTCTGAGATTACTTCTCATCTTCTATCCATATGTCTTACATGTACAAGTTATTTGTATATTCTCTTCCCCATTTGAATGTAAGTTCTTTGAGGTAAGGACTGATTTTAAATATCTTTGCATTCTCAGTCTATATATAACATAGTTCCTTAAGTACTTATTAAATGATTATTGATTAATTGGATTAACTGATATACACAAAATATTCTGAAAATCATAACATATGTAAATGTCAGCTTTTGTTTTTATCATTTTGTAATTCAATAGATACAAAAAAAAAAAAGCCTCTGGGACAAGTCACTACTCTAATATTGTTCTTTCGTGTTTATATAGATTATTGCACAGACAGATAACATGATTGATTTTGTAACCATATAAGTGCTGAGACAGACTCTTTGAATGCATTCTTAGAACAACTGAGATAGAAGACAGAATGAGAAGGATGATACAGATCTCATACTGTTCCTCTATTGTTTTGATTTCTTGCCTTGTTGCTACATGGTAAAGTTTTTATTCTGCATAGTTTGAATTTTACAAGTATTAAAACATTGTTCTTAAATTTATATGGGTCGGTGACACACCATTTGATAATAGACTGCAGTTGTATCTGAATTTCAATTCCAATTTGCTTTATTTGTTAAATTCTATTAGATATTTTGATTTCTAAAAATGTAGTACTGGGCTTTGCTATCTCATGAAAGGATCACATATCTAGAAGGAACGACTCTTAAGGGATATCTAGTATAATACTTACATTTTATAAATGCGAAAACCAAGCCTCAGAATGTTCAAATGATTTGCCCCAAATTATGCAAATAGTAAGTAACTAAGGCAGGATTTAAAATCAGGCTCTAGATTCCAGAACCATTGTATTATGTTGCCTCTCAAAACAGCCTTTTTTTTTTTTCATTTATGAAATATAATTATTTTAATACTAATTAATTGTTGGAATCTTTACAAATTGTTAAGTCATTAGAGTTGATAAGAGACAATAATTATCTAATTTAGCATGGTTCAGTATCATTGATCTAATCTTACAAGGAGATGTTTTGGGCCAGAACCTGAAACAAGGTACTAAGTAGAACTAATTGATACAATGCTTGTGTTCACACTTTTACTCATCGGAGTTCACACATTTGGGAGATTTCAGGGTTTAGTATGAGATAGCCAAATTCACATGTCCCTTGAAGATCTTAGGGCCAGAGAGCACTCTGGGAGAAAACCCATAATCCCATTCTCTCAGTCATATATAAACCCAGTCAAGAGAGTTCAGCTGAATTAGATTGGAGAGGAGCACTCTGGTGCAGACACAGAGCACTCTGGGAGATTGAGAGCTAGATGCCCTCTCTCGGAGGCAAGACAGATTCAACTTGGAGCTGAATTGGAGTCTGAAGAAAGCAGAGGCAAAAGCAAAGGACAAGGCTGCAGGAGTTCAGCTGAATTTAGATTGAGAGGGGAGTGTCAAGTGAGTTCAGCCGGAAGCCCTCTCTAAGTGAGGAGTTTTACTTTGGAATATTGACTGGGGTCGGAGAGGAGCAATCTGGGAGATTGAGAGCCAGAAGCCCTCTCTCAGAGGCAAGACAGATTCACCTTTGTGCTGGCTGGGCTGAAGGACAAACTTTGGATTTCGAGACATTCGGAGGGAGCTCTTGGAACCAAGCAGAGAGATAGGCCTCTAAGAAAACTAACCAGGCTATATTGGAGACAATAAAAGATCTGAATTTTTATCACCTGGCTATGTTTTGGGTGATTATTACATTCAACCACAACTAAGGCTGCCTCCAGAAAACCTCCCCAAGAAATCTGCTTTCTCCCAGAGAGAACCATCATATTATATTATATTTTAAAGGAGAAAAACACCACAATTAATAATGATTATTACTATAACAATAATCATCATATTCTATGCTGTTCAGACAGAAACTTATTTGTGTCTCTGCACATCTTCTAGAATGCCTCATTTTATATATTAGGAACTCAGAACCAAGAAAGATTAAAGGATTTTCCCAGGTCATATGACAGGTTAATAATAGACTAAAATTCAGGTTTTAAACATCTAAATGCAGTATTGTTTTAATCCCCCCCCCCAGTTCGATTATACTATAATAACTGATACAACTATTTTCTCTAAAATAACCTCTAGGTAGAATTATTTTTTAAAAAAATATATTCTGAAGAGACAGAAAAAGATAGAATGTTTCCATCTATTAAAAAAAGGATATGTGAATTCATGAATCTCTATTAGATACAAATTGTTTTAAATATATATTTTTAATGTATCTGAATATATATCTATTTATCAATTTCAGCAAATTACTTTTAAAGCTGAACTTCTTGTCTGTGTTTCCCTCTGAACTTCCTTCTGTTCCCTTCTGCACATTTTTGAAAAATAATGAAATGAAAAATAATGATCCTGTTTCACTTTTTTTTTTTGCAACTCTATCACTAGCTTCCCAATCTACCAAAAAATAAAAAGAGAGAAAACATAATTCTTGAAACAACGAAGTGTAGTCAAGCAAAATAAATCAGCACAGTTGCCAAGTGCAAGAATGCAAGTAGCATGAGGAGTAAGAGAGGAATGTCCTGAGAGAAAAGGAAAGGGACAGATACAGTTGGTAAATTGCATCATATAAAAGAGGCAAGAAAAAAAAAAAAAAAACTTTTACAGTGGAGGGAAAGATGGGAGGAGGCTATAAGGTGGGATAAGTAAACTTTATTCTTATTGGAATTGCTCAAAAAGGGAATAACATTCACATTTGATTATAGAAATCCATTTTACCCTACAGGAAAGGAGAAGTGGAAAAAGGATATGTGAAGGCAGTAGGGTTAATAGAAAGGAGTAGATTTGGGGAGGAGTTAGTAATTAGAGAGAATAGAATAAATGAATAAATGGTGAGAAGATAGGATGAAGGGAAATACAGTTAGGAAACGTAACTTTGGTAAAAAATTGAACCAAGTTTCTCTGATAAAGGCCGCATTTCTCAAAGATATAAAGAACTGAGTCAATTTTATAAAGATAAGAAGTATTCTCCAATTGACAAATGATCAGTTGACAAATGATCAAAAAACACAATTTTCAGATGAAGTATTCAAAGATAGCTATAGTCATATCAAAAATTGCTCTAATTCACTATTGATTGGAGAAATGCATATTAAAACAATACTTCACACCTTATTAGATTGGCTAATAGGACAGAAAAGAGAAATAAGTTATGAAAGAGATATGGGTAAAATGAGATATTAATGCATTGTTGGTGGAATTGTGAACTGATTAAACCATTCTGAAGAACAATTTAGAATTATACCTAATGGGTTATAAAACTATACACCCATTGACTAGCAATACAGCTGCTAAGTCACCATCTCAAAAGAGATTTTTAAAAAAGGAAGGCGATCTACATGTACAACAAATATTTATAACAGCTCTTTTCTGGGGACAAAGACTTGGAAATAGAGATGTCCATTAATTGGGGAATGGCTGAATAAATTGTATTATGTAATAGTAATGAAACACTTTTGTGCCATATGAAATGATGAGCAGGATACTCTCAGAAAAACCTGGAAAGACTTATATGAACTGAAACAAAATGAAATGTACTATATACAAATTAAAAGCAATATTGTAAGATGCTCAGCTGTGACTGATTTCACTATTTTCATTAGTACAATAATCCTAGACAACCTTGAGGTTTATGATGAAACATGCTATCCTTCCCCAGAGAAGGAACAGATGTCTGAATACAGATTGAAACATACTTATTTTTGAACTTTATTGTTCTTGAGGTGTTTTTGTTTGTTTGTTTGTTTGTTTTGTTTTGTTTTTTGGGTTTTTTTTTTTTACATGACTATTATGCAAATGCTTTGTATATCCACACATGTATAACTTGTATCTAATTGCTTACTTTCTCAATGAGGATGTTCGGGGAGAGAGGAAGAGAAAAAATTCCAAACTCAAAGTTTTAAAAATGAATATTAAATATTGGTTTTGTGTAAACTTTCAAAAGTGAATGCAGCATTTTGAACTTGATTTCTCTTTAAAAAGTGGGAGAACATGCTTCTTTGGTCAATAGTTCTTTTCCTGCCTCACTTAATTTCACTCATTCTTAACATAACCCCACTATTCAAAATTCTGCAGTTAAGTTATCTTACTACATAAGGTTTCTGCTACCTTCCTGAGCTTTCAATACAGGGCTTAGGCTTTCTAGTAAAGCTTTTCTTTATCTTTTGCTTGACCAATTTAGAAGAAAAGAAACAAGGTGGACCATCGACTATGAAGTACAATATAAGAGCTTCTATACAACAAAAACCATATCAAAAAAATCCATAAATACATTGAATTGTGAACATGAGTATCTTTTAAAGGTAGCAAGAGCCAAATTGTGCTAATTCAACATTCTATAAACTTAATTATATTTCATATTTAAATATCACTTTAATTTTTATAAATCACTTCCCATTATCTCAGTTTAATTCTCATGCCAATCCTGTCACGATAATAATAATATGCATATTTTAGAAATTAAAAAAATTTTTTTTGGAAAGCTATCATTTGTTTCACTTACTAAATTACAAATCTTACATAGATAGAAATTGTTCTTGGATAAGTCACTATCCTATTATTAATACATATGATGTTCTGGACAATATTGTATAGAAAGATACAATAATAGTTGTTTATAATTGAATAAAAGTGTTATGGCATAAATTCATCTCTCTTGGATTCAATGAAAGTATTCTTGATTCCAGGACACAAAAGATGATAGGCTAGTTATGCACCCATTCAATTTTTATTTTTCAAAGTAGGTTTCAGTATGAAGAATTTTTTTTTTCTCTATTCTTTTTTCTTAAAGCTAACTTAGTAGCTATAATGAACTCTCAGATTCTGCCATATTATTGTAGAATAAGACTACATCACCCATAACAGCTTATAATGTTCTGGTTAGCTTTCTGTAGGTCTTGGGACTAGCCTTCGTTTCAGTAGAGTAATCAACACAAGAATAGCCAGGGATAAAATCCAAAATTCCTTATTATTTCCTTCACGATCTGTCTCCTTCACTTGGGGTCTGGCTAGCTTTCTGGAGGATCTTCAGACAGGACTAAGTTTCAGTGGAGAAATGAAGGATACCAGAAGCCTGATCAAAGATGGAATGTCTCTCCGAGTTCTAGAATTTGAGCTCCAGCCTCCAGTCCTCTGTCATCTCCAAGTCTATTCAAGTCCCCTCCTCTGGGTCTGACTTTGACCTTTTAAATATTCTGTTACAATTAAATCTATTCATCATACTGAGTATAAGCCAATCAGTATATCACTAGGGAAACATTATTTGTTGTAAGATTAATTCAATCATACTAAATTAGAGAACTATTAGAACTAATTAGAGAACTAATCACCATACTAAACTAGATAACCATTGTCTTATCATTTCCCCACCTTATTGTAAGAATGCTTGTTTCAAGTACATTTCTCCAGAATTATGGCCCATTACAACAGCTGTTTTTGGACTGATCCTGTAATGGAGCCAGAGAATGTTTTGAATATAACTTATCCCAGTTAAAAAAAAAAAATACACAAAGCTGAGTTTGCCTGTCTTTGCTCCTACTTTCCTATTCTCCCAAATTTCTTCCCAGGATTGCTTTCATCCTTGTTTGCAAAATATTCCTATAAACATATCTACCACAATATTCCACAATATACCACAATACCTATAAGATTTATTTGGGTTTTTATTTTCATTTTAAATAGGTTCTATGACTTATATGCATTTGGTATTTTACCTAAAAGTGTGGTGAGAATATTTGGTGACAGATAAGTGACTTGATTAAAAATTACTTATGCGATGTCTTTAATTGATTATTTATATAAAATATGTATTGTGGAGATATTCTGCTTCAGGGGTACCAATTTAAGTATATAAAATTTTTATTGAATTTTTTTTAAATGTGTCATTTTGAATGTTGGAGGGGATGTGGGAAAACTGGGAAACTGATATATTGTTGGTAGAACTGTGAACAGATCCATCCATTCTGGAGAGTAATTTGGAACTATGCCCAAAAAGTTATCTAACTGTGCATACTCTTTATCTAGGAGTGTTTCTACTGGGATTACATAGAGATTCTAAAGGAGGGAAAGGGACACATATATGCAAAAAATGTTTATGGCAACTCTCTTTTTAAAATTTATTTTATAATAACTTTTTATTGACAGAACCCATGTCAGGGTAATTTTTTTTTTTTTTACAACATTATCCCTTGTACTCGCTTCTGTTCCGATTTTTCCCCTGCCTCTCTCCACTCCCTCCTCTAGATGGCAAGCAGTCCTATGTATGTTAAATATGTTGCAGTATATCCTAGATACAATATATGTTTGCAGAACCGAACAGTTCCCTTGTTGCACAGGGAGAATTGGATTCAGAAGGTAAAAATAACCCGGGAAGAAAAACAAAAATGCAAATAGTTTATATTCATTTCCCAGTGTTCTTTCTTTGGATGTAGCTGCTTCTGTCCATCATTTATCAATTGAAACTGAGTTAGGTCTCTTTGTCAAAGAAATCCACTTCCATCAAAATATGTCCTCATACAATATTGTTGTCGAAGTGTATAATGATCTCCTGGTTCTGCTCATTTCACTTAGCATCAGTTCATGTAAGTCTCGCCAGTCCTCTCTGTATTCATCCTGCTGGTCATTTCTTACAGAACAATAATATTCCATAATGTTCATATACCACAATTTTCCCAGCCATTCTCCAATTGATGGGCATCCATTTAATTTCCAGTTTCTAGCCACTACAAACAGGGCTGCCACAAACATTTTGGCACATACAGGTCCCTTTCCCTTTGTTAGTATTTCTTTGGAATATAAGCCCAGAAGTAACACTGCAGGATCAAAGGGTATGCACAGTTTGATAAATTTTTGGGCATAATTCCAGATTGCTCTCCAGAATGGTTGGATTCGTTCACAACTCCACCAACAATGCATCAGTGTCCCAGTTTTCCCACATCCTGTCCAACATTCATCGTTATTTTTTCCTTTCATCTTAGCCAATCTGACAGGTGTGTAGTAGTATCTCAGAGTTGTCTTAATTTGCATTTCTCTGATCAATATGATTTGGAACACTCTTTCATATGAATGGTAATAGTTTCAATTTCATCATCTGAAAATTGTCTGTTCATATCCTTTGACCATTTATCAATTGGAGAATGGCTTGATTTCTTATAAATTTGAGTCAATTCTCTATATATTTTGGAAATGAAAACCTTTAACTGTGAAGATGTTTCCCAGTTTGTTGCTTTCCTTCTAATCTTGTTTGTATTAGTTTTGTTTGTACAAAGGCTTTTTAATTTGATATAATCAAAATTTTCTATTTTGTGATCAGTAATGGTCTCTAGTTCATCTTTGGTCACAAATTTCTTTCTCCTCCACAAGTCTGAGAGATAAACTATCCTATGTTCCTCTAATTTATTTATAATCTCATTCTTTATGCCTAGGTCATGGACCCATTTTGATCTTATCTTGGTATATGGTGTTAAGTGTGGGTCCATGCCTGGTTTCTGCCATAGTAATTTCCAGTTATCCCAGCAGTTTTTATCAAATAATGAATTCTTATCCCAAAAGTTAGGATCTTTGGGTTTGTCAAACACTAGATTGCTATAGTTGACTATTCTGTCTTGTGAACCTAAGCTTTTCCACTGATCAACTAATCTATTTCTTAGCCAATACCAAATGGTTTTGGTGACTGCTACTTTATAATATAATTTTAGATCAGGTACAGCTAGGCCACCTTCATTTGATTTTTTTTTTCATTAATTCCCTTGAGATTCTCGACTTTTTATTGTTCCATATGAATTTTGTTGTTATTTTTTCTAGATCATTAAAATATTTTCTTGGAAGTCTGATTTAGTGGAAGCACTAAATAAATAGATTAGGCTAGGGAGTGTTGTCATCTTTATTATATTTGCTCGGCCTATCCAAGAGCACTTGATATTTTTCCAATTATTTAAGTCTGACTTTATTTGTGTGGAAAGTTTTTGTTTTCTTTATCCACTCTGTCTTTAAATGAGTGGGATGACATCTCCAGACTCTCTTGCCAAGCCTCCCTCTCCTCTTCCCATTTTTCTTCTAGCTCTCTTGTGAGAGTTTTTGTAATTTTGCTCATATAATTCCTGACTTTCCTTTGATATATAGATTCCCAAATATTTTATGCTGTCAACAGTTATTTTGAATGGAATTTCTCTTTGTATCTCTTGCTGTTGGATTTTGTTGTTTGGTGATGTATAAAAATGCTGAGGATTTATGGGGGTTTATTTTGTATCCTGCTACTTTGCTAAAGTTATGAATTATTTCTAATAGCTTTTTAGTAGAATCTCTGGGGTTCTCTAGGTATACCATCATATCATCTGCAAAGAGTGATAGTTTGGTTTCCTCATTGCCTACTCTAATTCCTTTAATATCTTTCTCAACTCTTATTGCCAAGGCTAGTGTTTCTAATACGATATTAAATAATAATGGTGATAGTGGGCAACCTTGCTTCACTCCAGATCTTACTGGGAAAGGTTCCAGTTTTGCCCCATTGCATATGATGCTTACTGATGGTTTTAAGTATATGTTCCTGACTATTTTAAGGAAAAGTCCATTTATTCCTATGCTCTCAAGTGTTTTTATTAGGAATGGATGTTGGATTTTATCAAATGCTTTTTCTGCATCTATTGAGATGATCATATGGTTTTTGTTTGTTTGGTTATTGATATAGTCAATTATGCTAATAGTTTTCCTAATATTGAACCAGCCCTGCATTCCTGGTATAAATCCTACTTGTTCATAGTGTATTATCTTGTGGATTTTAGCTTCTCTGCTGGGCTACTGACTTGCTGCCAGGGAAAAGTATCCAATCCTGTAGCAAAGCTCCCCCTGCAGAGACAGCTGAGATCAAACCCCACCCTGCTCCAGTCTTCTAGGCTGTGAACTGCCTCCCATGCTTTCACTGCTGCCACCTGCTTTCAGCCTGTGCCTGATCTAAAACTGTCCCCGCCCTCAAGCAAAAACAGACCTTTCCTGGTGAATTTAAAGGATGTCTTCTCTTGGTAACTATATGTGGGTTTTTTTTTTTTTTTTCAGTCAAGCATTAATTTAGAGGCTTGTAATGAAATGGATTCTGAGAGAAAACGCGGAGCTTACACAGCTGTGTGCCTCCTCTCCACCATCTTGGCCGGAAGTTCAACCCTCTTTGTAGTGGCAAGAAACTGAAAAGTGAGTGGATGTCCATTAATTGGAGAATGGCTGAATAAATTATAGTACATAAATGCTATGGAATACTATTGTTCTGTAAAAAACAACCAGCAGGATGATTTTAGAGAGGCTTGGAGAGACCTACATGAACTGATGCTAAGTGAAATAAGAAGAACTAGGTGATCGTTATACACAGCAACAAGACTATATGACTATCAATTCTGACAGATAAGGCTCTCTTCAACTTTGAGATGATTCAAAGCAGTTCCACTTGTGCAGTGATGAAGAGAGCCATCTAATCCCAGAGAGAGAACTACAGGAATAGAATGTGGAACACAACATTCTCACTCTCTCTTTTGTTATTTGATTGCATTGTGTTTTATTTCTCAATTTTTCTTTTTCTTCCTTCTTGATCTGATTTTTTCTTGTGCAAGAAAAGTATCTGTTAGGTCTTAATCAATAAGGGAAGGCTTATTGGATGTAATTACATGGTTAGGCATTTTAAATGTAATTTTCTTTTTCCATTTACCATTTTTCTCCCTGACACCTTGTCACCTTTACCATTAATTAGTGAAAAAGCTATAATGAGTAGAAATCCTCAAATCACTTAGAACTTTTTGCAGTCTGCATTTATCAGACAGTTAAAAAAAAAGAGCTGATGCTGGAAGGTATAATATTTGATTGAGAGTTCACTTTAGTAAAAATATTGAAAGTTGGATTGCATGCACTTCAAATAAAATTCATGTCCATGAAGCTTCTTTTGCATAATATAATTCATAAGTGATTTTTAAAAGCCTCTCTTCCATAAGTAGTCATTTGGAAGGCCATAGCTCTTTAACATGGTTTATGTCTCTATGTCTAGATGGTATTATCATTATTTTTAGTATGAAAAGTCATGGAATAAGTAATTGAAATATTTTGATAAGTAGTGCTTTAAGCTAACAATTAATTAGTGGTACTTTTGACATCCTGATAGAAATTTGCAGCTGCACAAAATAAAAGATATTAGGAAGAAAGGGGGTAAATACGTTTGATGAGGCTTAAGAATTCTTCACAATAGAATTAAGATGTTGGCTTGATTAAAAAACAAGAATAGAACAGAATTAATCAGTTCTGTTCCCCCTGACCAAAAAAAATGCTCTCTGTGTCTAGGGAAAGGGCAATAAAACTTTTAAAACGTGGAGGTTTTTCCCATTTTAAAATGGAAATGCAGTAAAGGGTAAAATCCAGAGAATAATAAAGCCAAGTATCCATCCAAAGTACATTACTGGTGTAAAGAGTACCTACTGTGTTAGAGTTCAAATGTTGGAGTTCTTGTTCTTCTCAAAGCACAGCTGGTTTAGAGGCTTGGAGCCCTTCGGATGTCTCCAAATCCAAAGGTTCTGTCCTTCAGCCTCTGCCTCTGCTTTCTTCAGCCTCCAACAAACACAGAGATGAAATGTCTCTCTTGTCTCCTTCTGGGGAGCCCAGCCACCAACTACAGTGGTATGAGGTAAAGATGAATCTGGTTGTCCACTGAACTCTCCACTCGTAGCTGTATCCTCTGAAAACCCTTTGTCTGCCACCAGAGTCGCTCCTCTTGAGTCCAGCTGAACTCTTTCTGTGACCAGCCAGCCAAGAGGAAAAAAATGTATTCTGGAATGGCTGTCTCGCCTTATATGTGAATCTTCTGAGAGAATGGGATTATGGGTTTTCTCCCATAGTGCTTTCTGGCCTAAAGAGCTTTAAGGGAGGTGTGGACTCCCTTGAAGTTAGAAAGTATACTTTGTGAAGCTAGCATACTTGTGGACTCCAATGAGTAAAGGTGTGAACACAAGCCTTGTATTAATTAGTTCTACTTAGTACCTTGTTTCAGGTTCTGGCCAAAATCTTCTTGTAAGATTAGATCAACTCTAATTAGTTAGCAGTTAGTAAGGATTCCAACACTACTGAATACATATGAATGCAAAAGAAGAATTATTAAATTCTAATAGTATTCTGTGTATTGCCATTTATAAAACTATTATGGTATTTATTTTGTGATTAGAAAACAAAATTGGGAGGAAGCAAAAATATATAAATTAATCTAAATAAATAAAAAAATCTAAAATAAAGATATTTAAACTTAGTAAAGCATCTACAGATCATCTAGTCTAGCTCCTTTTCTTTATAAGAGACTTGAAGCCTTGAAAAATATGAGGATCAATGTTGGAGGTGGGATTTGAATTCAAGTCTTCTGACCTCAGATTCAATATTCTTTCTTCTTTACTCCATTGCCTCTAAACTAATTTGCTCTAAGTGCAAATCAATCATTTGTGTTCTTTCTAATACTTCAAAGACCTATAATTCCTTAAGTTTAAGTAATCATTCCTCAATTCCAGGTCATCATCACTAAATGATTAAGTTGTTAGACTGAGAGGTGCTATGACTATATATATATTAGTAGATGGAGATCTTGGGTGGTATCTCTCTGAGTGTTACTAGTCTGGTCCTCCAATAATACACATGCAGCAGTCACTGAACCTCCAGTTTTACTCAAAATCTAAGACTTTCCAGATCTAGACTCCAATGGATTTCACTTTGAGAACCCAGTATTTCACATACTCCATAATGAAAAATTAGGGGAAAAAAATCCTTTTGTCATGCCTTAAAAATATGTTGGTGTTTTAAAAATTACTTTTGTTCTGTCCAAAATTTGCCTTATTCCCAAGGGTGAAATAATTGAAGCATGGAGCTGAGGATGGCTATGGACTGATCCCAACATATAACTGCTTCTAGAATTTGGCAGATTCTATTATCTAGGTCAAAAAGTTACTTTCCAGATCTAAGAATACACATGCCTATCCTTGGAGGAAAGTATATTTTATTTCCTCCATTTAATAACTGGGAGATTTTAATATGCAGAGGCATACACATTTACATATTGCTTATGGTTGTTGTGATGCCCAGGTAGGGTTATTAGCTAGTCCACATATTTAACTTCAGAAAGTGGAAGCTTTAAGAGATTTTTCAAAATGGAAGAAAGAGACAACATTCTTCACTGGTGTTGTTTAATTTTAGTTAGGACAGAAATCATTCTTCATTTTGGCAATTTCTAATTCTAAATTCAATTCAAATGCATTTTCAAATGGTGCCTTTACAAATAGCTTATTTTTCAAACCCGACCACTGAGAGTGGCTCTATAAACATTTTTACATATTATACTATAAGAAAAATATTTAAGAAAATATCATCTATTACCTTATAATTTTTTTGCCAGTAAATAGATTTTATAGAATTGACTTCAAAGGTATAGGATTCATTCCTATAGAAAATTTTCATTTTTCTATCTCCCTTAATAATTGTCTTTTTCCTTGTTCTCCCATAAAGAGCTAAGCCATATTTCCTAGAAATATGTGCTTTAATTAATGGTAACCAAGGTCCTTGCTATTTGAATATGATTTCTGTTTCATCCCTTACCCCCTCCTTTAAACCTCTTTTTTAGATATGTGAATTCCTTTTTTATAGGAAATACTTGTTGAAGGGAATTCTTGGTTTAGAAACTTCCTTAAAAAATGGCTGGTGCAATGGATAGAAAACTGGTCCTGGAGTCAGGAGTACCTGATTTCAAATCTGGCCTCCAACACTTATTAGCAAATTACTAGACCCAAATTGCCTTCCCTAACTCCCTAAACCTTTCCCTCCAAAAAAGAAAAAGAAAAAAAAAAATGAAACATTCTCTGCTATTGTAGGTCTTAGAGAAAACTGACTGGTAGTGACTGCTTAAATGACTTGTCTGTTGGAATCTTTACAAATTGTTCAGTCATTAGAGTTGATAGAAACAATAATTATCTAATTTAGCATGGTTCAGTATCACTGATCTGATCTTATAAGGAGAAGTTTTGGGCCAGAACCTGAAACAAGTTACTAAGTAGAACTAATTGATACAATGCTTGCATTCACACTGGTACTCGATGGAGTTCACAAGTATGGGAGATTCATAAAGCAAACTTTGTAACTTTGTGGATTCACATCTCCCTTAGGCGTGCCTCCAGAAGAAGGAGTCAACCTTTGGGAGATGATATATAAGAAGTGGACTCAGTTGGGAGTTCAGCTGAATTTAGATTGAGAGGGGAGCGTCAAGTGATTTCAGCCAGAAGCCCTCTCTGAGTGAGAAGTTGTACTTCAGAACATTGACTGGGGTCGGAGAGGAGCACTCTGGGAGATTGAGAGCCAGAAGCCCTCTCTCAGAGGCAAACAGAGTCACCTTTGTGCTGGCTGGGCTGAAGGACAAACCTTTCGACTTGGAGACATTTGGAGGGAGCTCTTGGAACCAAGCAGAGAGATAGGCCTCAACTAATCGTGCTATTTTGGAAGGAGAAAATAAACGTTTGTATTTTTACCAGCTGGCTGCATTTTGGGTGATTATTACTCTTAATTGAAACTAAGGCTGCCTTCAGAAAACCTCCCTGAGAAACCTTCTTTCTCCCAGAGAGAACTATTATTTTAAAGAAAAAGAACACCACACTTGTCTATGATCAGACAAACAATGTATCAGAGGCAGGGGTTGAACCCACATGTTTCTGATTCTAAGGCTGTTCTAATCATTGAGCAACATTGCCTCTCATCATGGTTCTTACTTGTAGCAATAACTATGCAGAGGTAGATAGGACATTGCCGGATGTAATGGATGAAATTATTTCTAATATGATCACATATGTACTGTGAACATACCATTATATCCACAGATTGCCCAGTGTTCAGCTCTAAAATCAACCTTCTGATTCCCTGCTTTTTTGTCCTTATACTTAGGCAACTGAATAGATTGATGGTAGATGTACAAGTCAGGAAGACCTGAATTCAAATCCATTGTCAGTCACTTATTGACTGTGTTATCTTGGATAGATCTCTTAATCTCTCTCTATGTTCTCATCTCTAAAATAAGGGTATTAACTGTAACCTATTTAACATGTATAGGACTGCTTGCCATCTGGGGGAGGGGGTGGAGGGAGGGAGGGGAAAAATCAGAACAGAAGTAAGTGCAAGGGATAATGTAACAAATTACTTTGGCATGGGTTCTGTCAATAAAAAGTTGTTTAAAAAATAAAATAAAATAAGGATATTAATAGTACTAGCTCTCTAAGTATACTGTAAAAATTAAGTGTATTATTTATTACAAATAATATTTGTACAGCACTTTGTAAGCCTTGAAACCTATATAAACATTTGTATTATTGTTGTTATTGTTGTATTATTAATTGTTATTATTTATCTTTCTCTAGTTATCTGAGAGATTATTTCAGTTCTCTGTTTCTTTGCCATTTAGACAAATTGGATTACTTGTTATTCTTAAATTCAGTGCTTTCCCTCAATTTAAGCTATTGTCTCCAATTAAGCGATTCCTTCCATTCCCTCTACCTACAGTTTCTTGATACAATTCCTATCTATCCTT
The DNA here is from genome assembly GCF_016432865.1 of Antechinus flavipes. NCBI lineage: Eukaryota > Metazoa > Chordata > Mammalia > Dasyuromorphia > Dasyuridae > Antechinus > Antechinus flavipes. The sequence goes on along the minus strand of NC_067403.1, from coordinate 85,116,552 downwards.
CCAGGTTCAGATCAAATACCACTTTATCCCCTAAACCTTTTTATGATTGTGCCATCTTGAAAGGGTTAGCTCCATTTTCTGAACCAATATACCACTAACATTGCACTTTCATGTTTTATTATTATACTGCTGATAACCAGCACACACATTTAGCCCTAACAGAGATCATTTTTTATTATTTGACTTCTGTATGGCATTCTATTATCACTATTTCCTGAACTGAACTAAAACTGGAAAGAGAGCCTTGTCAACTTCTGTGCTCAGTTAAAATACTTATGTAGACACAAGATGGCATATGTACATTAAGAAACATAAATAGTCTTTCGAGTAAAAATAAGAGAATTTAGTCAATTACAAAATCAATATGTTGAGAGTGTGATGCAGCTGCCAAATCAATTAATGTCTTCAAGAAAATGTGATATCCATAAAAGTAAGATCATACCCTAGCTGTGATATCACAACCATATGTTATAGATTTCATGTGGTTCTGGATGACATATTTTAAGAAAGATATTCTACAAACGTAAAGTACATCAAGAACTGGATGATCAAGAAGTGAAGTGCTATTAAACATAAATAGAATCAGAGACCACTAGTTGGTATATAAGGATTCCTGAGGGTATATATTGACCTAGAAAAATCACATATTAACATTATGTATTTTTACTTTCAAGTGGCACTTGGGTGTGTTATAGGTACCAGGCAGGCTGCTTAGCCATGTGTTTGACATCTCTGTTTTTGAGAGACAGCTCTTTAAATTGAAAGATAAAAAAATGGAGGAATAGAGAATTTTTAGCATAGGAGAGAGAGGAAAAACAACTGAAAAGGGGTTGAAATGATGGCTGGATTGCTCATATACATTGTCTAGAATAGAGTAAATACTATATTATTGATTATTCCCTTCTTTTTTTTTTTAATTTTATTTTATTTGATAATAACTTTGTATTGACAGAATCCATGCCAGGGTAATTTTTTACAACATTATCCCTTGCACTCACTTATGTTTCGTTTTTTTCCCCTCCCTCCCTCCAACCCCCCCAAGATGGCAAGCAGTCCTATATATGTTAAACATGTTGCAGTATATCCTAGATACAATACATATTTGCTATTCCCTTCTCTTTAAATAAATGAAGGACTATCATGTGAGGAAAAATGCTTATTTTAGATAGCATCTAAGTGCACAACTGGGAGGCTGGGTGGAAGTTATGAGGATGCAACAAGTCAAGGACTTCCAAATTAAACAAACCACAAACAGAATCATTTACTTCATAATTTTCTCACCCTTGGATGTATTCATAAAAGACTGAATGACTACTTTTTAGAGGTAGTATAGAGGGGAATCATTTGCTCTGTCTGGTATTTTTCTCATAGATTGTCAAGCCTTTGGCATGACCATTTCTTGGGGCACATGCTCAACAGAAGTAGGTAGGAGTCTGGTCAACCTCCACAGAAATTCTGCTGGAGGGTCATATGTTAAAAGTGGATGAGATGGCTTTAAATTTCCTTTGGAATAAGTACACATACACACCTATGAGAGAAAGAACAAATAAATAGAGACTGATATAAAGACAGGCATATAATAGAGTTTGTATTATTTGCTTACTCTGTGTTACTTATACTAAATCTGGCCATACAGAGTCAAGTAGATAGTCCTTACCCTCAATAAGCTTACATTCTTTTTATTTTTTTTAAACTTTTTTACTTTATTTTTTAATACACATTGCTTTATGAGTCATATTGTAAGAGAAAAATCAGAACAAAAGAGGAAACCCATGGGAGGGAGAAACAAAAGTGAACATAGCATATGTTGATTTACATTCAATCTCCATAGTTCATTTTCTGTATGCAGATGGCATTTTCCATTCAAAGTATTTTAGAATTGCTTTGGAACTCCCCGAGAAAAATAAAGTCTGTAACGTGACTCCTTTCACAAGCGGAGTATCTGCCCTCTACTTACCCATTTTCTGGGTCTTCGGTCGTCACCGGCTTCCGAGGAAGAACTAAACACTGAGCCGAGTTGCCAGAGGTCAAACGGAGTTTATTCTTACACAGCTACATCAGGTCAAAGAGAGAGTGCTCCAGGAAGTACATTGTATTTATAGCCTTTTTGGTTTTTACAGCACCAATCAGGATGTCTGATATAGCATCATCCTTAAAAGGTGATCCTGAGTTTAACAAATCTGTGCTCTTTTGGCGGTTACTAAGTCCTAATCCCTATCCCAGCCCCCAACAATTCCCCCTTTTTTGTTTAAGCCAGTGCTGAAAGCGTAGATGTCTTGGTTTCGGAAGCGAAGCCTTTTGTAAACATAATACTTTCCCCTGTCTCAGCCTCCAATTATACCATCATGCATGCTTTGCTTTTACAGCAAGCGTTTCTTGTACAAATGGCTTATGCCCTGGATCCCTTCTGCGTGAGCTTGAGGATTCTGGCCACGGAGCGCTGTCTTAGGTCGTCAGGGCAGGCCACGCCTGACCCGTGGGTCCCTGCCACTCCAGGGCCCTGTCTCAGGTGGGTGGGAATGCCCTGAAGTTGCCCGTCATGGCGCGATGGTGGTCTTACGGTTGTGGCTCAAGCTCCGTCAGCCAGACCTGAGGGTCATAGCCTTTCGGTTATGCATGATCAAAGGGAGGTAGTTACGCAGAGACAAACAGGCGCCGGGGGATAGTTAACTTATGTAAGGCAAAGTTTCCGATACCATGGAGTGTTAAGATCAGCTTCAGTAAAACAAAGGGGCTCAGGTTGTGTGGTGTGCAGATAAACAACCTGAACATTTTTCTGTATCGGAGTCAACCTGAGACTTAACAAAGTTGGTTAGTTTGTTGAACAACCATGGTCCAAAGGAAACCAAAAGTAAAAAGCCAATGAGTGGGCCTAGGAGACTAGGAAGCAATGTTGTCAGCCAGGGGGAAGCAGAAAATCAGTTTTGGTACCAGGATTCTTGTTGCTCTCTCTCTCTCTTGCATTTTTCCAAACTGTCCCTGACCTTTTGAATGCTGTTTTCCACCAGGCCAAGCTTATTAACAAAGAAACAACACTCTTCTTTCAGCGCAGCACAAAGGCCACCTTGCTGTAAAAACAACAGATCTAAACCTCTTCTGTTCTGCAGTACTACTTCTGCTAAAGAGGCCACAGAATCTTTTAGATTCTCAAGGCCAGCTTGAAGTTCCTGAAGGTCTTTATCAATAACTGCACTCAGCTGCGCATATTGGTGGTTGGTTGTAACTACAGAGGCAATCCCTGTTCCCGTACCTGTTAGTCCAAGGCCAATGACTACAGCTAGTGTGATTGCTGTCAAGGGCTCTCTCTTTGTCCTGATCTTAACGTCAGCCCTTGAGTCCCAAAAGTTTAAAAGCTCGTCGGCTGGGTGTACCGTGAGGTGAGGAAAAAGCGACACGAGCACATAGTAGTCTCGTTTGCTTATAAGAGAGGTGGAACGGATAAAAGTGGTCAGCCCAGAGGAGCATGCAAAGTGAATAGGAGCTAGGCGTTCCCATTCTTTCAGGTATTTTGAAAAAATATATACCAGGTTCCCCAATGTTCTCTACCTCCCCCCCCCCTTTTTTTTTTTTTTTTTTTCACGGAAAGGAATTATCAAATGACCATTCCCCATATAAATTCCAAGAGCAAATCAAAATCCCTATACATAACAGACTAACACAGTAGCATTTCCTAACAAGCCCTCAAACATAACAGCAACAGTTACACAGTGTTAACAAATCCCATCCCAAATCTTAAGCACACAGTAATAGATGATCCAGGCAAGGTTTAACAGTCATCAACCATTCCCAAAGTCCCTTATATCAGTCCAAAGTACACTCGATGCAGAGTCCAGTCCATGGTCTCATGTACAAACTGCTGCTTCAGGCTATAAAGTGATAGGAGGCTCTCATTCCTTGCAGAGTGGGTGCATCATGCTGACAATCAAAGCTGATCAAAGCTGATCCCGGTTCCAGAAGCAAGTCAATATCTGTAATTTGACCAAAATCTAGAGCAAAAACACAAATCTAGCACAAAGATTAGATCCGTCTCAGATAGAAAGACTCAGTTCATCGGGTTGCTGCAAAACATGAGGAGGCCAAAATAAATTGTTCCCTATGTGAAGAAATGAGTTTGCTTTACAAGCCAAGCAAACGGGTGCAGTCCCAAGTTGCAACATCAGTGAGGTCTCACAGACCCCTGTTAATTGTCCTCTTATCATGTAGAAACCTTAAAGAAATAAAACACAAATATCCAGTAACAGACAGATGACCCGGCGAAATACTCATTTGCCCAAGCATTTAGGATACAATGATTACATATGACCAGACTGAAAATAGCAAGGTATGACATAATTGAATTACATTAACAGTTCTATTGACCATTGCTCTGATCAGAGAGATCAGTTACAAAAGGAAAAATGCAAGAACATAATCGAATTTTAACTGCTTATCAATTGTCCCAGTAATTGTCACAGAGTGGAGCTTTAAAACTCCCAAACAGCTAATTAACTCTAAGCCAAAACTTTTACCTCCAATTAACAGATGTCATTAATCAAATTTCTGATAACTCTTAAACAATTATTTATCATAACCTTGTAGTAATAACAGAAAGAAATTTTGTCTCAGTAAATTCACAACTTAGAACAATTATCATATCTGGGTAGATGTTACATGAGTGAACATTATACATACAAATCATTTGGCCTTAAAAATACCCAATACATAGAAAAATATCCCAAATTGCATATTTCGAATCAGTATATATATCTCCATCTTGGTCCCTCAATAACTTCAAGGCTTGATTTAAGGCAAACAATTCATAAGTTTGAGCCGGCCAATAGGCAGGCAGGCAGACTGCCTCTGGTAACAGTGGAAGTCCTATCTCCATCCACAATAGCAAACCCATTTTCCTTTGCCCATCTACTCTCTAGAAGATCTATCTACAAACCAATTTACTCCCCCAGGCATTGAGGAGTCTTGTGAATCCTCTTACTTTCATTTGAAAATCGATTTAACACTAAACAACAATATTCCTCTGCAGGGGTGGTTCTGTTCCTGGGGACAGGAGGCAGGATTAAGATTATCAACATTCTAAAATCTGTGAGCTATTTCTCAACCCTCTGATTTAATAAGAGTTTTTACTTGATGTGGGAGACTTACTCTATAGCCTCCCCATGATCATGCAAAACATGAAAAACGCATCTAACAATATAAATCTTTGATAAGTAAATCAGGGGCCTAGGACAGGGGTTCCAGAGATAGCCCTGCCCTCCATCAACACACAATGTAAAAGGCTCTAGGCCTAAACTTTAGCCTAATCAGGACAATGAGATTCCCAGCTTTCTCAAAAGGCAGGGTGGGAGTGGCCCCAAGTACTTGGGTGAAGTAAACCTTTAGATAAAGAAACTCTAGCCCCAGGAAGTAAAAAGGTTAAAAGATTAATAGCAGCAACAAAGCTCTGGCCGCGAATTAAAATATCTATTTAATGCAGTTTTACGTCAGGTAACTGTCCTTAAGTTTTAACCATTCCACCGTTTGACCTATGCAGTCACACCTGAATTCAAAACTCCCAGCAAATATTAGCTGCAGTGCCAAAGGATTTTATCTTCTACAGCAATTAATAATCAAGGGCTTCAGATGAATCTAGTTCTCAAGAATCACAATAAAGGGTTTACATCTTATACAGTTATCTTTCTTATCTAAGTAGATAGTTCAGATCATTTGCCTTTAAAATACTCGAATACAAAGAAAAACAATTTTAAATCGCATGTTGTGCATCCGTTTCCACATAAAAGAAACTTTTAAATCTTCTAGATATAACAATACTCTCTTCATTCTAAAAAATAAAGAATTTTTAGAAATAACACTATCAAATTATCAGATCAAATTAAAATCCTGCTCTAACTAAACAAGGAGACTACCATGCACGTAAATAAGCATTAAATAATTTGCTTAAAACAGATGGAATCTTAGTAGAAATAAATCACTTTCAGATAACTTACAGTTCCAACAAACTTTTTAGAGCAGACTTGAAGAAAAAATAAAACATTCAGTTATTAACACCATAAAAATGTAGGCTGTTCCTTTAAACAGTAGAAGCAATTGATAGCCGAACCAGCAAGGTGTTGTAGCCACCATACTTAATGGAGAAGGGGGATTAGATCACCTGACAGGGTCTCTTCTCCATGTGGCCACTCTTCCCCCACTCCACCATGCTTCCCAACCCTAACTTATCTCAATTAACCTTTTTTAGGGTGCCATTTCCCCAGGATCCAATCTGCCAGCTCAAGATAGGCCCCAACCTCATGGGCTATATCTCCTTCTCCCATGGCAAATGGCAGATTCACGAGGGAATTTGCCTTTTTTTTTTTTTTTTTTTTTTTTTTCCCCCCCCCATTTTTGGAGAGCTATTTTCCTCTTTTTTTCTCTCCCACTATCTCTTCCTGTCCCATCTCTCTCCTTCCAAAGCTTATTTGCTTAAACCTTCTCTGACATAAGTTAAACATTCCCAAACCAATACTAGATGCTCCATTTAAATTATTGATTGCTTTTGCAAATCAATCTTTCTTGTCTCTTGTCTTTAAAACTTAAAACTTCCAAGATTCTCAAATAACTGAACCAAATTTCATAAAACTTATAATTGCCCAACAGAAATGACAAATTTTAGGGCATAACTCAGTTACAAATTACCCAATACCTCTAGAACACACACCATCTAAGTAGGGAGATACAACCCCAACCTCCCCTAAGGTAAATAAACTACCAGCATTTTGTTTTAATAACCTGTATTTTTCACCAAATAGCAGTTTCTTTCCCTTGGTCCCATGTCGCCCTGCTGTAGTCAGGATCCATGGAAAGGAAAGAAGCCACACTCTCTCAATCCCACATACTTCCCCGATGTATAGGGTGATTATGATCCCAATTGGGATCTGCTAACCGTATTTCTGGTTAGCTCAAACTACTCCTGCAGCTGGAGGGTTTCTCCTGATCCACTCCTTCATAGCTGCACCTCTAATTAGTCCCCTCTCCTCTAGTGAGGAGAGAACATTCAAAATTGACATAAATTCTCCCCAAGCAAAAGATTAGGGCCCAGGAATTGATCAAACTGTTCTGCTAGCCCAGTGGGGTCTTCTATCAAGGACCTCATTTCCTTCTTAAAGGCCCTGACTTCTGTGGTGCTCAGGGGAGCGTTCACAAATCCTATACCTCCCTGGGCCGAAGGAACCTCTCTTAAGGGATATAATTTAGGACTTGGGGTTTTAGTTCCCGGCAAAGGATAATTTCGGATATCTCTTTGAATTTGATCTAATTCCTTCCTTAAAGAGGAGAATGACTCTTTTCGGAGTCTAGGTGGGGTCAATCGAATTAAATCCTCCCGTGCCCTGAGGGGCCCAGGAGGAGCTGATGGGATTAAGTCCTCACCTTCCCTTTCCTAAAACCATGGCTTCTTCTGGGGGTGGGGATAAGTATGGAGGAGGGAGAGATAACAATGGGTCCCATTGCTGGGTCTTTAAAGTTTCCTCCGTCTTGTCCTTTACACTTGGACTCTTACTCAGCATTATAGAAGCCCCGGAAAGCCATAGTCCTGCATATAGAACCTCCTCTGGATTAACAGGTTCTTTGTTATTAACACACAAATTCAGTATTTGGCACACCCAATCTTCAAGGGAGCCAAATTTAGGCCAAATAGTGCCTCCACCAATGTCTTTGTCACCCCAGACAAAGCAGCAATACCTTATCATCTTTTTCTTGCTTTTTCCTTTATATTTTGGCAGTTTGTTCCAATTACTTAATTTGTTTCCCAAGGGACTATCTACCGGTATTCTCTGATCATTTTTCTCATTTCTCTCCACGAGGGCTGGCTGGGACTGGGCCACACCCATTGAATTTGGACGGAATCTAAATTCCAAAAACACCCAAACACGCCAATTGTCGCCAATTGACTCCAGTCACCCTAGAAGGCCTAGCCAAGCCTACCTGTCCAAAGACCTAGAGTTTAAGACTCCAGGCCTCACAGGCTCCTGTCCAGAGACCCCTCCGAGTTTAAGACTCAGGGCCTCACAGGGGGCTTACCTTTTCTGGGTTGCTGCGCAGCAAATTGCTTGACTGATATCTGTCCTCCACCGACCGGTCGGGATTTTTACCGCGGAGTTTCTCCCTTTGCTTTGCTCTGAGTTTCTCCACTTCGGGCCCACTTTCCTTGGGGAGTAAGGAGAAGCCCTGGACGCTGGCGGGCTGCCTAAATCAGGGCAGGGCGCCACCCCGCCAGCACCCCAAGGGTTCACCTACTCACCACAAGTAGTGTAATCCCGGAACGAGCCCCCAAAACTGTGTGGGTCAGAAACCATTAATAAAACAACTGGATAGATCTCTAGAAGCAAAGCAAAGTTTATTTACGTTCTCGCGAGAATCGGGCGTCTCACCATCGAGCAGATCTTTTCCTTTTTTTCTTCCTTTCTCTCCCTTTTTCTCACAGGCTGCTGCAGTCAGCCAGAGACAGAGAGAGAGAAAGATTTTTCAAACTTCTTGACATTTTCTAAGCCTGCAACACAGAGGCTGAATTCTTATCTCTTACAAGCTTATTTTAACTTTTAACACAGACACACACAGACAAACATGGAGCTCCATTTAAAAATTTTTCCAACCAATAAAACAGACAAATCACACAGAACATAGAACACACATCACATAGACTACACAGTTACAACATTAAACAAACATATAACACATAACAGATACTCAGAGGATATCCTCCAGCGTGCCAGAAAACATCCGTCTCAGAATTTTTATTCTTCAAGGGTCTCACCGCTTTGGGTAATTAATTATCGGGGCAGTAAGAAAGGGCAAGTTGTAAGGAGGTAGGTCCAGCTCGTAAGGAGCCATGGACACTTGAATGGGGAAGGCGTGTCTTTGTGAGGCCATTGGAGGATCTAAAAGGCGCTCACTCCCTTTTGGATTTCTATCCTTACCCATTACTCTCGGTTTTGTTCGCTGTCTTGTAGACTGGCGGTCTTCTTCCTCCTCCTCACTAGAATCTACTCTGGTGGTCCTTTTCAAATCCTCCCAGGGATATAGGTCTCTGTGTTTGTTTTTTGCCTTTTCTTCTGTATATAGAACTTCCTCTTCATCCGAATCCGAGGCAGCCAGAGACGATCCGACTTGTGTCGTTTCATCCTGGGGCATGCCAATTGGTTTCGGATTGAGAGCGGCATCTACTATTCTAAAGATTGAAAAGTCTTCTGGTTTTAAGATCCCTGGGTGTGTATGGTCATATGCGGCCATTTGCTGACCCACTAGATGCCATCTTCCTATTTTTATGCCTGATTGTTGGACCCATGGGCAGACGTCCCAAACCTTCTCTATAAATTCCCGACATGTCTTTATGGGAAGTTTGCAACCTTTCTGTGCACATAATTTATAGAGGCGTTTTGTTAACACCGCTTTTTCTTCTGGCAACATTTGGGAAATACTACTACTTCCCCCCATCATCCCTGCTCCCAGCAGAGGCAGCTCAGCGAAGGCAGAATTTCTGCCGAGGCAGTCTCTCTGCGCTCGTGAAAGTCCCTGGACCCTCTGTCCCTGTTCGGGCGCCACTTGTAACGTGACTCCTTTCACAAGCGGAGTATCTGCCCTCTACTTACCCATTTTCTGGGTCTTCGGTCGTCACCGGCTTCCGAGGAAGAACTAAACACTGAGCCGAGTTGCCAGAGGTCAAACGGAGTTTATTCTTACACAGCTACATCAGGTCAAAGAGAGAGTGCTCCAGGAAGTACATTGTATTTATAGCCTTTTTGGTTTTTACAGCACCAATCAGGATGTCTGATATAGCATCATCCTTAAAAGGTGATCCTGAGTTTAACAAATCTGTGCTCTTTTGGCGGTTACTAAGTCCTAATCCCTATCCCAGCCCCCAACAAAAGTCTTTCTTTCTTTTTATTTTACTTTATTTTTTTTTAATTTTTAAAATAGCTTTTTATTTACAAGTTATATGCATGGTTCATTTTACAGCATTGACAATTGCCAAACCTTTTGTTCCAATTTTTCCCCTCCTTTCCCCCACCCACCTCCCCTAGATGGCAGGATGACCAAAAAATAAAGTCTTTCAAAGTTGATCATGACACATTCTTGCTGTTCCACTTTTCACTCAGTATCAGTTTATGGAAATCTTTGCAGGCCTTCCTAAAATTAGCTTGTTCATCATTTTTTATAGAATGATAATATTCCATTATCTTCACATACCACAACTTATTCAACTATTCACCAATTGATGGGCATGTAGGAGCTTACAATCTAATGGGAGATGATGTATAGAGTAGAATTGTAAATCAGGGCTCCCAAAAGTGGCTGTCATAGGAGTGGTGAAGGTGTCTATAGTGTGAATTGAGCTAGGAGTGAAGAAAGCAAGGCTGGGGGCCTTTTTGAAGTGGAGTTCCCTACAATAGGTCCTCAGAAGAAATTTCTCCAGGCTGGGAAGATGGTTGGTAAGAAGGTAAAAAAAGGACTCTAGAAAAAGATGTATCCTTAAAAAAAAAAAAAAGTAAGATTTGGATCATGATTTATAATAAATACTTTTATTTCAATTAGAGCTAATAAAAATTCATTAAGTGCATACTGTGGGCAAGACATGATACAAGGAGTCAAATACAAAAAGCAAAAATCTCTGACATCAAGTTGTTTATTCTACTGAAGGAATACTTCATGAATTATATACCCTCCCATATTATCCCTCCCCCTATTATCCTCCCCCCACCCCCCAACACACACACAAGAAGAGAGAGCACCAACAAATGTGGATTTGGGAGAACTTTAAGGAAGTGGTGCCTAAGTCATACTTAGAAGGAAAATAAGGATTTGAGGTCAGAATGTAATGTAATAATGAGAGCTTTAACTAGGGTGCAGCCTTGTAGATAGAGAAATTGGGGGCAATTTCTAGAGATATTTGGAAAGTAGAATTGATAGGACTTGGTGATTGAATGTGGAAGAGGAGAGAAGATGAACCAGTCAAGGATAACTTTAAGCTTATAAAAGTGTTGATGGCACATTCAGAAAACACAACAAAATAATACAGTAGTATGTAGTTGATATGATAGACTACCAGGTCCTACAGTGCTCTACTCTGGCTTTTCTCTAAGCTTTAATTAATGACAGTTTCAGTAGCGTAATTGAATGATGTCATATGTTTCTTTGCGGTGATTGTATATATGGAAATTTGTTTGAAAGACTGGCATATAAATAATAATGTGACTTGGGGTTCTAGATTTAATATTTTGGGATTATATGTGTGATTTCATTCATACTGGTACTCTTGGTATGCTAATTATCTCAGTGATATAGATCAGCAAGTTATTTATAACTTACAGTTTTAGTAAATTGCCTGGGATATTGTCAAAAAGACATTATGTATCAAAAGTAGGATTTAAATTCAGTTCTTCTTGACTCCAAGAAAAATCCTTTGTTATGTTCTTCCTCTGGCAGATGATGCTTCATCCTCCCCAGACCAAAGATTCATTAAAACTAAAGATACTCAAAGGGTGGAGCCAAGATGACTAAGAGCAGACATGACTTTCTGTGACCTCCTCTGACCTCTCAAACCAACAATACATTAAGCCTTTAAATTGGTTTTGGAGTCACAGAATATCCAAATATTTGAAATGCAACACATTTCCAGAAGAAGATACCTTGGATGAACTTCAGAACAGATCAATTTCAAAAAGGCAAGGGGGACAGAAGTTAAGGAGATAAACCAAATGCTTAAAAAGTTAAGTATAATAAATTTTTGGAGAAAATTGAAAGGAGACAGAAAGGAGTTTACTTTTTTCTTGTTGGTTCATGGAACTTATAAAAAAATTGACCATATATTAGGGCATAAAACCCTCAAAATGAAATGCAGAAAGGCAGAAATATTAAATGCATTTTTTTTCAGATCATGATGCAGTAAAAATCATATGCAATAAAAGGCCAGGAGAAAATAGACCTTTTGTTAAATGGAAATTAAATAATCTAATCCTAAAGAATAAATGGGTGAAACAACAAATCACGGACACAATAAATAACTTCATCCAAGAAAATGACAATAATGAGATAACATTCCAAAATTTGTGAAATGCAGCCAAAGTGCTTATTGGGGGACATTTTATATTTCTAGATGCTTACTCTAGATGTATAAAAATGCATAGAGGAAGAGAAGATCAATGAATTAAGTTTACAACTAAAAAAACTAGAAAAAGAACAAATTAAAAATCCTCAATTAAATACCAAATTTGAAATTTTGAAAATAAAAGGGGAGATGAATAAAGTTGAAAAAAACCAACTATGAATTAATAAATAAAATGAAGAGTTGGTTCTATGAAAAAAAATAGATAAATGTTTAGTTAATTTGATTAGAAAAAGAAAAGAAGAAAATCAAATTGATAGTCTCAAAAATGAAAAGGGAGAACTTTATAAAGAGGAAATTAGAATAATAATTAGGAGTTATTTTGCCCAAATATATGCCAATAAATTTGATATTCTAAGTGAAATGGAGGAATATCTACAAAAATATAGATTGCCCAAGATAACATAAGAGGAAATAAATTATTTAAATAGTTTCATTTTAGAAAAAGAAATAGAACAAGCTATTGATCAACTCTCTAAGAATAAATCTCTAGGGTCAGAAGGATTTACATGTGAATACTACCAACCACTTAAAGAACAATTAATTCCAATATTATATATACTATTTGAAAAAGTAGGAAAAGAAGGAAAAGTACAGATACAGTACTGTCAGCTAAACTAGGTAAGGTAAAAACAGACAAAGAAAATTATAGACCATTTCTCTAATGAATATTGATGCAAAAATCTTAAATAAAATGTTAGCAAAGAGATTACAGCAATTTATCCCTAGAATGTTACACCATGACCAAGTTGGATTTATACCAGGAATGCAAGGCTGGTTCAAAATCAGTATCAATATCAGAAAATCAGCAGCATCATTGACTATATCAATAAACAAACTAACAAAAACAATATGATTATCTCAATAGATGCAAAAAAAGTAATTGATAAAATCCAATGTCCATTTTTATTAAAAACACTAGCAAGTATAGGAGTGAATGGACTTTTCCTTACAATGATCAGTAGCATCTATTTAAAACCATTAGCAAGCATTATATGTAATTGGGATAGACTAGAACCATTGCCAATAAGATCAGGAGTGAAACAAGTTTGCCCACTATCATCATTACTATTCAATATTGAATTAGAAATGTTAGCTTTGGATGCTGAGTGAAATGAGCAGGGCCAGGAGATCATCATATACTTCAACAACAATACCATATGATGATCAATTCTGATGGACTTGGCCATCTTCAGCAATGAGATGAACCAAATCAGTTCCAATGGAGCAGTAATGAACTGAACCAGCTACGCCCAGCGAAAGAACTCTGGAATTCATTTACATTGAATTCCCAATCCCTGTATTTTTGTCTACCTGCATTTTAGATTTCCTTCACAGGCTAATTGTACAATTTCAGAGTCTGATTCTTTTTGTACAGTAAAATAACAGTTTGGTCATGTATACTTATTTTGTATTTAATTTATACTTTAATATATTTAACATGTATTGGTCATCCTGCCATCTAGGGGAGGGGATGGAGGGAAAGAAGGGAAAAATTGGAACAAAAGGTTTGGCAATTGTCAATGCTGTAAAATTACCCATGCATATAACTTGTAAATAAAAAGCTATTAAATTTTAAAAAAAAAGAAAGAAAGAAAGAAATGTTAGCTTTGTCAATAAGAGAAGAAAAAGAGATTAAAGGAATTAGAGTAGGTAAGGAGGAAGCCAAATTATCACTCTTTGCAGGTGATATGATGATATGCTTAGAGAATTTTAGAGAATCAATTTAGAAAATACTAGAAACAATTCACAACTTTAGCAAAGTAGCAGCATACATAATAAATCCACATAAATCATCAACATTTTTATATATTATCAACAAAATCCAGCAGCAAGAGATACAAAAAGAAATGCATTTAAAATAACTGTTGGTAGTATAAAATATTTGGGAATCTATTTGCCAAGCCAAAGTCAGGAACTATATGAATATAACTACAAAACACTTTTCACACAAATAAAGTAAGATCAAATCAGTTGGAAAAATATCAAATGCTCATGGGTAGGCTGAGCAAGTATAATAGAAATGACAATACTACCTAAATTAATCTACTTATTTAATGCCCTACCAATCAAACTATCAAGAAATTATTTACAGACTTAGAAAAGATTATAACAAACTTCATCTGAAAGAATAAAAGGCCAAGAATTTCAAGGGAATTAATGAAAAAAACATGCCAGTGAAGGTGGCCTTTCTGTGAGAGACCTAAAACCACATTATAAAGGAACAGTCATCAAAACCATCTAACTGACTAAGAAATAGAATAGTTAATGAGTGGGATAAGTTATGATCACAGGACAAAATAGTCAATAACTATAGCAATCCAGTGTTTGACAAACTCAAAGATCCCAGCTTTTGGGATAAGAGCTCATCATTTGGCCAAAATTGCTGGGGAAATTGGAAGCCAACACCATATACGAAAATGAAATAGAAATAGGTTCATGATTTAGACATAAAGAGTGATATAATAAGCAAATTAGAACATAGGTTAGTTTATCTCTAACTCTGGAGAAGGAAGGAATCTGTGTCCAAAGAAGACTGGAACTCATAGTTGAACACCAAATAGATAAGTTTAATTATATTAAGTTAAAAAGTTTTTGTACCAAAAAACAAAAACAAAAACAAAAAACTAATACAGACAAGATTAGAAAGGAAACAATAAATTGGGAAACATTTTTTACATTTAAGGGTTCTGATAAAGGCCTCATTTCTAAACTATATAGAGAATTGACTCAAATTAATAAGAATCCAAGCCATTCTCCAATTGATAAATGGTTAAAGTATATAAACAGAAAATTTTCAGATAAAGAAAGAAATTTCAGATAAAGAAATCTATACTCCTATAAAAAGATGCTCCAAATCACTACTGATCACAAAAATGCTAATTAAGACAATTCTGAGACACCACTGAGACTGGCTAAGATGACAGGAAAAGATAATGATGAATGTTGGAGGGGATGTGAGAAAATTGGGACACAGACACATTATTGGTGGAGCTGGTGAATGGATCCAAACATTCTGGAGAGCAATTTGGAACTATGCCCATAGGTCTATCAAACTGTGCATACTCTTTGATCCATCAGTGTTTCTATTGGGCTTGTATTCTAAAGAGATTATAAAGGATGGAAGGGGATACACACGTGCAAAAATGTTTGTGGCAGCCCTTTTTGTAATGGCAAGAAAGTAGAAACTGAGTGGATGCTCATCAGTTGGAGAATGGCTGAATAAGTTATGGTATATAAATGTTATGGGATATTAATTGTTCTATAAGAAACAATCAGGAGGATGATTTAATTTTATTTTATTTTATTTATTAAAGCTTTTTATTTTCCAAAACATATGCAAAGATAATTGTGCAACAATAGCCCTTGCAATACCTTCTGTTCCAGTTTTTCCCATCCTTCTCTCACTCCCCTCCTCTATATGGCAAGTAGTCCAATATATGTTAAACATGGTAGAAATATATGTTAAATCCATTATATGCATAATATATTTATACAATTATCTTGTGTACAAGAAAAATCAAATCAAACCCAAAAAGAAAATGATGAAGAAAATAAAATCCAAGGAGACAACAACACAAAGAGTGAAAATGCTATGTTGTGAACCACACTCAGTTCCCAAAGTCTTCTCTCTAGGTGTAGATGGCTTTTTTGACCATACGATCATTAGAACTGGTCTGAATCATCTCATTGTTGAAGAGAGCCATGTACATCAGAAATAATCATTATATAGTCTTGTTGCTGCCATGTATAATCATCTCCTGGTTCTGCTCATTTCATTTAGCATCAGGTAATGTAAGTTTCTCCAAAACGCTCTGAAATCATCCTGTTGGTCGTTTCTTACAGAACAATAATATTCCATAACATTCATATACCATAATTTATTCAGCCATTCTCCAATTGATGTGTATTCATTCCAGCTTCTTGCCACTACAAAAAAGAGCTGCAACAAACATTTTTGCACATGTTGGTTCCTTTCCCTCTTTTAAGATATCTTTGTGATATAAGCCCAATAGAAACTCTGCTGAATCAAAGGATATGCATAGTTTGATAATTCTTTGGGCTTAGTTCCAAATTGCTCTCCAGAATGGTTGGATCCATTCACAATTTCACCAACCTTGTGTTAGTGTCCCACTTTTACCACATGCCCTCCAACATTCATTATCTTTTCCTGAGATCTTAGTCAATTTGAGAGCTGTGTAGTGGTATCTCAGAGTTGTCTTAATTTGCATTTTCAGGAGGATGATTTTAGAAAGGCCTGGAGAGATTTACATGAACTGATGTGAAGTGAAATGAGCAGAACAGGAGAGCATTGTACATGGTTTGACTTTCCAAGCATAAGATGATTGATGCCAATTCCAGTGATTTTGTGATGAAGAAAGCCATCTACACCCAGAGAGAGCACTGTGGGAAGTGAATGTGGATCACAACATAACACTCTCACTCTTTTTGATGTTGTTCACTTGCATTTTGTTTTCTTACTGATTTTCTTTCCTTTTTGATCTGATTTTTCTTGTGCAAACAGAGAATTGTATCAATATATTTACATATGTTGGATTTATTTTAACATGTATAACATATATTGGATTGCTTGTCATTTAGGGAAGGGGGTGGGGAAAGAAGTGAAAAATCTGAAACACAAGACTATGCAAGGATCATTGTTGAAAAGTTATCCATGCATGTTTTGAAAATAAAAAGCTTTAAAAAAAGAACTAAAGATACTCCTATTTATCCACAACTATTCTTCAACCATAGGATATTGTCTGTGGGCACTGAGAAATTAAGTGACTTTCTCAGGGCTACATGCTCACTAAATATAAAAGATAGAACTCGAACCCAAGACTTTTAAACTCCCACATTGACTCACTACTCTTTCATGCTGCCTACAAGTGAACATTATAGAACTATCAGCAGTTCTATACAAGTATGCATTTTGAGAGGTAAACAGCAAAGAGCATAGAAAAGCCATCTTGGAACAAGAAGATGGAGGTAAAAGACTTATCTCTGCCACATATTGAGTGTGAGACAGTGTACAGTTCAATAGCTCCTTGTTCTTGTCAATTTTCTGAAACTCTAAAGTGAAGAAAAAGTACAGATCTGTCTCGATTGAAATAAATTTCTTATCTAGATTTTCCTTTTATCAATTAAATAAGTTCCTGGGCCCTCTTTCCTTTATTTTGGGTAAAATGAAATGAATATATTATTATCTAAAATAACTAACTCATAATACAATTCAACTCTATTATGAAGATCAAGGAAAATCACATTGTCTAATCCGATTTCTGTGCTTATAAGGCTGTATGCTTGCTACCTAATGATTTTAATGATCATTAATTCTCCAAGGGCATTCCATTGATGGATAATTTGCATTCCTCTGAACAAAAGGAATTTGTTAACTTACAGCTTTTGACCATCCAAAGGATAGTTAGGACATGACCCTTCTTTAATAATAAAGATGACTTTATAAGATTTTTATTAACTGCTAATCTAGAACTTCACTATTAAGGCAGCTAGATCAAATAGAGTTCCAGACCTAAAGTCAGGAAAATTCATGTTCCTCAGTTCAAATCTGGCTTAAGACACTCACTAGACAATGATCCCGGGCACATCACTTCACCCTGTTGCTTCTATTTCTTTATAGGTAAAATGAGAAAGGAAATGGAGAAGGAAATGCCAAACGAGTCCAGTATCTCTGCCAAGAAAATTCCAAAAAGGATCACATAGAGTTAGACACAGGTTCCTGAAGCAACCAAATACTACTCCCCCCACCCAAAAAACAAACAAACAAAAAAAAATTTACAAATGAATACATAAAAGAGCTTCATTGTATCAATTCTAGAATATAACCTACATAGGAAGGCCATTTTCCTTCTTATCAATTCATCATATTCTTATCTTTTTATTTCCCGTGAAATTTGCATTTAGTCAAATAGTTTAATTTTGTTCATTATTTCCCATGACACATTAACTCTTTCTAATCATTGAGTACATTAAAACAGTGCTGGCTTTCTTGAGAAGAAATAGAGATCTGAATATATTGGCAAATTTCTGCAGGCAAAGCTTGAATGCTAGGGAAGAATGGCTACCCTGAGTGTTTAGTGAAGGTATCTTTGTGCACAGTAGTTTGTATTAATCTATGCAAAATTTAGCTTGAAGGGCTTCTTTCATTGCTAGAATAGTTTTACAAGAGCTCTAAGAGAATTTGGTTGATTGATTTTTATGAATTTATTCTCCACCTATTAAATACAAAATGTCTCCAATGGTCTAATTTTTTATCTTCCCTTTCCATCATTGGAAATAGTCCATATTAGAGTAAAAGATGACAAAATAACAATATCATTAAATATGATAGAGTATTACATTTGTGTTACATCCATGTTATAACTAGGTATGAATATTTAAAAGAAACAGCAAATTATTAACATGTTCAAACAGATCATCAAAGAAGATACATCTTTTTTATTTGATACCTTTAAGAGAATTTGTAAAACTTTAACTCTTAAATATTTACAGGTCAAATATGTCCCATCTTTTTCAGATCTATTTTAATTTTTTGTAGGGGTTTCAAATTTTTTTATCACTCAAGCTAAGATTATTTGGGGGAACTGTACAAGTCCTGGTACTTATCCAGGCTACTAGTTACTGGTAAAACTAAAGTTCAAACTCAGGCTATATTTATTCATGGCCAATGAATCAATTCTTTTTTTTGGGGGGGGGGTGAATCATATTTCCATCTCTCTCTCTCTCTTTCTCTCTCTCTCTATCTGTCTGTCTCCTCTTTGTCTGTCTCTGTCTCTCTGTCTGTCTGTCTCCCCCCATAATCTACACAAGGACACAAATTATAATTTGAATGATGCAAAGCATTAGATTGACTTGATCTGTAATAATGATAACCAACAGAGCATTTTAAAGTTTACAAAGGATGTATATACATTATCTTGAGTTTTACAATCCAGGGGAAAAGATAAAATTAATATTATTTTACATTATATTTATAGATAAAGAAACTGAGTCTCAGAAAGAGCAAATTATTTTTCTCTGATTACATATCTAGAATGTGCCAGAGTTGGTATTTAAACTCAGGGTTTCTAACTTTAAACTTGTTCCATATTTTCTCCAGCATGTTATATATTAATCACAAAATTTTGCTTTTTATAGCTCTTAAAAAGGCACAAGAAAGTTTAGAGTAGCTGTTAACCTATGTCAAAGGCAGTATGTAAACCTGGTTCTGTCAGACCCCAAGTTTTATTCTCTCTTTCTCCAGTATACCCTGTTAACTATCTTATTTTTTTAAACTTGTAAGGGGCAACAAATCCAGAGCATATATTTCTCCAAAAGAGATATAAATTTAAACAACAGCAATAAAATCAATGTTATGATAGTGTTTATACAAGTGATCAGAAAATAATCTTGGAGTTTAGATTTATTGATTTCTGTAACAGTAGTTCCTCTTGAATTGAGAACTATAACAAGAGCATCAAGGAAAAATACCTCACATACTAAAGAATAAACTTTTGGAGGATAGCCACTGTGAATTCAGCACATGGATTCAGCCCAGTGTTTTATTTCTTATTGGCCTCCTGGTTATTTCTGAATTTCATCATTTTTTGAGTCATGCTTGACATATGAGCATCTGCTGTAATGGATGCTAAGTGAAATTTCTCCAGGGACTCCCAACAGCAGCCCTTTCTTTATAGGGGGAGGGTACCAAGAGGTAACATTCTTTCAGTGTCTGGAGTTGCTAAGGCAGGAGTAGTTCAGAACCCAGGATGGAATGCTCTGATTTCACCCTTAATTTTCTTTTGGGTACAAATTGGTTCCAGGTCAAGATCATAGCAAGATAATTCTGATTGGTCATTACATTTTCTCCAGAGTGCCTTTTACCAGTATATATTCAATTTTGTGCAGCTAATTCACATTATTTTTAAAGAATGTTTTCTTTATATTTTTACATATTCCTTCTTGTCCTCTATTATAAATTGTTCTAGACCAAAGCTGTGTGTTTTGTTTCCTTTGTATTCTTACCCCAAACCTCCACTCTATCTTTAATAATATTTTGCAAACTGAGAATTCTCAAGTATATGTTGTAATTGTGGATTTACATAATTTGGATACATATTGATTGAACTTAGAATGTCAAAATCTCATTCTGTGATGAGAGAAGAAAGCTTATGCATCAAATAAGGCTAAAAAGGAGGGTTTGTCCTTCAGAATTCCATCCCAATTTGATCACTCCATGGCACATCCCCACACCAACTCAAGGAACTACCCTAGATATTGTTAGTTTGCAGTTTTTTTGGTGACCTATCCCTTATCTCACAGATATATAAAGTAGAAGTCTTTTTTGTTGTTGTTCAGTAGAGGGTGAAGGTTATACTTACTGATGATTAAAAGGGAGTAATAACCTTGTGAAGAGAAATGAATATAGTTTTCAAAAATGAATCCCTATCCTTATGCTTGACCATGACATAAAATCAAGAGTGGGTGGTTTATTCAGCATGAATCATGCTTGTCTCCTTCCTTGGGAGGATCTGAAGGTGTCCACAACTCACTTTTTTATTTATTTATTTTTTTTTAATCCTAGAGAAAATTTATTTATTTTAAATACATACTTATTAATATTTTATTTATTTAAAACCATTACATTTTAAAATACATACATTTTCTCCACTAGAGATCTTGTCTGAGCTTTTATCTTAGAATGGAGATAATCTTGAGCTTTGTATTCCAGGAAAATGTAGAATGCTAGAAGCAAAGCCTCTGAGATCCCCCACCATGGCAGCAATGCTTTAAATATGACCCAGAGAGAAACTGGGTCACTGTCTTTTAAGAATTAATCCATTTGACTTTAGAGAAGCTCCTTATGAAAGATCTGAACATCTGAAGATGGATTTCTCTACCCACAACAACTCAAGAAGTCTACTTAAGTCATCAAAGATTGTAAGGGAATAGTCCTGAAGATGAAATACCAATTCTTTGACATATTGAAGTAAAACATTATAGTGCATAATGTTAACTGCCTCCTATTTCATCTAAACTCTTGGAAGAGAGAAAATAATTATCATTTAAAGGAAGTATGTTGTAGTGTATACCATGAGGTACTTTGAATTAGGAAGATATGGATTCAAATGGTTCTTATTAGTAGAGTCTTTTTAACAAGTTACTTAAATTTTTTGGGCCTTACTTCTTCAAATTAAGAGGGAGTTGTACCAGATAGTTTTAAGGGCTCTTCCAGATGTAAAGATAAGATCTTAGGCATTCTATTATACTATATCAAAGCCAAATTCTACCTGAATATAAAAAAAAATTACATTTAGGAAGATTCTGGGCCACTTAATTCTATTTAATTGTAGTTAGCCACATAAAAAATATTGCTTTAAATCATGATGGAGTGTAACATGAAAACCAATAACATTGTAAGTATATGGGTGAGAATTTGGACATTATATTTTATCTTTTGGGGAGCATTAGAATAGTCATATAATTTCATGACAACCTCAAAGCACACCAGAATTCTCAGTTTACAATAAATCCCTGTATTCTGTGAGTGCTTAATAGACAGTGGAACTTTTTTAGATATTTTAAATCACATCATAAATATTATGATTACTTATTTGTGAAAGGGAAATCCCCAACTCTTCAACCTGTGGTTTTGGTAATTCCTGCCCTGGTGCTGATGACTATTTTTTTTTAACTTGTTCTCAGTTAAAAGGAAAGACAAAATAGATTGATTGAATGAAAGAGAAGGCATTTATAAAGTACTTATTATGTGGCAGGCATTTTGCTTTTTTTTCATTTCTAATATTAGATGACTTCTGAAACTCTTTCTAGCCCTTTATCTGTAAAATAAAAACTAAAAGTGGGATTTCATAAGTCATGCCACTTTCCTTTAAACTTTCACTGAATTTGTTAAAAGGAATGGAAAGTCTGCTACTTTCAAAGTATCAGGCTTAGAAGATTTTTTTTTAATCTTTTATAACTCTAATTTCCTTTGTAACTGGTTTTATGTTGAAAAACCACCTAGAGACCAGTGGACTCTTTAGGAAGGAATTTTCCATTATCCTATAGAAACCAAAAGATAGATTCTCTTCACTCTCCCTTTATAATTTCCCTCCCCTTCTTCCTCCCTAAAATCCCTTTCAGTCCTGGGCCAAATCAGATAGTAATGTAGAGGGAAAATTTTCTTTTGCCATCCTCTCTGTGGTTAGGATGACGGAAAATGTTGTGTTCATCAGGCCTGAGCTTCTGGCAGCTGCTGTTTTGGCAGCAGTCGGAGTAATGATGGAACCAAATATCATCTGGCCTCTGAATGTTTGGAGAATTTTGTGTTTGATGTTATTGAATATATTCATCTAGTCAGATACAGAAATGTATTGTTTAATCTTGCAAGAATGCATACAGGTTATTCCCCTCAATATATTTCTCAGAGTTCTGTCTTTTAGTGATAGATGCCCATTGCAGTTGCTGTAATGGAAGAAGGACTCTGGCTGGGAAGAAAATCTTCTGCCTCAGTTTCAGCTTAATCTGCTGAAATCCTCAGGGAGATTTTGAAGAGTTTCTTCAAGTGAAGGAATAGTGAAGAGTTTCTAAATTTTTTTGTTGTGTTCAAATTGTTATACCTATCACTAATTAATTCCCTCAATGTAGATTTTGCTATTCAAGGTGGGAATCAATTTCAGTAATGGGCATTTTTAGTGTAGAGGGCTTATTTGTGGTGTTTAGAAAAAAAAAAATCTTATCTTGTTGCTTCTAGATAGTGCTGATTCTATTAGCCAATTATTCAACATTAAATTGCTTAATTCTTCTTCTTACTATAGATTTTAAATTTGCTGTACTGGACCCTTATAGCCATCAAAATTGATTAATTTTCACATGCTACTTTTAGTATTTAATGTAGCATTTTAATTAGAAATATATGTGTATGTATACACACACACACACACATATATAATCTGACTTATAATGCTTCAATAATGAAAATTTTTTCTTCTTAACATCCCTTTCTTATAGTTATTACAAGGGTATCTTAAGAGTCCCTCTCCTCCCCCTCTCCCCCATTTTTATAGAAGGAAAGAATACCCTTTACTTTGCAGGGGTTAGAACTCAATTCTGTTCCTCCTCTTTTCCAGTCTGAAGTACTTTAAAACAAAACAAAACAACAACAAAAACAACAACAACAAAAACCAAACTGACTACAAAAGTACCAAAAAAACTTTGGCTGAAAGGCAGGAAAGGGATGAAACTAGATAGAATCAGGAAATTAGCCAGTGCTTGTTTGGGCATGCTTAAAAAAATGAAATGTGTCTGATGCAAGTACTAGATACTCTCTTGGAAATCAGTCATAGTACCCCAGGATATAAGCTACATGTCTCATTGCTTTAATGTATATTTATTAAATTCCCTAATTATTTGAAAAATATAACTGGCTCTCTAAGGTTATTTACCTTGCTTTGAGGATTGGTAAATGCAACACACAAACACACTTAATTTCCATCCCCAGTCTCTGACAGCATAGTAGAGGGTCATTAAATGATACTAACCATCTCCCATGCTTGAAATACATTCTCCCATTGCAGCTGTCTCTTGAAATCCCTAGCTTCCTTCAGTGATTAGTTAACTTTCCCATCCTATATTATCTTTACTGATACTCCTAGCTGTTAGTGCATCCTTCTGAAATTAATATTTATTTATTATAAAGATTATATATGCATACATATAAATACATGTATACATAATGTGTATGTATGTTTATAGATATATATAGAGAGATATAAATATAAATATATATATGCCTATACTATATATACATACATATGTATAAGTATATACTTACATATATTTTGCATGTATGTGAGTATATATATCTTGTCTTCTCTTCCCATCCCCCTAATATAGTAATATGAATTCCTCAAGGGCAGATACTTTTTCATTTTGACTTTGTATTCTTAGAACCTGGAACATAGTAGGTATGTAACAAGTTTTATTGAAATTTAATAAATCACAACATTGAAGGAAGTAATTGGCTTGAAGTTCATTTGAGCTCTTTGATTATGTTTTCAAAATTAAATTTCCAAAATCACTTGTCCAATATTATTTTTTCTGCAGATAAGAAATTCCTCATCCCTCCCTCTGTTTATGTTCCATTATCTAATTATTTTTACTAGCAATGTGGTATTTTATCTTCATTAGGTTTTTTTTTGTTGTTGTTGTTGTTGTTCATTTGGTTCACTAAATACACTATTGGTCTGTCCTTTTTATAACCATGTTGGTTCATGTTACTGAAAACACTAGGATCCTAGCATTCTCTCAACTAAACCATCACCAATGTCAATTGGTATGTCAATAATTACTTTTCCTATGGATCAGATGTCATCGACATTTACTACTGGTGGTAGTGGAAGATTGTACACTCATGACTAGATCAAATAGAAGGGAATAATTTGATGGATCATAACAGCTGGGACTCAGTAAAATGTCTTTTAAAAACTGGTAGGGATAATAATTCTGAGTCTCTGCTGTTTTTATTAGCATTGAGATAAGTAAGGACAAATAAGACTATCTAATGTCACAATAATTCTATGATGTTTTGGTAAAATCCAAGTAATGAGTAATGAATATTTATATACTTTAGAGTTAGCCAACATCTATGATGTTTATCACGAAGGAACATTTCAAAATCGGGGGAAAGAAGAGATCATTTTTGTGTCTTTTGGTAGAAAAAAGCTTAAAAATATATTTCTCAAGTAGAAATATCATTTTAGGAATTGAGATTCTTAAATTCATTTGCTACATATAATCCCTGACTCTCTAAGGTCAACATCTGATCTTCCCCCATGGTAGTCTACAAAATCACTTAAATTCCAGGTCAAATTAAAAGGTACAGTTTTTTCAATGAAGGCAACAATTTCTTCAAAAGTAGACACTACGATATACATTCTATTGAAGTTAATAATGATACAATATAAGTTTTCCAGATGCAGGGATTTGAGGTAAAGCTAGAGAACTGGACTGAGTCACAAATGACCAGGATTACAATGCTTAGAAGCCAATAAATATATCAAATCAAGACTATTATTTTATTCAATTCAAGCCTTTGCTTCTTGCTCATTTGTGAAACTTAGAAACCTAAATTTAAAATTAGAGTGATACAACAACAACCAAATGAAGTTGGAATCAGAGAACATGAATTCAAATTCTGGCCCTCCAAATTACTAACTGTAAGATCTTAGGGAAACCATTTAAATTCTTCAGGTCAAAGTTTTCTCATCTATAAAATGAAGGTATTAGTCTAGATGTTCTATGAGTTCTCTTCAAGCTCTAAATCTATGATTCTACAATTAATTCTCATTTCAGGAAAATTAGAAACTTTAACTTTGACTGTGTAAAACCAACCCCTCTATCCTTTATTCCACTAATGCCAAATTCTAGCACTGCAATATCCTGAAAGTCAGAAGTCCTAACAATTAACACCTATGTCTTGTTTTATTCACATATTCATTCATCAAATATTATTATATATTAAATGCTCCAAGCACAATGTGCTTGATGTACAAAACAAAATATAATAGAACTAAAGCCAAATAAATAACAACAATGAAATAGATCTTTCCTTTAAATAACTTTTATTTTAATGGAGGGAAATACCACATACAGAAATAAATAAAGATGAAATACACATGAAATAAATTCAAAATATGAAACATAATAAATAAATAATAAACATTAACTCTTGACTGAAAAATCAGCTTCACATATACAAGATGGGGAAATATTGATCAGAAAGCAGTTTGTCAGAAAAAAAAAAAGATTTGAAGGGTTTAGTTGGTTCATGGTCAATATAAGTCATCATTTGACATAGTAACAAAAAGACAAATCTGATTTTAGTCTTTGTTGAGATCCATAATTTACACAAAGAAAAAATTTACATTACTCTGTTCTGATCTGATTCTTGAAGTACAGAGTTCAGCTCTTGATGCCACCAACAAGCTCGTGAAAATCCAAAACAGCACAGACAAGATGATAAAATACCTGTTTATTAAAAGATAATTTTAAGGAACCTGGGGGTTATTTAACCTAGAGAAGGGAAGATTGAGGGGAGTCTGAAAGTTGTATTCAAGTATTTGACAAGCCATTAATTAGAAAAGGATCAGATAGGGTCTATTTGGCCTCAGTGAACTAAACCTGGAGCAATGGGTAGAAATGACAAAATGTCCCAACATTACCCCAAAATGGGCATGACTGCCTCAGTAGATAAGATTTTATTTTGATAGAATTAAAATAATCTGAAAAGTACTTTACAATATTAAAGTGCTATAATTAAATAATGGGTTTCCCCTCTTTGGAGGCCTTAAAAGTGATTATATGACCACTTATTTATTATATTATATCAGGATTCTTCTCAAGTGTGGGTAGAGTTAGATAGTTATCTAAGTTTATCCTGAATCTAAATTGTATAATTTTTATAGGATCTCAAAAGTCACATGATTGCATTTGGTAGACCATTGCACTCTGGTATTAGCACAACATTTTGCAATGATGGTGTCATTCCAAATTCTCATTGAACAAAAAGTAAAATTAAAACAAATAAACAAAAATATATATATGAAGAAGCTAAGTAGCATAGTGGAGAAAGAGTGTTGGGCTGGATTCAAGAAGACTTGAATTCAAATTCAATCTCAGATGCTCACTAGCTATATGATTCTGGATAGTCACTTACATTCTATTGGCCTTAGTTTTTTTATCTGTAAAAAGAAAATAATAGACTGTTGTAAAGATTAAATGAGATATTTCAAAGTTCTTACAAACCTTAAAGTACTATATAAATACTAGTTATTTTTATTAAGATTTTCTATTCCACCATGGGACAAAACTGCTGAGTCAGAAATCCTGCAGTGTTTCAACCTTGCAGCTATGTATAAGAAGAGGAATAAGAGTCTGCCAATATTGCTAGTGGAACAGAGGCAAGAGGATTGTCAGTGCTTGCAGCTATAGATTAAAATATCCATTTTCCCAAAAAGACTGAGAATTTTCCTTTTCTTTAGGTTAGAATTAAATTGGTTGATGTTGTAACAAATATCCCTGAGGAATGCTTTCACTTTTTCATTCCAGGTGCAAAGGAACAAGTAAAAAACATGAAGATAAGAAAATCGAATCAAGCAGGATCAAAGAAGGTTTACTGTTATAATTTGCTCCACCCAAGAGTCCCTTTTTGAAACTGCCAGGTGTGAAGCAGTGGGATTCTGAGGTAAGATATGGAGAAAATTGCCATATTGATGATTTTTCCCATCCATATAACCATGAAGATAAATTATATATAGGCAATCAGGCCAGCTGAGCTGTTGGTGTGGCAGAGTCAGATTAAAACATGGATAATGACCATTCATGAATTGTTGAGTTATCTGACCCCCCATCTTGTATCTAAACCACTACTACTTTTATAGGCAGGGCTGGATCTTATTCCTTCTTTCAGAACATATCCCCAGGACCTGGAATGCTGCGTTGGAGAGTTAATGTGAATGGAACTTTTCTACTACCTTTGGAGTATTAATATAGTTTGAAGATTCCCAAGTCATTTTCTTTGTATATAGATAGCCATATATAGATAGCCCTTTCATTCAACCATGTGTAGATAGTCTGTTGAGATATTTCCAACATCATTTTTTTTTCCTTTTTCTTAAAAATTCATCCAGTCCTTTCATGATTAAAAAAGGCACAAGGTGTAAAGGTGCAGACTTGGTTCAAAATGGTCAAGATGTAAGAAGATTCAGTAAAATATCATGTGTATCTAGAATGATGTGGCAAGTCCAAATATATTATAGAGCCATCTTCAAACTTGTACAATAGTACATGTATGCATAGGATAGATAACTAACTTTTTGCCCCATCATTTGCCCCATTAAAAAATTTCATGTAATCAACTTAGTTGGAGATAGGTCCTATGGGAATAGGATGCTTTGCAGATTTTCAGAGACCTGTAGATCAGTCTGAGTAACTTTTAAGTTTCCTCCTGGATAGGGAAGTATAGAGTGATAAAGATATAGGAACATTTTAGAGAACACCAATAGTTGCAGACTCTAAATCCTGAGGAGACTAAAAACAGACAGTCTCCAGGCGAATCCCCAAAGGAGGAGATCATCTCTTCCTCAGCACAGATGAACCTCATAGAAGTAATTAAAAAGGCTCTCACAAGGGAGCTAGAAGAAAAATGGGAAAAGCAGAGTGAGGTTTGGCAAAAGAGCCTGGAGAAGTCAGTTAAAGAGAGAGTGGATAAAGAAGTAAAATCCTTGAAAAATAGGATTGGTGAACTGGAAACAGAAAATAGCTCTCTAAAAAACAAAATTGGCGAAATGGAAAAAAATTCCACAGAACAAAAGAACTCAATTGGACAATTAGAAAAAGATCTTAAAAAAGTGAGTGAAGAAAATACTTCAGTGAAAATCAGGGTCGAACAAATGGAATTGAATGACTCGAGGAGACAAGAAGAATCAGTCAAGCAAATCCAAAAAAATCAAACAATGGAAAAGAATGTGAAATACCTTCTGGGGAAGACAACAGACCTGGAAAACAGATTCAGGAGAGACAATCTGAGAATCATTGGACTCCCAGAAAAGAATGATGAAAAAAAGAGCCTGGACACTATTTTCCAGGAAATTATCAAAGAGAACTGCCCAGAAGTCATAGGAACAGAGGAAAAAATAAACATTGAAAGGATTCATCGATCACCCACTGAAAGGGATCCTAAAATCAAAACACCAAGGAATATAGTGGCCAAATGCCAGAACCCTCAGATGAAGGAAAAAATATTGCAAGCGGCTAGAAAAACCCAATTCAAGTATCAAGGAGCCACAATAAGGATCACCCAGGATCTGGCAGCATCCACATTAAAAGATCGAAGGGCCTGGAATATGATATTCTGAAAGGCTAAGGAACTTGGTATGCAACCAAAAATAACTTACCCAGCGAGAATGAGCATCTTTTTCCAGGGAAGAAGATAGACATTCAACAAAGTAAGCGAATTTCATCTATTTCTGATGAAAAAGCCAGAACTTAACAAAAAGTTTGATCTACAAATATAGAACTCAAGAGAAATCTAAAAAGGTAAAATTAATCTTGGGAACTATATTTTGACTATATAGATTATAAAGAATACATGTATACCTTGTTCTAGAAATTGATGTGGAAAGGACATTGTACCAGAAAAAGGGTAAAGTGGGGGTAGTACATCTCATGAAGAGGCATAGGAAACCTATTATATCTGAGAGAAAGAAGGGAGGGGGATGAATATAGTGGGTATCTTACTGCCTTCAGAATTGGCTTTAAGTGAAAAATCTTAAGACATATTCAATCTATGGTGAAACTTCTCCCACCTCATTGAAAAGTGAGAAGGGAAAAGTGAAAAGGGAAGGAATAAGCTAAGCGGAAGGGAATACGGGAACTGGGAGGGAAAGGGGTAAGATAGGGGGAGGAACTCTAAGGCGGGGGGAGGGATACTAAAAAGGGAAGGCTGTGAGAAGCAAGTGGTGCTCACAAGCTTAATACTGGGAAGGGGGGGAAAGGGGAAAGAAGGGAGAAAAGCATAAACAGGGGTTAACAAGATGGCAAGTAATACAGAATTGGTCATTCTAACCATAAATGTGAACGGGGTAAACTCCCCCATAAAGAGGAAGCGGTTAGCAGAATGGATTAAAAGCCAGAATCCTACAATATGTTGTTTACAAGAAATACACCTGAAGCGGGGAGATACATGCAGGTTAAAGGTAAAAGGTTGGAGCAAAATCTACTATGCTTCAGGTGGAGTCAAAAAAGCAGGGGTAGCCATCCTGATCTCAGATCAAGCTAAAGCAAAAATTGATCTAATTAAAAGAGATAAGGAAGGGCACTATATCTTGCTAAAGGGTAGCATGGATAATGAAGCACTATCTATATTAAACATATATGCACCAAGTGGGGTAGCATCTAAATTCTTAAAAGAGAAACTAAGAGAGCTGCAAGAAGAAATAGACAGTAAAACTATAATAGTGGAAGATCTTAACCTTGCACTCTCAGAATTAGATAAATCAAACCGCAAAATAAATAAGAAAGAAGTCAAAGAGGTAAATAGAATACTAGAAAAGTTAGATATGATAGATCTCTGGAGAAAATGTAATGGAGACAGAAAGGAATACACTTTCTTTTCAGCAGTTCATGGAACCTATACAAAAATTGACCATATATTAGGACATAAAAACCTCAAACTCAAATGCAGTAAGGCAGAAATAGTAAATGCATCCCTTTCAGACCACGATGCAATGAAAATTACATTCAACAAAAAAGCAGGGGGAAGTAGACCAAAAAATAATTGGAAAGAGAACACCAATAGCTGCTATGAAAAGGAGGGGAGGGAGTTGTTTGTTTTGTTTTGTACATCACAAGATAATGTTTCTAACAAGTTTCAATTATGCAAATATTCTATTTAAAAATTTTGCAACAATATTCAGTAGGGAAATAGGTTTGTAATTTTCTTTCTCTGTTTTGGCTCTTCAGGCTTTAAATATCAGCACCATATTTTTGTCATAAAAGAAATTTGGCAGGACTCCTTCTTTTCCTATTTTTTTTTCAAATAGTTTATATAGTATTAGAATTAATTGTTCTTTAAATGTTTGGTAGAATTCACTTGTAAATTCATCTAATGATGGAGATTTTTTCTTAGAGAGTTCATTGATGGCTTGTTCAATTTGTTTTTCTAAAATGGGATTAGTTAAGAAATTTATTTCTTCTGTTAATCTGGGAAATTTACATTTTTATAAATATTAACAAATTTTAATTAGTCAGAGATGTTGACATACAGTTGGGCAAAATAGCTTCTAATCCATTGCTTTAATTTCTTCTTTATTGATAATAAGTTCACCCTTTTCATTTTTTGTTGTTGCTAATTTGTTTTTTCTTTCCTTTTGCTAATCGAATTAACCATAGATTTATCTCTTTTGTTGTTTGTTTTTTTCATAAAAAACTAAGTTTTGTTAATTAATTAGTTTGGTTTTTTTTGCTTTTAATTTTATTACTCTTTCCATTGATTTTCAAAAATTCTAATTTGATAACTAATTTTGAGTTTTTAATTTGTTCTTTTTCTAGCTTTTTTAAATTGCATACACAATTTATTGATCTTTGCTTTCTCTATTTTATTCACATAACTATTTAGAGATATAAAATTTCACCAAGAAATGCTTTAATTATATCCCCTATATTTTAGTATGTTTTCTCATTATTGTCATTCTTTTGGATAAAATTATTGGTTATCTCTTGATTTATTGTTTGACTCATTCATTCTTTAGAATTATATTATTAAATTTGCAAATGATTTTTAGTCTATCTTTCCCTGGCTCTTTATGTAATATAATTATTATTGTATTGGTAAGGTCTAGATATGGGGTACCTAAATGAAATTAGGTTTAATTGAGATCTTGTGGCAGGTTTGGGGTACAGGGAGTCAAATAGGCTCCCCTGCAACCCCATTGGATTTGGCGCAAGGCTACTGAGTTAAGTAAGTCTAGAAGCGGGGCAAGAGTCCCCAATAAAAGAATTTATTGGCCCGCAAAGCTAGATTGATAAAAGAGGTTTATTATGGGGTTTGGAAGTAAGGTTAAAGTATAGTAAAGCAAATAGGTGAAGGTAGAGATAAGAAGGGCACCAGAAATAGGCTTCCAGTGGACAGAGGGTCCTGACATGCCAGGTGTAAGATTGGCATGTTTGAGACCTCTGCAAAGGGGGGGGGGGGTCCCAGCTTGGCTCTTTTATAAGGGGAAATTTAGGTAGAGGGGACTGTGCGTAGAGTCTCAAGTTGGCTCAGATTGGGGTGGGGCTGGGACAGGCCCAGATCTTCTATTAGAATTCAAAGGGATCAGGATTTGTGAATCAAAAGGTCCTTGATTGATAATTATATCAACTAGAAGGGGGTGGGAATCAGAAAGAAAGGAATCTTAAAGGGACCACACCTGCATCAGTATTATGATCTGAAAAAGAAGCATTTATTATTTTTGTATTTCTGCATTTGGTTGTGAGGTTTTTATGCCATAATCAATTTTTGTATAGATGTCCTGCTGAGAAAAGAGATATAGTCCTTTCTATCCCTATTCAATTTTTTCCAGAGGTCTAACATATCTAAATTTTCTAAAATCCTATTAAGCTCCTTAATTTTTTTTTCCTTTTTATTTTATGGTTAGATTTTTTTTTTAATAACTTTTTATTGACCAAACCCATGCCAGGGTAATTTTTTACAGCATTATCCCTTGCACCCATTTCTGTTCCAATTTTCCCCCTCCTTCTCTTCACCCCCTCCCCCAGATGGCAAGCAGTCCTATACATGTTGAATAGGTTACAGTATATCCTAGATACAACATATGTGTGCAGAACCGAACAGTTCTCTTGTTGCACAGGGAAAATTGGATTCAGAAGGTATAAATAACCCAGGAAGAAAAACAAAAATGCAAGCAGTTTATATTCATTTCCCAATGTTTTTTCTTTGGGTGTAGCTGCTTCTGTCCATTCCTGATCAATTGAAACTGAGTTAGACCTCTTTGTTGAAGAAACCCACTTCCATCAGAATACATCCTCATACAGTATCTTTGTTGAGATATATAAAGATCTCCTGGTTCTGCTCATTTCACTTAGCATCAGTTCATGTAAGTCTCGCCAATCCTCTCTGTATTCATCCTGCTGGTCATTTCTTACAGAACCGTAATATTCCATAACATTCATATACCACAATTTACTCAACCATTCTCCAATTGATGGGCATCCATTCGTTTTCCAGCTTCTAGCCACTACAAACAGGGCTGTTGTGGTTAGCTCTATCTAATTCTGAGAGGGGGAGGTTGAGATCACTCATTAAATCATTTTGCTGTCTGTTTCTTCCTGTAACTGGCTTAACTTCTTTAAGAATTTGAATGCTATACCAGTTGATGTATATTCATTTAGTATCAATACCACTTCAAAATGTAGAGAGTACTCTTTAATAAACTCCTTCCTTATCTTTTTAATTAGATCTATTTTTTTTACTTTTGTTTTAATCTAAGATCAGAATTATTACCTGTGTTTTTGTTTGTTTTTGTTTTGTTTTGTTTTGTTTTGTTTTTTTGCTTTGGCTGAAGCACAATAAATTCTGCTCCAGTCTTTTACCATTGATCTAAATAGATCTCTCTTTTTGACATGTGTTTCTTGTAAACATTATATTGTAGGATTCTGTTTTTTAGACCACTCTGCTATCTACTTCTATTTTATGGGAGAGTGCATCCCATTCACATTCACAGTTATGATTATTAGCTGAGTGTTTCCCTTTATTTTATTTTCTCCCTTATATAAACTTTGTTGTCTCTTTCTAATTTGCCCCTCAGTATTTTGTTTCTAACCCACCCAGCCCTCAACTCACTAGCCCTTCTATCAAGCCCCTCCTTTTTGTTTTCCCTTTCTCTTCCTACTTCCTCATACTGTAAGATAAATTTATATACCCAACTGAATGCATATGTTATTCCCTCTTAGAGCCAAAACTAATGAGATTAAACTCCAGATAATGCTTATATCCCTGCTTTTTTTTTCTCTTTTGTAGTCTTTTGTGCCTCTTCATGTCATCAAATTTTCCCATTGTACCTCTCCTTTCCTCTTTTTCCAGTACAAACTTTTGCCCACCCCTTAATGTCTTTTTCTTTGACATCATTGTATCAACGTTAGTTAATTCATACCCACACCATAAATCCATGCACTTCCCCTCTTACTTCTCCAATACAATCTACCGTTTTCATTTGGCTGACCTTTCAGGAAAATAGGAGAAGAATGGGATAAAAGAAGGTGTCAAGGATGATAAATGAAAGGGCATAATGGAGGAGGAAGTGATCAGTGGCAAATCACTTTTGAGGAGGCATAGGATGAAAGGAGAGAGAGATTAAATGGGGGGGAGAGATACAATGAACAATATTAATTGTAAAAATAATTGAAATAACATTCTGTGATGAAATATTGTTCTCTGGGAAATGATGAGCAGAATCTCTCAGGAAAAACAAATAAACAAAACTGGAAAGTCCTCCATGAACAAAATGAAAGATACTGTATATAAAGCAATAGCAATGTTCTGGGATGATCATATATAAATGATTTTGTTATATGATAGTGCAATCATCCACAACTACTTAAAAGGACTTAGGATGAAAAATCCTATCCATAACCAGAGAAAGAACTGATTGAATCTGACTACAGATCAAAGCATTTTCTATTTCTCTCTTACTTTTAACTTAATTTCTCTTGAGGATTTTTATTTTCATTAGGGTAAGAGACCTATATTTTCTTTCACAACTTGACTTTAATAAAAAATGTTTTGTATAAATTCACATGTGATTTCTTTCTTTCTTTTTTTTCTTTTTTGCTGAGACAATTGGGGCCAAGTGACTTGCCCAAGGTCACACAGCTAGGAGGAGTGTTAAGTGTCTGAGACCAAATTTGAACTCAGGTCCTCCTGAATTCAGGACTGGTGCTCTATCTGCTGCACCACCCAGCTACCCCTACATGTGGTTTCTTAATTGAGAATGGTGATAAGGAAAAGAACTTAGAACTCAAACATACTAAAAAACAAATGTAAAAAAAAAATGTTTTGAATGTAACTGGAGGAAAATATTAAATAAATAAAATTTAAAAATACACATTTCTCAAGAGTTATAGATATTTTCCCATCTATGAATATTTAACAGTTTAATATTCAAATAATGTGCATTTCCCCCCTTATATTCTTTTCTATGCTTTTCTTGACTACTGTGTTTCATAATCAAATTTTGTATTGTTTTGTTTTGTTTTCAATAGAAATGATTGAAAGCCTCTCACTTTTTTGAAGATTCATCTCTTTTCCAAAAGATGATGTTGACTAAATGGATAGTTGAATCTTGGTTGTAATTCCAGGCCCTTTGATTTTCAGAATATGACATTACAGGCCCTCTGATTCTTTCAAAATCAGAATCAGAATAGGAGCTACCAGATGTAGGATAATCCTCACTGCTGCTCCTTGATAGTTGAACTTTTTGTTCTGGCAGTTTGCAGTATTTTTTTTTTTCTTTGAGAGTATTGTTCTGGAGTTTTTCAATACTGTTTGTTGGGTTTTTCTTTGAGGAATCTCTTTCTGAAGGTGATAGTTGAATTCTTTCAATGAGCATTTTGTCTTTTGGTTCTAGTATATCAGTGCAGTTTTCTTTAATGATATCTTGAAGAATATTATCCAGACTATATATATATATATTTTTTTTTTGGTCATAGCCTTCAGGTTACCAATAATTTTTAAAATTGTTTCTCCTGTACCTTTTTTTTCCCCATTTTGGCTCTTTTTCAATGAGTAATTTTATATTTTATCCATTTTTTTCATTCTTTTTAGTTTGTTTGACTAATTCTTGATGTCTCATAGAGCCATTGGCTTCTATATATGCCCAGTTCTACTTTTTAATGTATGATTTTCTTCAGTTAGCTTTTGAATCTCTTTTTTCCATTTGATTAATTCTACTTTTCAAGGTATTGTTTTCTTCAGTGGATTTTTTTTTTTTTTTTTGGCATTTGGCCAATTGTATTTTTTAAGAAACTGTTTTCAGTCAATTTTTCTCCTTCCTTTTTTAAACTGTTGACTTTCTCTTGCATACCTCTCATGTCTTCTACCTCTTCTGATCTGTAATCTTCCCTATCACCCTTGTAACTTTTAATGGCTAAGGTTCTTTTTTGTTTTTGGTTTATTTTTTAAAATTTCTTTCTTTTATCCTATTTTATGACTTTTAAAGTTGAGCTCTGTTCCTAGGGCACAGGAAGGTGCTGTCTTAAGCTTTTCATGCAATTCTGAGCCTTGGCTTTCAGCACAGGAGCTTGTTTTGTTTGGTTCTTACTCATAGCCAGGGGAAGCCCTACCTGCTTTCTCCAGGCAAAAACTTGGTTTCACAGGCTGGCAATTTGCCTTCTGCACTGAGATTGGAGGCAGCCCCATTAATCTACTCTGCTTCTGATCCAGAAGCCAGGGTCTCAATTGCTGATCTGTTGTGATTAAAATCCTGTCACTGGATTTCCCAGACACTATCCAAGGTTGGCTGTATAACCTTTTCACCCCAGTGAGACTAACATTTCCTTGAAGTCTTTCCATTCTATTTTGAGCTCCAGAAGAGTGGTTTCATTCCATCAGACTTTGTTCAGAGACTTGATGTCATATGATTTTTGAGGGAAAGCTCAAGCAGCTTCCTGCATTCACTTTGCCATCTTGGCTTCAGTCTGGAAACTCCCAAGTTTCAATTATGGAAGTAAAGGTTATGCACCAGAATTATTATAAAACACTGTTGATTGCCAAGATGGCAGAGACAACATGTTTATCTCTGACCTTCTCTACAACCCTCACTAATCATGATATCCATTCTCTGAATTAGCTCTGGACCAGCAGAATCCACAGATATTGGGAGTGCAACAAATTATCAGCAGAAGATATTTTTGAAGATAGCCAGAAAAGATTTGTTTCAATTGGAAAAGAGAATGAGACAGCCAGTGCAACCAACTGAGTACAAACTCCAGCACAGACAGCTCAGAGTCCCAGGATAGTGCAGTCTCCATGTGGCAGTGCAAATTCTGAGTAGCAGAGAATTTATGGGAGGAAAAAGACCAGCAAAGGTCTGTGTCTGTTTCAATCTGAAACAGAAGGGAGATAGCCTAACACAAACAGCTGTCCACAAATGCTAGCGCAGGCAACACAGAGTCCCAGGGATTGCTGACTCTGAGGATGGTGAAGACTCTGTGTGGCAGAGAATCTACAGTAATCTACAGCAGTGTTGACCACTCTGCCCTGGTTGCAAGGCAGTAGATTAGCAAATAAGTTATTAAACATCCAACACAAACACAAAAGATCAATAGTGAATCCCAAAATGCCAGAAGCTCATGGGACCTGGCCACATCCACCCAGCAATGCAGCATTGACCCAGTGCAGCTGCAGCTGCTTGGAAAACCTCTCCCACCCTAAAGACAGACCTTAACTTTATTTTATTTTTTAAAAATATTTTTTATTATAGCATTTTATATGCAAAACATATGCATGGGTAATTTTTCAACATTGACCTTTGCAAAAATTTTTATTCCAACTTTTCCCCTCCTTTCCCCTACCCCCTCCCATAGATGGCAGGTAGTCCCACACATATGAAAAATGTTAAAGTATATGTTAAGTACAATATATGTACACACACACACACACACACACACACACACATATACACACAGTTTTGTTGCACAGGAAAGATCAGATTTAGAAAGGAGGTAAAAATAACCTGAGAAGAAAAAAAAAATCAAGCAAACAGTAACAGAAAGAGTGGAAATGTTATGTTGTGGTCCATACTCATTTCTCAGTTTCTTTCTCTGGGTGTAGCTTGTTCTGTTTATTACAGATCAATTGGAACTGATTTGGATCCTTTCATTATTGAAGAGAGCCACATTCATTGGAATTGATCATCCTGTAATATAACGATCTCCTGGTTCTATTCATTTCACTTAGCATCAATTCATGTATGTCTCTCCAAGCCTCTCTGTATTCATCCTGCTGGTCATTTCTTATAGAACAATAATATTCCATAACGTTCATATACCACAATTTATTCAGCCATTCTCCAATTGGTGGGCATCCCTTCAATTTCTAGTTTCTAGCCACTATGAAAAGGGCTACCACAAACAGTTTTGGACATGCGGGTCCCTTTCCCTTCTTTAATATCTCTTTGGGATATAAGCCCGACAGTAACAAAACTGGATCAAAGAGTATGCACAGATTGATAACTTTTTGAGTATAATTCCAAATTGCTCTTCAGAATGGTTGGATCCTAGCTCTTAACTTTAAAAAAATAGTAAAAAAAGTAAAGAGAACTCTGATGTTAGATAGCTTTTATGGTGAAAGAGAAGAACAGATTTCAAACCGTGAAGAGACTAAAGGCAGATTTTCTCCAGATGAAGCCCCAAAAGGCAATATAACCTGGTACACATCATACAAGACTCTCCTAGAAGAAATTAAAAAGGATCGTAAGTGAGAGCTAGAAGTAAAATAGGGAAAGGAAATGGAAAATTTGCAAGAGGATTTGGAAAAGGTAACACAGAAACTATCTAAAGAAAATTCACTACAAAATAGATTTGGTGAAATGGAAAAAGCATATAACTCATTAAAAGATAGACCTGATAAAATGAAAAAAAAAAAAGAAAGAAAGAAAGCAACTCCCAGAAAAACAGAATTTGTGAAATAGAAAAAGAAAATAACTCATTAAAACACAGAATTTGTGAAATGGAAAAAAAAATCCATAGACCAAAACAACTCATTTAAAAATTCAATTGTACAAATAGAAAAAGAAGTTTAAAAAAAGTAAATAAAGAAAACAATTCACTAAAATTTAGAATTGAATAAATGAAAATGAATGACTCAATGAGACAAGAATCAGTCAAGCAAAAGTAAAAATAATAATAATAATAATAATAAAAATAGAAAAAAAAATACCTACTTACTAAGTAGGTAAAATACCTACTTAGGAAAACAACCAAACTGGAAAATAGATCTAGGAGAAACAATCTAAGGATTATTGGACTCCCTGAAATACATGATGAAAGACACGATCTTTCAGGAAATCATCAAAGAGAACTGCCCAGATATCATAGAACATAGAACTTAAAATGACCATTGAAAGAATTCACCTAATGCCTCCTGAAAGAGACCCCAAAATTAAAATCCCAGGAAATATTGTGGCTAAATTTCAGAATTATTGGACGAAGGAAAAAGTAATACAAACAGCTAGGAAAAAAACAATTCGAAGATCGAGGAGCCACAATAAGGATTACTCAGGGACCTAGCAGCTTCCCCTTTAAAGGATAGAAGGCCCTGGAATCTGGTACTCTAAAAGGTGAAGGAACTTGCAGTGCAGCCAAAAATAAATTACTCTGCTAAAGTGAGCATTTTCTTTCAGGGAAGAAGATAGACTTCAATGAAACTGATGAATTCCATTTTTTTTTAATTAAAAAAAAACAGAGCTAAACAAGAAATTTGACCTCCAAATATAGAACTCAAGAGACGCATAAACAAATAAAAAGAAAAAAAAAAAAAAGAACTCTTGAGAACTGTATTTCTGTTATGGGTATACAATGAGAGTATATGTATAATCTGATTTTATTGTTATAATATAAAAAAGAAACTAGAGATGAAAAGGGGATTGTAACCAAAAAAAGGGGGAAGTGGAGGTAAAATGAGGCAAATTTCATCTCACGAAGAGTCAAAGAAAATATAATTGAGGGAAAGAAGGGAGGGTGACAATTATTGTGTGAATCTTACCCTCATCAGATTTAGCCCAAAGAAAGAATATTAAATATATTTGGTTTCAGGGAGATTATCTCTCATCTTATAGAAAAGTAGGAAGGGAAAGGGTAAAAGGGAAGCGGTAGGCTAAATAGAAGTAGAGGAAAGGTATAAGAAAGGGGGAGGATCTTTAAAGGGGGAGGACTGCTTGAGACAA
The DNA here is from genome assembly GCF_016432865.1 of Antechinus flavipes. NCBI lineage: Eukaryota > Metazoa > Chordata > Mammalia > Dasyuromorphia > Dasyuridae > Antechinus > Antechinus flavipes. The sequence goes on along the minus strand of NC_067403.1, from coordinate 85,076,916 downwards.
ATAGTGCTCATAAGTAAAATACTGGGGAGGAGAGAAAGGGGAAAAGATAAGAGAAAAGTATAATTTGGGGTTAATAAGATTGCAGGAAATATAGAATTATTTTTAAATTAATTAATTTTAAGTATAAATGTGAATGGAGTTAACTCTCCCATAAAACATAAGCAGATAGCAGACTGGATTAAAAGCCAGGATCCTACAATATGTTGTTTACAAGAAACCCATTTAAAGCAGAGTGATACATACAGAGTAAAGGTAAAGGGCTAGAGCAGAATCTATTGTGCTTCAGGTAAAGTAAAAAAGCAGGGCTAGCCATCCTGATCTCAAATCAAGCAAAAGCAAAACTTGATCTAATTAAAAGAGATAAGGAAGGAAACTATATCTTGCCAAAGGGTACCATAGATAATGAAGCAATATGAATATTAAACATTTATTCACTAAATAGTGTAGTATCTAAATTCCTAAAGGAGAAGTAAGAGAGTTGCAAGCAGAAATAGATAGCAAAACTCTAATAGTGGGAGAATCTTCCTCTCAGAACTGATAAATCAAACCACAAAATAAATAAGAAAGAAATTAAAGAGGTAAATAGGAATACTAGAAAAATTAGATATGAAAGATCATTGGAGAAAATTGAATGAAGGCAGAAAGGAATATACTTTCTTCTTGGAAGTTCATGGAACCTATACAAAAATTGACATGAGATTACAAAAAATCATCCCTAGGATAATACACCATGACCAAGTAGGATTACATTAGTATGTACCCACAGAATACTAAGCATTTCTGAACTGTCACATTCCTCTCTGCTGGGAGTCAGTTAGGTGAGATTGAAAAAATGAGTCTTGAACCTATTCCTGTCTCTAATTATGGTTTAAATATACAACTGAGAAGGTCTGAATATAATAACAGAAGGACTAGATACTATATAGCCTAAACTGACTTCAGTATCCATGGGAGAATTTGATGAAGCTGAGAAACTGGGGATAAACTAATGACAAAAGGCATCTTAATTCTTTAATCAAGATAGGTGATTTTTCTCCCTTCTCCACTACAGAAATCTATCTCTATCTTTCAAAAACCCATCCATATCCCTTAGTGAATGATGTCATGGTTCTGGAATTCAAAAAATGATTGCTCAAGTGGTCTAGCTTTGTGAAAGGGTAGCAGTTATACAGGTATTAAAGCAAAGTACAAACCAAGTCTAAATGCTGGTTGAGAATGTGACCATAAATTAGTATGTCATCCAAATAAATGACCATTCCTTGGTCCAATGTGTCTCAGTAAAAATGAAATGTTATGAAACATTGAAAACCACTGGAGAGTTGCACCACCTAAATAGAATGACCTGAATAGCATGTCTGGAATTCAAACTGACTAAAGGGTGTCTGGAAGGCTATATTCTACCCATTGATTTCTCAAATATATATATTGTTGAAACAACCCTTCATATTTCCCATTTCTGTTTCCCTCTCACATAAACCTATTTCAGGCATCTAACTTTATATTTGTCATTTACTGCTTTAGTTGATACAGAAAATCTGTAGTCAGCAGAAAGTTTATGAAAACTTAAAACACTGAGTCATCAGTCATCATGATATGACCTTAATTGTCCTTTTTTCCCAACCCACAATTAAGACTGAGTTTCCTGAAAGTGAGGTGGATAGAGGATATAAACCCTTTATAAATGTTCTTATATAAAACTTCTTGAAATCTGAGATTTGGATATAAAACAAATAATATCTGTGGCAATATGAGTTTTTGCAAAAAGCAGCAGTATGCAGTGGTATCGTGAAATACTATTCTGTGTCCTTTATACTAAATGGTCCTATGAAAGAATATTGTGGGGTAGCTCATGCTTTTCTGGTTTATGAAGAGGACTGTGCTATTATAACAGCTGAGAGTGTGCTTTAGCACATGACAATTTTACTAGCAATGTTATTTTAATGATAAAATTTTCTGACAAACATACTGCCATCAATTATTTGTCAATAAATTTTCCACCTAATAATAAGCCACAAGTAAATGAACTATGTCAAGTCATACAACTCAAAAGAGGAACTAACATTGTCAAAAGTAGAAAATGTGAAATGTTCTGAAAAACAAAGTAACAGAGGGTTAGTTCCTCATCTAACAAAATTTCAAAAACTTTAAAATTCATAATTAGATATAGAATCCCCTATATTAAGGGATTGGCATGGCAAGGCCACAAGAACAAGTGAACTAGTGCTTTTCTATTGATACTCTAAATTGAAATCATGAGGACCAAGCACAGATTTCCTTAGGCAACATGGGTTTCAGAGTAGAGTAATTTGAAGCTTGATTAGAAACTTCATGGGCTCTGGATCATAGTCTACTTTGCCATAACAGTGCTACATAGAGGTTGTCTGAATTTTGTCTAATTATATTGCTAAATGACAAAAGATTTTTTTTCTTTCTTTTTTTTTTTTTTATATGAGGGGGATGAAAAGGAAATATGTTTCTATTTATAAAAAAAAAAAATCTTTTTAAAATGTAAGATGCCTTCATTTAAACCCCAGAAACAATTATCTTAGGCACCATAGTAAATATTAGGCTATTGGGTAGAGTTCAGGTGGAGAATAGTTAATGACAGACACAAGAAAAATTCCTTGCATAGCCTGTTGTCTCACACTGCCAAGAAAACATGATGATGACTTTTGTTTGTGATAGGTAAACAAAATGTAAGTATAGATTAGATTTCTTAGAGTCATAAAACTCAGACCTGGAAGTAACCTTAGAGATTGGCTCATTAGTCTACTTCCTTATATTTTATACATAAAAGAACAAAGCCTTAAAAATATTAAGTAGTTTGTCTGAAGTAATAGAACTAAAGAACTAATTCTGGGTTGGTGTTTAAATTATAGGACTCCAAGTCCAACCCCCTCCAAAATACTATGCTTGAGCCAATGAAGGAAGGCAAATTTTCTGATGCTCAGTAGCACTGGTATGAGGCTACTCTAAATGCACCCAAATCCCATGATTTTGCAAGTTTTAATGCAAGTTTTTCTTCTCTTAAGACTTTTTTTTTCTTAGTGAAGGAACGTTTCCAGAATAGATGCTGACAATAATTAAAAGATAATGATTATAATTCTTATTTCTTTTATGTTATTTTCATTATAAACATACAGACACAGACACATAGAGTCCAAACCTACTATTACTGATCTAAACTGTTTGAATCTGGTTATAGTCCTTTCCAATGGATTTAAACTCTTTCTATCTTTTTTATGCCCTTTGAAAATAATTATTGCTATTAATTTTTGTTACAAGTTTAAATTGTTTCAAACCTTGCTAATTTTTTTTAAATTGGATTAAATCTATTGAAATGTGTTTAAACTCATTGGTAGTAATTGTCAGTATTACTTATTTTAAAGTTTGTTTTTTATTACTTAGAATGAATTTGATCCAGTCTAACTCACTTAAAACCTTATTAACACAGTTTAAATTAAAATACATTTTGAAATAATATCTGTTGAAGATTTGGTTTTAAATAATTAGAATAGTTGCATTTGCATTAAGTGAAATGTATGTGTAATTTTGGATCAATTTATTTCAATAATTTAAGAATTTGAGATCTCAGATCTCATCAATTCATATAAATCCTCCAATGGTGCAATGGTGTGTGCAAATTATGACTCAAGTATGGCTTCTCTTCCTTTGTAATTTTTGTCCATATTCTCCAGTAGATATATTCAGTCTGATGTGATTTTTAAAGATTTCTTGAATTGAATGAATATATAATGGAGCATGTGGGCTGTCAGATGGTTTTTGTTGTTGTTGTTGTTGTTGTTGTTGTTGTTGTTTTTTGGTCAATATTTCTCTTGATCAGTGGGCTGTTATTTTTTTTTTTTTAAGAAATCATATCCCCTTCAAGTAATAAGATTGAGACAAATTCCCCCACACAATTCTTTGTTGACAGTATGTTGCAGCTGATTTATGCCATGTATGTATTGTCTTCTAGGTAATGCATAGCTTTAATTCTTCATAGGTCATGGTTTTCTATGATTGTCATTGTCTGTCTCTCTCCCTCTCCGGCTCTCTCTCTTTTTTTCTCTGATTTTTGTCCTCTTTCTGTACACAAAACAAGTATAATATAATGAGGCAGGGTTTACTGTAAGAGAATGGGAAAAGTTGAGTCACTAAAGAACACATAAAGAAATCAATGCTTAAGCTTTGAAATTAAAAATTCTAAAAGAGGTAGAGATGAAGAATAAATTTCATATAAGAATATCCCGGGTAAAAAACAGGAAAAAGAAGTATTTAAGAAACTACTAAAGGAACCTTTTGGTCAAATTATATATTGTATGAGTGCAACTCATTTTATTAAGAATGGAAGGTGGGTACTATGGGTCAAAAACAGAAGGGAAGGATCATCAAGGAAGGACTTCAGTGGAGGCATATTACTATTATTCTGTGATTTTTTTTTTTTTACACAGAAGCTTATCTTTAGTCCCAAAAGTTTACTTTGTTAAAAATCAATTGACACTTTTGAATTTGTTTAAACTGATCTAAATTTGTGTTTATCATTAATCTTATTACTGGTATTTTGTTTTTATTGTTCTAAAAATGTAATTAGTTCTAGTGTGTTGAGGCTCTAGAATAAAGTTATTGCTTATTTTGTTTCCATTATTAAAGATTTCAAACTATTTAAGTTCTTTCAAACCAGATTGAATATTATTAAACTGGTTTTAAAAGTTAAATATATTTTTAATGCTTTAGACTGGTATTTATGACAATTTTTATTTCTATACTTTGACTTTATTATTATTACAAGATCCCAACAAATTTTAACAAATATAAACTGTATCAATTTTTTTAAAATAACTTTTTATTGACAGAACCCATGCCAGGGTAAATTTTTTATTTTTTATTTATTTTTTTTTTTTTTTTATTATTTTTTTTTTAATTTTTTTTATTTTTTTTTAAAATTTTTTATTTAATAATTACATTATATTGACACTCGTTTCTGTTCCGATTTTTTCCCCCTCCCTCCCTCCACCCCCTCCCCTAGATGGCAAGCAGTCCTTTATATGTTGGATATGTTGCAGTATATCCTAGATACAATATATGTTTGCAGAACCGAACAGTTCTCTTGTTGCGTAGGGAGAATTGGATTCAGAAGGTATAAATAATCCGGGAAGAAAAACAAAAATGCAGATAGTTTACATTCGTTTCTCAGTGTTCTTTCTTTGGGTGTAGCTGCTTTTGTCCATCATTTATCAATTGAAACTCAGGTCTCTTTGTCAAAGAAATCCACTTCCATCAAAATATGTCCTCATACAATATCGTTGTCGAAGTGTATAATGATCTCCTGGTTCTGCTCATTTCACTTAGCATCAGTTCATGTAAGTCTCACCAAGCCTCTCTGTATTCATCCTGCTGGTCATTTCTTACAGAACAATAATATTCCATAACATTCATATACCACAATTTACCCAGCCATTCTCCAATTGATGGGCATCCATTCATTTTCCAGTTTCTAGCCACTACAAACAGGGCTGCTACAAACATTTTGGCACATACAGGTCCCTTTCCCTTCTTTAGTATTTCTTTGGGATATAAGCCCAATAGAAACACTGCTGGATCAAAGGGTATGCACAATTTGATAATTTTTGGGCATAATTCCAGATTGCTCTCCAGAATGGTTGGATTCGTTCACAACTCCACCAACAATGCATTAGTGTCCCAGTTTTCCCGCATCCCCTCCAACATTCATCATTATTTTTTCCTGTCATCTTAGCCAATCTGACAGGTGTGTAGTGGTATCTCAGAGTTGTCTTAATTTGCATTTCTCTGATCAATAATGATTTGGAACACTCTTTCATATGAGTGGTAATAGTTTCAATCTCATCCTCTGAAAATTGTCTGTTCATATCCTTTGACCATTTATCAATTGGAGAATGGCTTGATTTCTTATAAATTTGAGTCAGTTCTCTATATATTTTGGAAATGAGGCCTTTATCAGAACCTTTAACTGTGAAAATGTTTTCCCAGTTTGTTGCTTCCCTTCTAATCTTGTTTGCATTAGTTTTATTTGTACAAAGGCTTTTTAATTTGATGTAATCGAAATTTTCTATTCTGTGATTAGTAATGGTCTCTAGTTCATCTTTGGTCACAAATTTCTTTCTCCTCCACAAGTCTGAGAGATAAACTATTCTATGTTCCTCTAATTTATTTATAGTCTCATTCTTTATGCCTAGGTCATAGACCCATTTTGATCTTATCTTGGTATATGGTGTTAAGTGTGGGTCCATGCCTAATTTCTGCCATACTAATTTCCAATTATCCCAGCAGTTTTTATCAAATAATGAATTCTTTTCCCAGAAGTTAGGGGCTTTGGGTTTGTCAAACACTAGATTGCTATAATTGACTATTCTGTCTTGTGAGCCTAGCCTTTTCCACTGATCCACTAATCTATTTCTTAGCCAATACCAAATGGTTTTGGTGACTGCTGCTTTATAATATAATTTTAGATCAGGTACAGCTAGGCCACCTTCATTTGATTTTTTTTTCATTAATTCCCTTGAGATTCTCGACTTTTTATTGTTCCATATGAATTTTGTTGTTATTTTTTCTAGATCAATAAAATATTTTCTTGGAAGTCTGATTGGTATAGCACTAAATAAATAGATTAGTTTAGGGAGTATTGTCATCTTTATTATGTTCGCTCGGCCGATCCAAGAGCACTTAATATTTTTCCAATTATTTAAGTCTGACTTTATTTGTGTGGAGACTTTTTTATAATTTTGCTCATATAATTCCTGACTTTCCTTTGGTAGATAGATTCCCAAATATTTTATGGTATCAACAGTTATTCTGAATGGAATTTCTCTTTGTATCTCTTGCTGTTGGGTTTTGTTGGTGATGTATAAAAATGCTGAGGATTTATGGGGATTTATTTTGTAGCCAGCTACTTTGCTAAAATTATGAATTATTTCCAATAGCTTTTTGGTAGAATCTCTGGGGTTCTCTAGGTATACCATCATATCATCTGCAAAGAGTGATAGTTTGGTTTCCTCATTGCCTACTCTAATTCCTTTTATATCTTTCTCGACTCTTATTGCCAAGGCTAGTGTTTCTAATACGATATTAAATAATAATGGTGATAGTGGGCAACCTTGCTTCACTCCAGATCTTACTGGGAAAGGTTCCAGTTTTTCCCCATTGCATATGATGCTTACTGATGGTTTTAAATATATGCTCCTGACTATTTTAAGGAAAAGTCCATTTATTCCTATGCTCTCAAGTGTTTTTATTAGGAATGGATGTTTGATTTTATCAAATGCTTTTTCTGCATCTATTGAGATGATCATGTGGTTTTTGTTTGTTTGGTTATTGATATAGTCAATTATGCTAATAGTTTTCCTAATATTGAACCAGCCCTGCATTCCTGGTATAAATCCTACTTGGTCATAGTGTATTATCCTGGTGACAATTTTCTGTAATCTTTTTGCTAATATTTTATTTAAGATTTTAGCATCAATATTCATTAGGGAGATTGGTCTATAATTTTCTTTCTCTGTTTTCAGCCTACCTGGTTTAGGTATCAGTACCATATCTGTGTCATAAAAGGAGTTTGGTAGGACTCCTTCAATCCCTATTTTTTCAAATAGTTTATATAACATTGGAGTTAATTGTTCTTTAAATGTTTGGTAGAATTCACATGTAAATCCATCTGGTCCTGGGGATTTTTTCTTAGGGAGTTGATTGATAGTTTGTTCTATTTCTTTTTCTGAGATGGGACTGTTTAGGATATTTACTTCTTCCTCTGTTAGTTTGGGCAAGCTGTATTTTTGGAGGTATTTTTCTATTTCATTTAAGTTGTCGAATTTATTGGCATAAAGTTGGGCAAAGTAACTCCTAATTATTGCTCTAATTTCCTCTTCGTTAGTGGTGAGTTCTCCCTTTTCATTTTTAAGACTAACAATTTGATTTTCCTCTTTCCTTTTTTTAATCAGATTTACTAAGGGTTTGTCTATTTTGTTGGTTTTTTCATAGAACCAACTCTTAGTTTTATTAATCAATTCAATACTTTTTTTACTTTCAATTTTATTGATCTCACCTTTTACTTTTAGAATTTCAAGTTTAGTGTTTGACTGGGGGTTTTTAATTTGTTCCTTTTCTAGCATTTTTAATTGCAAACCCAATTCATTGACCTTCTCTTTCTCTATTTTATACAAATAGGCCTCTAGAGATATGAAATTTCCCCTTATTACCGCTTTGGCTGCATCCCATACATTTTGGTATGATGTCTCATTATTATCGTTTTCTTGGGTGAAGTTATTAATTATGTCTATGATTTGCTGTTTCACCCAATCATTCTTTAGTATGAGATTATTTAGTTTCCAATTATTTTTTGGTCTACTTCCCCCTGCTTTTTTGTTGAATGTAATTTTCATTGCATCGTGGTCTGAAAAGGATGCATTTACTATTTCTGCCTTACTACATTTGAGTTTGAGGTTTTTATGTCCTAATATATGGTCAATTTTTGTATAGGTTCCATGAACTGCTGAAAAGAAAGTGTATTCCTTTCTGTCTCCATTACATTTTCTCCAGAGATCTATCATATCTAACTTTTCTAGTATTCTATTTACCTCTTTGACTTCTTTCTTATTTATTTTGTGGTTTGATTTATCTAATTCTGAGAGTGCAAGGTTAAGATCTCCCACTATTATAGTTTTACTGTCTATTTCTTCTTGCAGCTCTCTTAGTTTCTCTTTTAAGAATTTAGATGCTACCCCACTTGGTGCATATATGTTTAATATAGATAGTGCTTCATTATCCATGCTACCCTTTAGCAAGATATAGTGTCCTTCCTTATCTCTTTTAATTAGGTCAATTTTTGCTTTAGCTTGATCTGAGATCAGGATGGCTACCCCTGCTTTTTTGACTTCACCTGAAGCATAGTAGATTTTGCTCCAACCTTTTACCTTTAACCTGCATGTATCTCCCCGCTTCAGGTGTGTTTCCTGTAAACAACATATTGTAGGATTCTGGCTTTTAATCCATTCTGCTAACCGCTTCCTCTTTATGGGGGAGTTTACCCCGTTCACGTTTATGGTTAGAATGACCAATTCTGTATTACTTGCCATCTTGTTAACCCCGGTTTATGCTTTCCTCCCTTCTTTCCCCTTTCCCCCCCTTCCAAGTATTAAGCTTGTGAGCACCACTTGCTTCTCACAGCCCTCCCTTTTTAGTGTCCCTCCCCCCGCCTTAGAGTTCCTCCCCCTATCTTACCCCTTTCCCTCCCAGTTCCCGTATTCCCTTCCGCTTAGCTTATTCCTTCCCTTTCCACTTTTCCCTTCTCACTTTTCAATGAGATGGGAGAAGTTTCACCATAGATTGAATATGTCTTAAGATTTTTCACTTAAAGCCAATTCTGAAGGCAGTAAGATACCCACTATATTCATCCCCCTCCATTCTTTCTCTCAGATATAATAGGTTTCCTATGCCTCTTCATGAGATGTACTACCCCCACTTTACCCTTTTTCTGGTACAATGTCCTTTCCACATCAATTTCTAGAACAAGGTATACATGTATTCTTTATACATCTATATAGTCAAAATATAGTTCCCAAGATTAATCTTTACCTTTTTAGATTTCTCTTGAGTTCTATATTTGTAGATCAAACTTTTTGTTAAGTTCTGGTTTTTTCATCAGAAATAGATGAAATTCGCTTACTTCGTTGAATGTCCATCTTCTTCCCTGGAAAAAGATGCTCATTCTCGCTGGGTAAGTTATTTTTGGTTGCATACCAAGTTCCTTAGCCTTTCGGAATATCATATTCCAGGCCCTTCGATCTTTTAATGTGGATGCTGCCAGATCCTGGGTGATCCTTATTGTGGCTCCTTGATACTTGAATTGGGTTTTTCTAGCCGCTTGCAATATTTTTTCTTTCATCTGAGGGTTCTGGCATTTGGCCACTATATTCCTTGGTGTTTTGATTTTAGGATCCCTTTCAGTGGGTGATCGATGAATCCTTTCAATGTTTATTTTTTCCTCTGTTCCTATGACTTCTGGGCAGTTCTCTTTGATAATTTCCTGGAAGACAGTGTCCAGGCTCTTTTTTTCATCATGTTTTTCTGGGAGTCCAATGATTCTCAGATTGTCTCTCCTGGATCTGTTTTCCAGGTCTGTTGTCTTCCCCAGAAGGTATTTCACATTTTTCTCCATTGTTTGATTTTTTTGGATTTGCTTGACTGATTCTTCTTGTCTCCTCGAGTCATTCAATTCCACTTGTTCAATTCTGATTTTCAGTGAAGTATTCTCTTCACTCACTTTTTTAAAATCTTTCTCTAATTGTCCAATTGAGTTCTTTTGTTCTGTGGAATTTTTTTCCATTTCGCCAATTTTGTTTTTTAGAGAGCTGTTTTCTGTTTCCAGTTCACTAATCCTATTTTTCAAGGATTTTACTTCTTTATCCACTCTCTCTTTAACTTTCTCCAGGCTCTTTTGCCAAGCCTCCCTCTCCTTTTCCCAAGCCTCACTCTGCTTTCCCCATTTTTCTTCTAGCTCCCTTGTGAGAGCCTTTTTAATCACTTCTATGAGGTTCATCTGTGCTGAGGAACAGACAATCTCCTCCTTTGGGGATTCACCTGGGGACTGCCTGTTTTTAGTCTCCTCAGGATTTAGAGTCTGCTCTCTATCTGTGTAGAAGCTGTCAAGGGTTAAAGTCCTCTTCAGCTTCTTGCTCATTCTGTCTATTAATCAGAGACAAACTACCAAAGAAAAACAGAAAAAACTGGAATCTTTCTTTGGGAGGGGGCTGGGTGTGTTATCGAGCTTCCTCTACAGACTGCAGGGGGCAGCAGTGAGGCACTAGCAGGACTGTGCTGCGCCTGCGCTCTGAGATCCCAAAGCGTGCTGAGTCACTGAGGAGGGGGAAGGGGGGGGCGGCCAGGTCCTGAGAGACTCCAGCTGTTTGGGGTTGTATTCTTCAGCCCCGGTGTTTTTAGCTTCTCTGCTGGGCTGTTGACTTGCTGCCGGAGGAAAGTATCCAAACCTGTAGCGAAGCTCTCCCCGCAGAGACGGCTACGATCACTCTCCACCCCCTCTCCAGTCTGCTCCTGTGCCCTCACTGCCGCTGCCCGCCGCCTGCGCCCGATCTAAAACCGCCCCAGCCCTCCAGTAAAGACAGACCTTTCTTGGCGGATCTCAAGGATGGCTTCTCTTGGTAACTATTTGTGGGTTTTTTTCAGTCAAGCATTGATTCAGAGGCTTGTAATGAAATGGATAGTGAGAGAAAGCGTGGAGCTTATGCAGCTGTGAGCCTCCTCTCCGCCATCTTAACCGGAAGTCCCCGCCAGGGTAAATTTTTACAGCATTACCCCTTGCACTCACTTCTGTTCCGATTTTTCCCCTCCCTTCTTTCACCCCCTCCCCCAGATGGCAAGCAGTCCTTTACATGTTAAATAGGTTACAGTATATCCTAGATACAATATATCTGTGCAGAACCTAACAGTTCTCTTGTTGCACAGGGAGAATTAGATTCAGAAAATATAAATAACCTGGGAAGAAAAACAAAAATGCAAGCAGTTTATATTCATTTCCCAGTGTTCTTTCTTTGAGTGTAGCTGCTTCTATCCATCCTTGATCAATTGAAACTGAATTAGCACTCTTTGTCGAAGAGATCCACTTCCATCAGAATACATCCTTAAACAGTATCATTGTTGAGGTATATAATGATCTCCTGGTTCTACTCATTTCACTTAGCATCAGTTCATGTAAGTCTCGCCAGTCCTCTCTGTATTCATCCCGCTGGTCTTTTCTTACAGAACAATAATATTCCATAACATTCATATACCACAATTTACTCAAACATTCTCCAATTGATGAGCATCCACTCAATTTCCAGCTTCTAGCCACTACAAACAGGGCTGCCACAAACATTTTGGCACATATAGGTCCCTTTCCCTTCTTTAGTACCTCTTTGGGGTATAAGCCCAGTAGAAACACTGCTGGATCAAAGGGTATGCACAGTTTGATAACTTTTTTGAGCATAGTTCCAAATTGTTCTCCAGAATGGCTGGATGTGTTCACAATTCCCCAAACAATGTATCAGTGTCCCTGTTTTCCCACATCCCCTCCAACATTCCCCATTATCTTTCCCTGTCATTCTAGCCAATCTGACAGATATGTAGTGGTATCTCAGAGTTGTCTTAATTTGCATTTCTCTGATCAATAATGATTTGGAGCATATTTTCATATGTCTATAAATAGTTTTAATTTTTTCGTCTGAGAATTGTCTGTTCATATCCTTTGACCATTTATCAATTGGAGAATGGCTTGATTTCTTATAAATTAGAGTCAATTCTCTATATATTTTGGAAATGAGGTCTTTATCAGAGCCTTTGACTGTAAAAAATGTTTCCCCAGTTTATTGTTTCCCTTCTTATCTTGTCTGCATTTGTTTTGTTTGTACAAAAACTTTTCAATTTGATATAATCAAAATTTTCTATTTTGTTGGCAATAGTGATCTCTAATTCTTCTTTGCTCATAAATTCCTCCCTCTTCCACAGGTCTGAGAGGTAAACTATCCTATGCTCTTCCACATTATTTATAATCTCATTCTTTATACCTAGGTCATGAATCCATTTTGACTTTATCTTGGTGTATGGTGTTGTGTGGGTCAATGCCTATAAATTGTATCAAATTAATTTGAATATGTTCAAGTGACCTTCAAATAAATTCAAACCTACTAAGCATTCCATATAAATACAATTATTATGTTGCTCTTTTAGATTATGTTTTAACATTATTTTTAGTTTTTAGAATACATTTTTTAAAAATTAAGCAATAAATGTTCAAAACATGTGATGACCACGTATTTAAAATCAGCCGGAGTCAGGAATTCAGGTTAAGAGAAAAATCTTCAATCTTTATTCTCAGTAGAGGTAAGGGGGAATTGTGATAGCAATATGGGCAAGAAGGATTGAGATAGCAATATGGACAAGAAGGATTGCAATAGCATATGGGCAGCTGTAAGAGGAAACCAGCTAGCAGAGGGAGATCTGAGCTGAAGGGCCGTCAAAATGGCAATGTGAGCAGCTGTGTCAAGATGCCAGCCAGCAGTCTCTCTTTCCACTTCTCTTTCCACTCCCTTGCCTCCACCCATCAAAAACATCATTTCCTATACAACACATCAGTACTTGCACAAAAAGTGGGTGGGGGGCCATTCTTTCTCCAAGTGTATATATTAATAGAGTATGGTCCAATTACTATTTACCCTCATGTGCTGGGGACCTCAGTGCATCAACTCAAGCCTCAGCCCATTACACCTCCTGTTTTCTTTTGTTTTAGAACACAGGTGGTCATGCCATCCCTGACTCCTCAGGGAGGTCAGAGCCCCCAACGGGAGGTGACTCCCTCCCTGACTTCTCAGGAATGGAGGTGAAAGCACTAAAAAGAAGATAATCACACCCTCCCTGACATCTCAGGAAGTAAGATGAAAAGCACCAAAGGAAAGTGAAGGTTGCTAGCGGGTTTCTGGGCTGAAGGGTCTTATTATGTACAAACCCATCAGCATGGGAGATATTACACAAGCACATAGCAATAACGCAGAGGCTATTAGTGATGAATCTCCCTACAGTCAGTGCAGGCTTGATGTGGTGTAACAAACATGTAACACACAAGTAACAGTATAACAAACAATATAAATCAACATTGTGTTGTAAAAGATTGCCAGAAGTCCTAGAAGGAGGGTATGCATACAGCAGTCACACATACACCTTCTTCAGCAGCCAAGAGATAGTCCAAAACCAATCTATTGTCCATTGCTTCACATATCAGGGAATCCAATGATCCCAGCAAGTTTTTGAAGTCCTACAAAAGTCTTTTTATGTGTTAGGGAATCCAACGATTCCAGCAGATTTTGAAGTCCTGTAAGAGTCTTATCATTTCTCAGAAAATCCAATGATTCATGAGGGCTTTCATGTCTTATGTCTCAAAGAATCCAATGATTCCTGAAGGCTTTCAAGTCCTACAACAATCTTATGTCTCAGAGAATCCAATGATTACTGAAGGTTTTGAAGTCCAACAATTTTCTATGTCCATGAGTCAAATGCCATAACTGCCATGCTCTTTCATTGGTGAGCACAATCAGCAACAGAACTACCTGATGTTTCTTGGGTCTTCTCCTTCATTTCAAGGGTCTGCTCCATCTCTCTGTGATGGACAAGGCGGATATGGCTTGTTGGCACCCATCTAATTTCTTCTCCACCTGTAGAGATACAAGCAAACCCTCTCTCCCAAGCAGTTAGCCTATCCGGTTCCTTCTATTCACCACTTTCTGGATCTCTCCACATCACTTGGCGATTATCTAAAGATAGTGGAGCTGCTTGCACTGGACACTATCCTTCCAGTGGGTTATAAAACCTGTCTGCTGGAGGCAGTGCATCTTTGTCAAAAATCAAGAAGTTAATAGTATAAAGGGTTAGATCGAGTAGTTCTCTAGGATTACCTGTGGCTCTCCCTTTCTTTTGCTTTTGGAGCAGGGTCTTAATGTCTCTGTTTCTCCTCTCTACTATTGCCTGTCCTTGAGGATTAAAGGGTATGCCAGTGGTGTGTACAATCTTATACTGTGCACAAAAGTGTGCAAAATGTTTGGAGGAATATGCAGGACCATTGCTGTTTTTATTGCTTGTGGCACACCCATAATGGCAAATGCTTGCGTGAGGAATTCAGTAACCACTCGGGCGGTCTCTTTTGCTGCTGGTATGGCAAAAGTGAATCCTGAAAAGGTGTCTACCACAACATGGATAAAAGACAGATGACTGAAAGATTTATAATGGGTCACATCCATTTGCCAGCTTTCATTGGGTCTTAAAACACAAGGGTTCTTCCCTGGAGGAAGTGTAGGAGCATGGAAAGGAAAACAAGCTGTACAGCTTTTTACTATGCTCCTAGCTTCCTCTTTTGTTATCCCAAATTGTAAATGCAAAACTCGAGCAGCCTGATGGTATTTAGAATGGGATTCCTGGGCCTCCTGAAATAAAGGTGTACTGGCTAACATAGTTAAAAGGCTATCTGCTTTTGAATTCCCATCAAAAATAGGACCTGGAAGTCCACTATTTGAGTGGACAAAAACATATTGAATTTGATTCTTACTATTTTAAACATGTTCTTTTAAAAATGTTTCCAATGGTGCTTTATGATTGTTATGACTTTATAAATTTAGTTATGACTAAATAAATATCAAATCAGTCATGATTATTTGAAATTGATTGAAAGCTGTTCAAATTGAGGACACTTTTCACCTTATTAAATAGTTTGAATGCAATTTTATTGATAAATTTATATCTGTTATTTGTTTTCATGTTTAAAATTATTTCAAGTAGCTAAAATTTTGTTGTTTTGTATGTACTGTTTTTATTTTTAAGCATTCTAAGAGTTTTAATAATAATAATAAACATTTTTATTATTATATTATATTATTATTATTATTTCTTTTCCCAAGTCTCTAATAAAGGACTGAGTACAACATGATGGAGGTGACCTTAGATTCACTACACTTCTTGGATAGAAGAAGTGATGAATTGCTTATTTTTTAATTCAAGGATCAACCTCATTAAGTCCACTGAAATTCATCACCAGATTGGCTACAGGATGATGAATTGATGAAAAGGTAGCCAAATCAACTCATGAAAATAATCTATTAAATTTTAGGGAGATAACATTCTGAATTAGTGGCAGTAGAAGATAAAGGCATACTTGCACCAACAATATCTCCCATCATTAAAGGTTTGAAATATCTTTATTATTTTATTTTTCTTATTAAAAAAAAATCTTCAACAGAAGTTAATTTGTCCTAAATCAGATTTAACCAATTTAAATTATTCTAAATCTTTTGACAACAGTTTTAGATAATTCAGGTTGCTGATTAGATTATTTTTATGACTATCATTTTGTTATTTTTAAAGAAAAAATCCAAACCATTTGAAATTGTTAGCCAGTTCTAATTTGTTTCATCTTCTCAGATTCCCCTTCATAGAACAGTGATGGAGGTGATTCCTGTTATCAAGGGTGTCATTAATGGAGTATAAGTTCTTGAAGCTTCTTCTAAGCTGAAAAGGTTTCAGGGATGTAGCTGGTGATGAATCACTGCATATGCCTACCTTCAGACAAAAAATAACAATAATAATTTTCAGCTATAGCATACTCCCAGGCCATTTGTTGAATTATAAAGCAGTTAGATATGTCTAAGTGAAGGGAGTTATCACACTGACAAAATCATAGTCTTTGAAATATTGAAATATTTTCTTCCTATTATGAAAACAAATGAAACTATTTTAATTTGCTTCAAATATGGTAGAACAAGTATAAAATTGGTCCAAGTCACTTCAGAATTATTTAAGCTGCCTTGAACTTGAGATTACAATCATTTTGTAATTCAATTATTTTACCATGTAAAATTTAAAATGTTGATTTGTTTAAACTGCTTGTAAATGATGTGAACCAGCACTTAAACTAGTGCTAACCTCTTTCAACTTCTTGAAAGTAGTTACAACTATCATATTTATTGCTCTTCATCTATTTATATTATTTTATTTATTTTTATTAGTGCTTTTTATTTACAAAGCATATGTATGGGTAATTTTTCCAAAATTGAATCTTGCATAACTTTTTCTTCCAAATTTTCCCCTCCTTCCTCCCATTCCCTCCCCAGATGGCAGATAGTCCCATACATTTTAAATATGTTGAAATACATGTTAGATCCAACAAATGTATACATATTTATATAGTTATCTTGCTGCACAACAAAAATCAGATCAAGAAGGAAGAAAAAGAAAAACTGAGAAAGAAAACAAAATGCAAGCAAATAACAACAGAGAGAGTAAGAATGCTGTTGTGTTCCACACTCTGTTCCTTGATTCTCTCTCTGGATGTAGATGGCTCTCTTCATTACTGCACAAGTGGAACTGGTTTGTATCATCTCAATGCTGAAGAGAGCCATGTCCCTCAGAATTGAGCGTCGTATAGTCTTGTTGTTGCTGTATATAATAATCTCCTTGTTCTGCTCATTTCACTTGGCATCACTTCATGTAGGTCTCTCCAGGCCTCTCTGAAATCATCCTTCTGGTCATTTCTTACAGAACAATAGTATTCCATAGTATTCATATACCATTATTTATTCAGCCATTCTCCAATTGATGGGCATCCACTCAGTTTCCAGTTTCTTACTACTACAAAGAGGGATACCACAAACATTTTTGCACATGAGAGTCCCTTTCTCTTCTTTAGTGTAGAGAGCCAGAACTCTGGAGAAGTATACTTGAAGCAAAGTATTAACTCAGAGGAATTGATGAGACAATGGTTATCTAGTTTACATATACACTTAGTACTTAGCATGGTAATGCAATGGTTCTCTAAGTTCACACATAATCAGTATGCTGTAATGATGTGATTACAATAAGGTATATAAGAGCCAAAAAGGACTGGAAGAAAGACATTCTATCTTCAACTAAACTGGTGGTTCTCCTGCCTTCAGCATTCCTCCACTGAGATGAAGGCCCATCTGAAGGTCCGCCAGAAAGGCAAAGGAGATAGACTGTAGGAGATAGACTGTTAAGGAGATAATAAAGATTTTGGACTTCATTTCTGACTATTCGTGTAGTGAATATTCTGCTGAAACCAAAGCCCATTCGAAGGAGCTCCAGAAAGCTAGCTGAACATTACACTTTAGGATCTCTTTGGGATATAATCCCAGTAGTAACATTGCTGGATCAAAGGGTATGCACAATTTTGATAACTTTTTCAGTATAGTTCCAAACTGCTCTCCAGAATAGTTGGATCCATTCACAGTTCCACCAAGAATGTATGTGTCCCGGTTTTCCCACATCCCCTCCAACATTTGTCATTATCTTTTCCTGTCATTTTAGCCAATCTGACAGATGTATAGTAGTATCTCAGAGTTGTCTTAATTTGCATTTCTCTGATCAATAGTGATTTGGAGCACCTTTTCATGTGGCTATACATAGTTTCAATTTCTTTATCTGAAAATTATCTGTTCACATCCTTTAACCATTTATCAATTGGACAATGGCTTGAACTATTATAAATTTGAGTCAGTTCTCTATATATTTTAGAAATGAGGCCTTTATCAGATCCTTTGGATATTTTTTCCTAGTTTATTGCTTCCCTTCTAATTTGTCTGCATTAGTTTTGTTTATACAAAACCTTTTTAATTTAATATAGTCAAAATTATCCATTTTATGATCAATAATGATCTTTAGCTTTTCTTTGGTCACAAATTTCTTCCCCCTCCACAAATCTGAAACGTAAACTATCCTTTGTTCTTCCAATTTGTTTGTAGTATCATTCTTTATGTTTAGATCATGAACCCATTTCAACCTTAACTTAGTACATGGTATTAGTACTTTCTGCCTACTTTCTGCCACACTAGTTTCCAATTTAAGCAGCTTTGTCAAATAGTGAATTTTTATCCTAAGGTGGTGCCTTTGGGTTTGTCAAATACTAAATTGTTACAATCAATAACTATTTTGTTGTGTGAACCTAACATATTTCACTGATCAACTTCTCTATTTCTTAGCCAGTACCAAATGGTTTTGATGAGCACTGCTTTATAATACAGTTTTAGATCTGGAACAGCTAGGCCACCTATCATTTGCTTTTCTCTTCATTAATTCCTTTGAAATTCTTGACCTTTTGTTCTTCCAGATGAATTTTGTTGTTAGTTTTTCTAGTTCAGTAAAATAGTTTCTTGGGGATTTGATTGGTATAGCACTAAATAAATGGATTAGTTTAGGGAGTATTGTCATCTTTATTATATTTGCTAGACCTATCCATGAGCACTTGATATTTTTTCCAGTTGCTTAGATCTGACCTGATTATGTCATATCTGACTTACATCTGACTTTCCTTTGGTAGACAAATTCCCAAATATTCTGTATTATCAATAGCTATTTTAAATGGAACTTCTCCTTGTATCTTTTGCTGTTGAATTTTGTTAGTGATATATAAGAATGTTGATGATTTATGTGGATTTATTTTATATCCTGCAACTTTGCTAAAGTTGTGCATTATTTCCAATAGCTTTTTAGTTGATTTTCTGAAGTTCTCTAAGTATATCGTTGTATCATCTGCAAAGATTGATAATTTGGTTTCCTCGTTACCTACTCTAATTCCTTTAATCTCCTTTTATTTTCTTATTACTAAGGCTAGCATTTCTAATACAATATTGAATAGCAATGGTGATAGAGGGCAATCTTGTTTCACCCCTGATCTTATTGGGAATGGTTCCAGTTTATCCCCATTACTTATGATGCTTGCTGATGATTTTAAATAGATGCTACTGACTATTTTAAGGAAAAGTTCATTTATTCCTATACCATCTAATGTTTTTGATAGAAATAGGTGCTGTATTTTATCAAAAGGTTTTTCTGCATCTATTGAGATAATCGTATTTTTTTTTGTTAATTTGGTTATTGAGATAGTCAATTATGTTAATAGTTTTCCTAACAGCCCTGCATTCCTGGTATAAATCCTACTTGCTTGTGGTGTGTTATCATGGGGATGATTATCTGTAATCGCTTTGTTAATATTTTAATTAAGATTTTACATCAATATTCCTTAGGGAGATTGATTTATAATTTTCTTTCTCTGTTTTTATCCTACCTGGTTTAGGTACCATGTTTGTGTCATAAAAGGAATTTGGTAGGAGTCCTTCATTCCCTATTTTTTCAAATAGTTTACATAGTATTAGAGTTAATTGTTCTTTAAATGTTTGATAGAATTAATGTGTAAATCAATCTGGTCCTAGGGATTTTTCCTTAGGGAGCTGATTAATACCTTGTTCTATTTCTTTTTCTGAAATAGAACTATTTAAGTCATTTATTTCCTCTTCTGTTAATCTGGACAATTTATATTTTTTGTAGATATTCCTTTCACTTAGGTTGTCAAGTTTATTGGCATAAAGTTGGCCAAAGTAACTCCTGATAATTGTTCTAATTTCCTCTTCATTTGGTGGATAGTTCTCCATTTTCATTTTTGAGACTAACAATTTGATTTTCCTCTTCCCTTTTTCTAAACAAATTAACATTTAGTTAATTTTGGTATGTTGTTTCATTATTGCCTTTCTCTTGGATGAAATTACTGATTCTGTCTATGATTTGCTTTTTCACCCATTCATTCTTTAGGATTTTCTTTTTTGGTCTATTTTCCCCTGGCTCTTTATTGAATGTAATTTTTATTGCATTGTGATCTGCAAAAAAAAAAATGCATTTACTATTTTTGCCTTTCTGCATTTGATTTTGAGGTCTTCATGTCCTAATACATGGTCAATTTTTGTATAAATTTCATGAACTGCCAAGATGAAAGTATGTTCCTTTCTGTTTCCATTCATTTTTCTCCAAAAATCCATCCTACCTAGTTTTCCTAGTATTTTATTTATCTCTTTAATTTCTTTCTTATTTATTTTGTGGTTTGATTTATCTAGTTCTGATAGAGCAAAGTTGAGATCTTCTACTATTATTGTTTTGCTGTCTATTTCTTCTTTCAACTCTCTTAACTACTCTTTTAGGAATTTAGATGCTATACCACTTGGTGCATACCTGTTTAATATTGATATTGCTTTATTATCTGTGGTACCCTTCTGCAAGATATAGTTTCCTTCCTTATCTGTTTTAATTGGATCAAATTTTGTTTTGGCTTGATCTGAGATTAGGATTACTACCCCTGCTTTTTTTTTTTTTTACTTCACCTGAAGCATAATAGATTCTGCTGCAGTCTTTTACCTTTACTCTGTATGTCTCACTCTGCTTTAAATGTGTTTCTTGTAAATAACATATTGTAGGATTCTGGCTTTTAATCCAGTATGCTATCCACTTACCTTTTATGGGAGGGTTTACCCCATTCACATTTACAGTTAAAAATACTATTTTTCCCTGCCATTTTATTTACTCCAATTATATTTCTCTCTTTCCTTTTCCTCTTCCCATTCTCCCCATTATTATTATAGGAATCTGGTAGGAGTCCTTCATTCCCTATTTTTTTTCAAATAGCTTATATAGCATTGGGGCTAATTGTTCTTTAAATGTTTGGTAGAATTCACATGTAAATGCATCTGTTCCTGGGGATTTTTTCTTAGGGAATTGATTAATAGCTTGTTCTATTTCTTTTTCTGGGATGGGACTATTTAAGCAATTTACTTCCTCCTCTGTGAATCTGGGAAGCCTATATTTTTGGAGGTAGTCATCCATTTCACTTAAGTTATCAAATTTATTGGCATAAAGTTGGGCAAAGTCACTCATTATTATTGCTCTAATTTCCTCTTCATTGGTGGAAAGTTCTCCCTTTTCATTTTTAAGACTAACAATTTGATTTTCCTATTTCCTTTTTCTAATCAGATTTACCAAAGGTTTATCTATTTTATTGTTTTTTTTTTCATAAAACCAACTCTTAGTTTTATTTATTAATTCAATACTTTTTTTTTAACTTTCGATATTATTAATTTATTCTTTTAATTTTAGAATTTCAAGTTTAGTATTTGATTGGGGGTTTTTAATTTGGTCTTTTTCTATCTTTTTGAGTTACAAGCCCAATTCATTGATCTTCTCTTTCTCTATTTTATTCAAGAAAGGCTCTAAAGATATAAAATTTCCCCCTTGTTACTGCTTTGGCTGCATCCCACAAATTTTGGTATGATGTCTCATCATTATCATTGTCTTGAGTGAAATTATTAATTGTGTCTATAATTTGCTATTTCACCCAATCATTCTTTAAGATGAGATTATTTAGTTTCTAATTACTTTTTGGTCTATTTGCCTCTAGCTTTTTGTTGAATGTAGTTTTTATTGCATTGTGATCTGAAAAGAAAGCTTTTACTATTTCTGCTTTCCTGCATTTAATTTTGAGGTTTTTATGTCCTAATATGTTGTCAATTTTTGTGTAGATTCCATGAACTGCTGAGAAGAAAGTATACTCCTTTCTGTCACCATTCAGTTTTCTCCAAAGATCTATCATATCTATTTTTTCTAATATTCTATTTACCTCTTTAATTTCTTTCTTATTTGTTTTGTGGTTTCATTTATCTAATTCTGAGAATGAAAGATTAAGATCTCCCACTATTCTAATTTTGCTGTCTATTTCTTCTTGCAACTCTCTTAACTTCTTCTTTAGGAAGTTAGATGCTATGCCACTTGGTGCGTATATGTTTAATACTGATATTGCTTCATTGTCTATAGTATCCTTTAGCAAGATATAGTTTCCCTCCTTATCTCTTTTAATTAGAAAATTTAATTTTTCCTTTTGCTTGATCTGAGATCAGAATGACTACCCCTGCTTTTTTGACTTCACCTGAAGTCAGCCTTTTACCTTTACTCTGTATGTATCTCCCTGCTTTAAATGTTTTCATGTAAACAATATATTGCAGTGTTCTGACTTTTGATCCAGTCTGCTATCCGCATCCCCTTTATGGGAGAGTTCATCCCATTCATATTTATGGTTAAAATTACTAATTCTGTATTTCCTACCATCATAATATCCCCAGATTATGCTTTTTTTTCCCCTTGCCCTTCCTTACCCCCTTCCCTAGTATTAAACTTATTGGCCCCACTTGTATCACACAGCTCTAATTTTTTAGGATTCCTCCCTCTTCCCTTTGAATCTCTTTCCCTTTCTTGTACCCTTCCCTTATTACTCTTTTTCCTTTTTCCTTTTCCTCCCTAACTTTTTAATGAGGTGAGAGAAGATTCTCTGTAAAACAAGTATGTCAATTATTTTCTCTTTGAGCCAACTCTGATAAGAGTAAAATTCACACAATGTTCCTCCCCGTTTCAAAGTTCCCTCAGATATGATATGTTTTTTTTGCCTCATCATGGGATGTAGTTTCCCTCTTTTTATCTCCCCTTTTCCCTTTTCCTGACACTATCCTCTTTCCATTTCTACTTCCCTTTTTTATGTTATATCAGTAAAATCAAATTATACATGTGTGTTTTTGTTTGTGTGTGTATGTCCACAATAGAAATATAGTTCTCAAGGTTCCTTTTATCTTTTTCTGTTTCTCTTGAGTCCTATGGTTGGAGATCAATTTTTTTGTTTACATCTGGTTTTTTTCTTAGAAACAAATGGAATTGCTCTGTTTCATTAAATTAAATTAAAAAAAATAAATTCATTAAAAGAATTAAATTCTTCCATGGAAGAAAATGCTCAGCTTAGCTGGATAGTTTATTCTTGGCTGCATTTCAAGTTCTTTTGCTTTTCAGAATATCAGATTCCAGGCCCTTCCATCCTTTAATGTTGAGACAGCCAGATCTTGAGTGACCCTTATTGTGGCACCTCGGTATTTGAATTGTTTTTTCCTGACGGCTTATAATATTTTTTCTTTAGTCTGATAATTCTGAAATTTGGCCACAATATTCCTTGGAGTTTTTATTTTAGGGTCTTTTATTTTATTTTATTTTATTTATAAATAACATTTTTATTTTTTATAAATAACTTTTATTTTTTATTTTTTAATATTTATTTTATTTAGGGTAACCAGGAGGTTACCAGTTTCCTCTGTAGAGTAAGGACAGGTGTATGAATGGGTAGCTGTCCTGCCAACCAGCTACAAAGAGCAGGGAGATACAGGAGTGCTCTGGGAAAGAGTTCTCCCCAGAAGTAACTCAGGTCTGTACTGCTGAGCTGGGGAAGTGCCTTGCAAAGAACCCTGCTGTGTGAGTTAAGGACTGCCCTGGGGTTAGAAACTGAGTAGTGAAAATATCACTACTCCATGCCAAAGCCTGCCATGGGTCTGTGGGTATTAGTGGCTGACCAGTGAATAGTCAGGCACTGACCACAAGTGTCCCTGTCCAGGGAAGCACAGTTGAGCTGTGAAAGTTCTATGGCCCCAGGCTGAGGCCCCCACTGTGCAGATTAGAGGCTGTCTCAAGATGTGCCCCCCTGCCATGCAGATTTGTAACTGCCCCCTTATAAAAGCCCAGTACTACAGGATGTGGCTGCAGGGCTGTTATAGTCTATGCTGAGTCACTTCTGGTTTGGGGTGGTTACAGCCAAATCTTGTTAGGTTCTGGCATTTTTTAGAGAGTACCCTCTGTCTTTGGTTTTAATTTCTCTGCTGGTTTACTGCTTTATAATTAAGACAGAGCAGTTAGCTTATGGAAGAGTCGTCTCTAGCCACAGAGGTCATTCCTGCCCCTGGTCTGCTCTGGATGCTCGCTGGTCTATTCCTGACCTCTTGGGACAAACCTTTCCTGGCAATCTTCCAAATTATCTTAGGCTGGTAATTGTTGTGCTTCTAAACTTCGTGTGTTTTACCAGTCAAGCGCTATTTTTTGAGGCTGAATTTAATAGATGGTCTGAGGGCATGAGAGGAGCTTAGAAAGTTGTGTGTGACTTTTCCACCATTTTGGTTCTGCCCCCTCATACATCTTTAACATGCTGGATTACTTGTTTTCTAGGAGAGGGGTGGAGGAAAGGGAAGAAAAAAAAATGGGACACAATGTTTTGCAAAGATGAATGTTGAAAATTATCTATACATATATTTTGAAAATAAAATATTACAATTTAAAAAAGAGAATCTTGCTATAATTTTTCCCCCTCAGTTTTCTTCTTTCCTTCTTTTTTTGGCTGCTTTCATTTTATTTGTGCAATTTTTTTTTTTTAATTTAAAGTAATTCTATCTTTTTTTGGTCACAAAATCTTATCCATCTTATCCATGGCTTGGCATTTTCTAACTCCTCTTTCCCTGTTAAATAAGAAAGATTTTTTTTTTTTAATATGCAACTGAGTTTATGTGTTTGTGTATGTATGTATGCATGCATGCCTGCGTATTGTTTATATATACGTGTTTGTATTTATATGCAAATACACACATAAGTACATACACATACATATGTACATATATATGAAGAGAGATGCATATATTTGCATTCTTCCCTCTGAACAAATTTAGATTTGAGTGAGATTCAAACATTGCCTGCCCTACCTCCAGTTTCCCTTTCAATATAAAAGATCTCTATTAATAAGCTCTTTTATACAAGATTTTCCTGTTTTCCATTTCCCCTTTTTCACAATGCATTCTTCTTTTTTTACACTTTCTTTTTTTTTTTTTGAGAGATCATTAGAGAATAATTCACTCACACTAGTCCCCTCAGACTATAGAGACTTCTTCTAACTACCAAAGTAATAAGTTCTTAGAACTTTCATCTTCCCATATTGGAGTATAAACAATTTAATCTTAAGTCCTTTATGATTTTTCTTTCATGCTTTTTTTTTTTTTATCCGTGTCCTGAGTCTTACATTTGGTTTAATATTTTCCTCAGGAAAGCTTGAAAGATTTCTATTTAATTTAATTCTCTTTCATTAAATATTCATTTTTCCCATGAAGGATTATACTCACTTTTCCTGGATAATTTTTTTAAAAAAATCCTAGCTCCTTTGCCTTCCAGAATGTCATATTCTAAGCACTCGTCTCCTTGAAAGTAGTAACTGCTAAATCTTGTATGATTCTGACCATTTTAAAATGATATTTGATGTGATTTCTTTCTGATTACTTGATGCATTTTGTCCTTGATTTGATAGCTCTGTTTGAATATAATATTCCTAGGAATTTTCATTTTGGGATCTTTTTCACATGATAGTGTACTCTTTTAAATTCTATTTTGCCCTCTGATTCTAAAATATTTGTGTACTTTTCCTTTATAATTTGAAATATGATGTCTAGGATCTTTTTTGATTATCATCTTAGGTAGCTCAGTAATTATTATATTTCCTTAATCTATTTTCCAAATCAGTCATTATTCTTCAAATTTATGTAAAATGTTTTATTAAGCACAGCATAAAAGGTTTATTATTATTCCAACATGATTAAGATAGAAATCTATATAAATTACAAGTTTAGTATATATTACTTGAGCATATAAATATGCAATATTAGTATAATTAAAAACTTTCCTAATCCCACTCTTAATTATTAGCAGGTACAGAATTTCAAGGACTACTGATATGCCTACAAAAATAGCAGTTAGTGATATTGACCCATCAACAAATACTTCAAAGAAGGATCATTGACCCCTTTTCAAAAGCTTATTAACTTTAAATCAGACATTACCCTATTTTGATTCAATCACCTTGAAAATAGAAAGGACCCATATCTTAGAAACCCTTTTCTTTT
This sequence comes from Antechinus flavipes, assembly GCF_016432865.1. Classification (NCBI taxonomy): domain Eukaryota; kingdom Metazoa; phylum Chordata; class Mammalia; order Dasyuromorphia; family Dasyuridae; genus Antechinus; species Antechinus flavipes. The sequence continues at coordinate 85,050,769 of NC_067403.1, read as the reverse complement.
TTAATTGAACTTATTTAAAACTAAATTATTAGAAAAAGAAAAAGGAAAAACAAGATGAAACAAAACAAAATATTGTCATTTGATCAGCACAAAATCAAAGATGATTCAAAATATGTAACATCACTTTTCTAATGATCTGTTTCTCATTTTCCTTTTTTTTCCATTCTTTTCACTTTTTTTTTACTTTTTAGTATTTCATGTAATCATTCACTTCCATTTGACAGTTTTAATTTTTAAAGAATTATTTTCTTCAGTCAGATGCTAATTCATCATTTGGCTAATTTTATTTTAAGGAATAATGAGCTGCTATTTTCTGTGCCTTTTTTAAAAAAAAAAAACAAGATCTTAATTTTCTTTATTTGTAATTTTCTTGCATTATTTTCATTTTTCTACTTTTTCTTTAAATTCTCTTATTTAATTTTTACATTTTTTTGCTCTTTAAAAATATTTCTTCTAGAAAGTCTTAACGGGCATGTGTATGGTCTGGATATATATTTACTTTTAGGTGTTGGTTATGGATGTTTTTTGGTAGGTTTTTTTTTTTTTTTCTTCTGAGCTTCTGTCTTAAGAGTCAATGTTTTGCTATATAATTTTTTTATGGTCAGATTCTTTTGCTATTGTGGTTGCTTGTTCTTTTTTTTTTTCCAGTCTATTTCTTCACTTTGACCTTTATGTTAAGGTTGTTCTCTGCTTATCTTGGGAAGGTAAGTAAAGCTGTCCCAAGCTTTGGTCTTTTTCTCCCTACTAAATTTCACAATTATTTTTGCTTGTCTGTAAATTTTTGTTGCTTCCACTTTGGTATGACCTGGGGAGATGTATGGTCACCATTCTACTATTTCACATTTTCCTCCTTGTCTGGGTAGTCTCCCTTCTTCCTTGTAAAAGTTCCTGCTACTGCTGCTCCTCCTACTAGTGTTGTTGCTGGTTCTGAGACTCACAGCTAGTGTAGCTGCTGTGCTATGTTCTTTGTGAGCTACCACCCCAACGCCACAGACCTTTCCTTCTGATCTCCTGAGATGGAAAAAAAAATGCCTGATCCCAACATTTCATTTGCAATGTTGTTTCAGAATTAAATTCAATGTGTTACTTTTCAATTGTTTAGAGGAAGCTATTAGTGGAAATTAGCTAGAATATTTCCCCTGCTCCACCATATTGGTTCTGTTCTTTGGGAAGTTTTTATCTAAAGATAGTTGCCTTTTTGGGAGTCAATGCTTAACAACAACAACAAAAAAAAAAAAAAAATCACAAGAATGAAGGGTATTATCCACTCTGTAGGATGCAAGATTTTCTTAGGCTGTGAATGTTTTTTTTTTTTTTTTTTTTTTTTCCTGAACACTCTATATTTTATAATTTGAGTGAATAGCTACCTTAAACTTGCAAATACAGAGAATATTTAGAGACACCTCTCCCCCTCCCCCAATTGCTTGGCATGTTGTCAGATACTTCTGCCCCTGACATTGAGGTGATACTACTATAGGAAACTGAGAAATTGATCAACTTTTTGTCTATTGTAAGATACAAATCTTTGTACTAGCCTTTGGTATTGGCCAGTGTGCTAGGATGAGGCAGGATCTAAAGGACTTTTCACTCTGATTTAGAATTTATGAATCCAAGACATCTCAGATGGATTATTTTAAGCCCTTTGGATTGAACATTATGGGCCATTTTTTTTTTCTTTTGTTCTTCTGTGTTTTTTTCTTAAATGAGGTACTTAGTAGCTATGGCTTTGTTCAACATCTCTCCAATTTGTTTTCAGTTGTCTGTAATTTACAGAAAAAAAAAAAAAACTTTAAATTCTTTAGCCACTTACGTATTTTTATTCTAAACTTTCTCTTCCCCATATACATATACCTCAGCCCAATTAATTTTTTACATGATAAATAGGGGAAAAACCCATTCTACAGCTATTTCTGCTCCTCAGTTTTCCAAAATGGTCTCTCAAATCCACCATTACTCAAGCAGATGCTCATCAAAGGAAGAAATTATTGAGTTACATGATGATGGCACAAGAAAAAAATTAATATGCTCAACACAAGGAAAAGGACAAAGATAATAGCCATTGATAGAGACACAATATTTGGCCAAAGTGAGCTCTTTTGAAGTCAAAATGACATATGAAAGTCCAACAGACTAGAAGATTCACTGGACGAAGGGAGCAATGTGAGTGATACATAGGTATAGTTAGGTAATCCAAGAATGAAGATAATATCTCCTAGGCAGCCCTGGTCTTATACTAAATTATGAAGAATTCAAAATTCATTTTCTTCAACATGCACATTTCTACATTTTCTATTCCTGTCTGTATCCTGTTTTTTGACCTATTCCCTCCAAAGACACTCAATGTTCTGATTCTTTCTAGTGATTTTAATCAGGTAAGAGGCACACAAATTAATTTATTTAATATGATAGCATTCCAGAAATATTCACTTGCTAATTCAGGCAGCCTATCCTATTAAATACAGCATTGATCCTGACCTCAAGTATATATGATTTTCACTCCTGACTTAGGAACTTACTAGGTTTCTGTTATTGGCTTCTTATAGTCTCAGTTTTGCCATCTGTAAAGTTGGTATGATTTTACCTGTAGTAAATACTACATCAAGTTTGGTGTAAAGCCCAAATCAAATATTTTATAGACCTAAAAATAGTATTATTTTAAAAAAGAAACTCAAAGGAATGATTTTGAGATAGTAGAATTTCTGTATCTATGGTATGTAAAGGAAGGAAATTTGGGACCATTTCCTCCTTAATATTCCTTAAATCACAAAGCACAATCAGCAGAGTACTTTATGAACTACTCTAGAAAACCAGTTCTGCTAGAAGGAGGTAGTTTCAAAGAAAATAAGAGTATAGGGAATAACGCAATGTTTAAAACAAAACTAAAAGATCATGGAAGAAAGGATCATTCATGAAAAGGATGGATAGGGGAAGAGTTTACTATTATACCAGAAAAGTTTCTGAAGACAGTCTGCCATTAGTTCACCTACAATCACTTGATATTATGAGAAGTTAGCAAAAAAAAAAAAAAAAAAAACAGTGAACTTACAGTGAACTTGGAATAACCTACTGGAGGATAATGGAACACCTATTTTGAATGCATGAAATTACAGTGAGAATAGATTTTTTTTAATATCTAGTTTTATTGTAAGGAAGCTAACCCTTAATGAGGAAAAATAAAGCCCTTTTTATTTTGACTTCATTTAATTTGTTTCATATTTAAAGAGGAAAGAATGACAAATATTCATCTCGATGTCTCTGTGTCTATCTCTGATCTCTGTCACTGTCTGTCTTTCTTAGATTTAGATATGAAAGCCTGGTCTCTTAATTTTCTTTATTTTTACCTGGTCTTGTGATTTTTATCCATATGGGGTGCTTTTCATGTTGTAGATTGTTATCATTACAATTTAACTTGTTTGGAGTTGTCTATGTGAGGCTGAAATTAAAGGACTTATCTAGATTCCACAGAGACATTGTGTTAGAAAGGGAAACTGAACCCAGCTATTCCTGACTCTGGGGATAGATTTCTATCTATATGTTATGCTATCTCTTGAAATATCAGCAATAAAGACTTTTACTCCATTTCTCACCCCATGGGCCACTGGGAATTAGAAAACTTAGAAATAAATATGATAGTGCTTGCAAAGAGAGGAGTGGTTTACTTTTATTTAAAAAAAAATTTTTAAAATCTTAATGATGTCATAAACAAAGAGAAACAAAGTTTTTTTTGGAAAATTCTCTTTCACAAAACTATCTTACTTGTATATGTTAGAAATAGGTAATCAAATTTTGAAGTCAGGGCACATAAGGCCAGTGTATTAACTTTAAAAAAAAAGATTTTAAAAATAAATTTCAATATAATTGGTTTCCTTTGTAGTGCTATGTTTTTTTTTTTTTTAATTTTATGCATTTAAAAGCATTATTCTGAAAAAAGGGTCCAAAAGACTCATCAGACTGCCAGCAAGTATTCATGACTAAAAAAAAAAAAAAAAAAAAAGTAAGGATTAGAACCCTTGCTATAGAGGTTTTTGTGGGCTACTTTCTAGTTCCAGGGCACGATTTTCTTAAAACATTTAGGTCTCTAATTAGTGATCAAGATCAGATGGCAATGTGTCTTCATCTTTATCCTCCAGACAATCCCAAGTTTTATGTCCAACTTTGAAATGCCAATTTTTTCTACAGTGTTGGGCAGACTAAAAAGAACAACTTGGACGCACGCTGATCATTTGAATGTTCTGCTTAGATAGTTCCTAAGAATCATGATTACATCCTGGTTTCTGACTGGCTCACAAGACTATAGTACAGAAACAGACTTTCCGGCAATATTTTTGTATTTGCCTTTCCGGTCCTAAGTTGAGCCAGGAAGTTCTGGAGCCCATGGCAAAAAGAAAAAACAAACAATACTATGTCTTTGAATTTTAGCAACACTGAAGAATGTTTAGTTTGTGTCAACTTTTGGGTGATTGTACAGACTGGCTATTCATATGAACCCCACCTTCTTTAAAAGAGTTTCCTGAAACTACTAAAATAAATTTTCATTTGAAATGCCCTTCTGTTTCATGAACCCATAATTCCACTAACATATGATCAACTTCAGAAAATGTTTTTAAAGGTAAGTCAAGGATAGTAATTTAAATGAATCATTTGATTCCTTTTAGATAAGAGCCTATCTGAACATATGATAGTAGAAAAATAAGCATAAAATATTATGCTTATCTTAAAAAATTATCTTAAAGATATCTTAAAGAATTATTGATCCCTGCACTAAGCACCTAAGTTAGAAGAGTTGGTTTAGAAGGGATAGTTTAGTCATTGTGGCAAAATTCATTCAACTTTCTCTTTCAGTATCCTCCTACCAACTTTAATCCTGAAACTTTTTCATACTTCCTAGATATGTTGTGAAATATTGTGAAACTGGTCATAGATCTGCAATAAGAGAACCAAAGGTCATATCTTGGATTTGTTTCTTAACAATACCAGTGACTTTAGGTAAATTACATTGATTCTCAGGACCTTAGTTTTGCTATCAATGAAATGAGAGAATTGGCCAAATTGATCACTGAATCTATGATCCTTTAGCCCAAACTAAACTCCAAAATCATCAACTCAAATTAAACTCCAAACTCATCAACTCAATACACAGACACAATAGTCAAAATCATTTTGAAACTGTAGGAAAGATTATATTTCTTGTGGCCTATTTAATTCTAATTATAAATTAGAGTCCTGAAAAAAAAAATCTTGTGACTATACTCTTTTCTCACTCATCTAAGCACACTGTTATTGTCAGAATGAGAAAGCACCTAAAATTATGTCAATAATTATTTATAATTATAATTATAAAATATAATTCTACTCCACTTCTCTAATTATAAAATATATCTTATCACCATATTGTTTAGCAAAAATGTAAAGATTAAAAAAAAAAAAAGATGGGTATTCCACTTTCCCTAGGGAGCATCAAAGTTTCTAGAGTTTTATGGTTTGTCAGTCTGGGGAATCAGATATTAAAGTTGCAGACTGAGGCATTTCTTAGTCATATTATCCTTGAAATGCTGGGCAAACAAGCCTGACAGAGTAACTTGAAGCAAAGGAACAGACAGTTATGCTGGGGGGTGGGAGGAAGAAGAATTGGAGCCCACTCCCAAATGGAGTCAGAGAAAGAGAGAAAGGTCAGGAACAGCCCAAGTACTACTTGAAAGTAGGAGTGACCCTTTGGGGACAGCTCTGGCACTTGTGGAGACTCCAGACACACTGCAATCAGAAAACTAACATTAGCTCAGACAGGATGTATGAGTCAAGGGTATCTAAGTGAGATGGAAAACATGGTAATTCGGGCATTTGCTGCTTTCCAATTGCTGGAATCTATTTGTGGTCCATGCTGCTGATGGGAGCATACTGGAAAGGAAACACAAACAGTTTAAACAGAATTTCAGAACCAACAATGGTCACGTGAGTTACTGAAAAGCAATGGGCTGGACCTGTTTAAAGGTCCAAGAAGCCAGTACAGGGTGTGTGTGGAGGGGAAGGGAGAGGAGAAGGGAAGAGAAAAAGGAAGGAAGGGAATGGAGGAGAAATTTTGCAGCAGTACTAAAAGGAATTTTGCCATAGGGCCACTCTGAAATAAGAGGGTGTGGCCCCAGAAGTCTCAGATGACCACTCTTACAGGCAAAGAAGCAGTGGTAACAAACTTCACTGAAGTAGCACTCATGTTAAAATAGAGACAATGCCAAAGTAGGAACTTAAGCTATTTTATCTGGTTTGGCTTTGAAGTGTCAGGAAAAAGCTAGAAGTCCCATCATAGGGGTCAAATCTGAAAAAAAAAAAAAAAAAAAAAAAAAAGAGCCTTTTTTAGATGCTTTCTCAGTCTGACAATAACAGTGTGCTTAGATGAGTGAGAAAAGAGGATAGTCACAAGATTTTTTTTTTTTTTCAGGAAATGTGGAAGACTATTGGTCAGATTTTAAACTTAATTTGTTCATTAAGCAGATATATTTCAATGCAATTCAATTTAATATTAGGAAATAATAGGAGGTCGATATAACCATTTATTTTTGTGTGCTTTATTTAATATTTGTATTTTCTGAAGTTACATGTAAAGCAAATTTTTACATTTATTTTAAAAACTTTTAGTTCCAGATTCTCTCCCTTCCCTTCAACACTGAAAAGGCACATGTGAAGTTATGCAAAACATTGCTATTATATAGTCATGATATGAAAGAAAACATACCCCAACCCCTAAAAAAAAACAAAACAAAACAAAACAAAAAAACCAAAAATACATGAAAATAAAACACAAGAAAAAAAGATATGCATCAATCAGTACTCAGACATGATCAGTTCTTTCTCTGGGCATGGATAGCATTTTCAGTGCAGTATTGGATCATTTTATTGTTGAGAATAGCAAAGTCATTCACAGCTGATCATTCCATATCATTGCTATTACTTTGTACACAGTATAATTTCCCTTTGCATGAACGCTTGCAAACATTTCTGAGAGCATCCTGTTCATCATTTCTTAAAATAATGTTTCATTATAATTACATACCACAATTTATTCAGCCATTCATCAATTGATGGTCATCTCTCCAGTTTCCAGTTTTTGCCCTGAGAAAAAAGCTGTTACAAATATTTTTTGTATATATATAGTAATGCAATCTTTTATGACCAGATGAACTTTACTATAACAACAGCTATATAGTGTTTACTATGTGACAGGCAATGGACTAAATATTTTATAATTATTATCTTATTTAACCCTCATGAAAACTATCTTGGGAAATAAATGTTATTATTATTCTTATTTTATAATAGAGGGAACTGAGGTAAATGGAGGTTAAGTGATTTCCCGGAGTTACACAGCTAGTAAGTATCTGAGGCCAGATTTTACTTCCTGATTCCAGGCTCAGTGCTCTATAAATTATACAGTGTAGTTTATATATATGTAAATTCTTTGAAATATTTTATTGCACTTGTAATAATCTACATGTTCCTTTCTAATCCTAAATCTAACTTTTATAAACCGTGAGTGGAGTGGACCCATTTATGTAAGCTCTAATATTCAATCTTGGAGTAAGGAAGATCTGATTTCAAATTAATCCTAAATATCCTAAATATATATATATGTAAATTCTTTGAAATATTTTATTGCAATCATAAAAATCTACATGTTCCTTTCTAATCCTAAATCTAATTTCTATAAAACCTGAATGTCATGTATCCATTTACGTAAGCTCTAATATTCAGTCTCAGTATACTCTAACACAGTAAATAAAGTAATATGTTTGGAGTAAGGAATACTTGATTTGAAATTCTATCTCTGATAATTTATAGCCATGTAGTCATAGCTAAATTATTTAATCTATAAAATGGTGATAATAATATGTGCAATATCTGTATCAAATGAGGATCAAATGAGATGGTGGGAAAAGTACTTTGAAAATAATTATATGAATATGAGGGAAAACCACAAAGTCCTCCATTTCTGGTGTTATTTCTTTTTTGAAGATTAATAGGATATCTGAATTTGTATTAAGATATATTTATATTTATTAGATAGAATATATAATATGTTTATATTATATTTATTAGATAGAAAGCTATCACTTTCCCCAGATATATTATCAGCTCACTTTAGAATCTAATATATAACTACTCAAAAGGCTTTTTATGGTTTTCAAATAATATCATGTGATTAATTATATATTTAACCTATATGTAAGGCAACTTTTGATGACTTCCTTTCTCCCCAACAACTATAATTATAAAACTGTTCCTTTCTCAGCTTATTAATTATTCATTAATACTGAGTTCAATTGGTTCTTTTTATGTCAGTAATCTAACAAGCACATACTTATAATAAATAAATTCAGTATTATTCAACTCAGATTCCTAAAAAATGAACTCAAAATACAACTGAAGAGAGTGAATTTCCATTAAATTTCTTGTCAATTGACTGGCTTACCTTCATTTCCTCTAGGTTTTTTGCCATAAGAGCCATTGTATAATTCTACAATATATATTTAAGTATATTTTTGGGACACAATGTGAAGAGATTACTATTTTGATCTCATAAGATCTGAATTTAAATAATATCCTAGTCAATAACTTGGGATAAATTAATATTTCTGCACCTCAGTTTCCTAATCTGTAAGATTAGGAGTTTGGTCTAGTTCTGTAAACCAAAATTGTTATTCAGTCTTGTCCGTCTCTTCATAAGCCTATTTGAAATTTTCTTTGCAAGATACAGGAATGGTTTGCAATTTCTTCTATAGTTCATTTTATAGATGATAAAACCAAAGCAAGCAAGATTAAATGACTTTCCAGGGTCACACATCTGTTGTCTGAATCTGTATTTGAATTCAGGTCTCTCTAAGTGCAGCTCTGGCACTCCATCCTCTGTATCACCTCAGAATCTTTATGAGCCTATGATGCTACTCAAATGATGCATAAATCTAAAAGGTTTAAAGATGGATGGAACAATAGAGACATTCAGGATATGAACCCAAGTGTATTTTGTATGTCTATTCCTGTTTTGTGACCACATAGAATGGAACGACATAAGGGCATTTTCCTTCTAAATCTTGTAAATGATGAGCTAAAATAATAATAATAATAATAATGGAAATTAACATTAGGAATCACATATTTATAACAATTAAGGATTAACATGGTGAAATTGAAAGAGCACCTTCAAGAGACAGTAGATCTGGTTCCAGTCCCATTGCTAATTAAATAGTCTTGTGACATTGAGATAATGAGCCTTTCTGGATCCCAGTTCCTTCATTTGAAAAATGGGGAATAGTTGGACTAAAATGCACCTTTAAGCTTTAAATTTAATATTCCACGATAGTAGATTCACCAAGCACTGGAACTAGAAGGAGCTAGGATTCTTATAGCTGAACTCTTTAATTATTGTCCTAAATTTGAACCAAACAATTAGGAAGATTTCCACTTCTGGGCTATTCATTTTTGAATATCTCTCTAACACTTACTTGACAGAGTCATTAGACAAATGAGACATTTCTTGCCTAAAGGTCATAGATTCTCTTGGAAAGAAATCAGAGCTGTGGGCAGAAGGGAGGAGTGCGGAAATGTAGAGGGATTGACAAAACTAGCCAAAAACACATGAGAAATTATTTTCCTGTGTGTTGCTGGCTCAAGTGGAAAAGAACAACAGAAATCTCTTTATTCAATCCTATTCTCACAAGACTTTCAACTGAGGTTCACACACCCACAGGGAATAGATAAGACTTCATTAAGTGTAAGGGCCTTGTGGGTGCTAATAAGAGTCATTAAGAAACTTTCTGCCTTGGGGAGGTTTCCCATTTCCAAAAGTGATGCTGCTTGGGCTTTAGTGACTCTACTTTCAAAATGATAAGAAGAAAAGAATGAAACAACTGGGGAAATGACAAAGCAAGCTGGGCCCATAGTGTTATCTTTTCAGGAATATAAATAATTATGTCATCATACAATGGAAAAACATATACATTCCCCTTGACCTTTTCTGACTTATTCTAACTAGAGAAAATGTATCACTGGGCTTTGAGAGTTATTTTAAGAATATACATGATTATTTGAGTTCCTGTTTTTCTTATTAATGCAGGACTTTTAAAAATACATTAATTATATGGAAAAGTCTGATCTCTAAATATATGGCCTAATTGAGTGCTTCAGTGCTAGCTCTGGGCATCTAGTTAGAGTTCTCTAGCAAAAAATGTATTTACTCTTTGGATGTATTCTGCTTCCTTCATAATAGTGTTATTGATGAAAATCTTCTTTCCAGGGAATTAGTATATTTGCCTCTTCTAGTCTTTTAATACTAATATATTCTTTTAGTACATGGGACTCAGAAAGTTTTGAAACACATTATAAAATTAATGAATGATTAGACTCTCAAAGACTTTAAGCTTCAAGAAGGGCAAGGAACCAAGTCATATTTTCACTGTACTCTTTACAATGCCTTTAGTTCAATAAAGTATGTAATCAAGCAATAAGCACTTTTAAAGTAATTACCAGGTAAGGCACTGTGCTGTACTCTGGTGATATAAAGAAAAGAAAAGCATGGTTCCCTGGGCAGCTAGATAACACAGTAGTTAGAGCATCAGCCTTGAAGTCAGGAGAACCTGAGTACCCATATGGCCTCAGACACTTAATACTGCCTAGCTGTGTGACCTTGGGCAAGTCACATAATCCCATTGCCTCAGGGGGGGAAATATCATTGTTTTCTTAGAGAGTTCACATTCTCATGGGGAAGCCAAAATGCAAAAATAAATAAATAAATAAAAACAAAATAAAACAACCTAGCAAAATATTCTGGACATCAAAATATTACAGTATATTTAGAAGGTAATTTCAGATGGAGAAAAAGTTCACCAGTTTTTGAGAGAAAATTGCGGGTTCCTTGCTTACAGTTGCTATCTATTAGTGGGTGTTTTTTGTTGTTGTTGCTGTTGTTGTTATGGTAATATGAACTACATGCATAGTACTATCTTTGTGTCACATTTGCAAAATTAGAAGCCTTGTGGTAGGCTAGAATATTGGTTTTAGGCTTTATTGTAATTGAAAAATTAGCACAGAGTATATCCCTTTATTCACTTAAAATCAGAATTTTATTTTATTTTACTATTAAAATAGTAAACATTCTTATATATCTTATGACCACTAAATTATTACTTTTATTGTATTTTCCTACTGTGAAATCCCATGATATATTCCAATAAAATTTTATTTGGATGTCTCGTCACTACTTGGATATCACTGCTAATGGAAACCAAGATCTTACAGGTCCTATCATGCTGTAAGGGCTTTGAATGTGGGCCAAGTGACAGACTACATGTCTTCCCATCATCTAAAGATGAGAGGTTCATCACTAGAAGTCTTGAGGGAATAAATAATTTTGGCTACAGCAATTCTGAAGACTGTGTCAAGTTGAATCAAGTCAGGAAACATTTATTAAGGGATTACTATGTGCCAGACACTGCTTAATACTGAAAATATAAATATAATCAGAAAGAAAGACAAGTGCTTGTCCTCAATGAGTTTAAATTCTAAAGGAGGAAGACATAAAAGAAAGTTAAAAGGCAGATATGGAAGGAAATAAAAATAATCATGTGAGAATATGGAGAATAAATCTGTGTGAATCAAGAGTATAACCTATGGAGGAATGAAAGCATTGCTGATTTAGGCCTCCTCCTTAAAATAGAGATTTGAGGAGAAACCAGCCAATCCAGAAAAACAGTAACTACCAATATGTAAAATCCAGCGGTAGACGCTTTCAAGGTAAAGAGGTTTCTGAGGCATATGGAGAAAGATCAGAAAAGTCAGGAATGCAGTCTGAAGAGAAATAAAGATACTGAAGAGTTGCAATTAAACAGTCCATCAACAAGCATTCATTAAGAACTTTTATCATGATCATGGCTAAATTTTGAGGAAACAAAAAAAAAAAAAAACCTCAAAAAACTTACATTCTAATGAGAGAGACAGCAAACACATAAATTGGTCTATATAAGATACATTCAAATTTCAAGATAGCTTGGAAATACATTGGCAACTGAGTAACTGATAAGACCCTTTACAGAAAATGACATTTGAGCACTTATTAATTTCCTATCATTGGCCAGAAACTGTGCCAAATGCTAGTGAAAATAGCTAACAACAATATGAAAGATTGCTCCTAATCATTGGAGCAAAAATATAGAAGGAGATATAGAAATAAAAACAATCACACCCAGAAATTTTGAAAAAATGAACATTGAAATAAAAAATATTGGAGTTATTGTAGAAAAAAAGGCACAATTATACTTTGTAGATGGAATATTCAATTTTTGCAATCCTTCTCAAATATGATTTGTAATGGGCTAAAAATGTCACTGAAATGTCTATACTCTATAACTCAGAAATCTTACTGCTAGTATAATAGACAAAGAAGGTAAAATCTCTCATATATTGAAGTATTCACAGTAGGACTTTAAATGGTGGCAAAGAATTTATACCAAAGTAGATAACCATTAATTCAGAAATAATTTAAAAATTTTATGAATACCTTTAAATATTATTTTATATGTGTAAGAAATGTTGATTGTTAACCAGTTAGAGACACATGAAAATATTTCAGGGAATATATGAGAGGTAAAGTATCATGAAAAGTACATATCAAAATGATCTAAATAGAAATAATAACAGTAATAATTCTGGTGGACTTAGAATGAACAATGATGTCCCAAATGAATAGATGGGGGGAAATAACTCTTCTTTGCAGAGATAGGTGACTATGGGTATGGGATATTGCATATATAGCAAGAATTGATTGGCTTGTTGGTTAGTTTACCTGAATGCGTTGCTGCTGCTGTTATTGTTGCTCTTGTTCTTGTTGTTCTTATTTTTCTCCTCTTCCTTTTTCATTGCCCTCCTCCTTTTCCTGTTCCTCGTCCTTGTTCCTCTTCCTACTCCTCCACTCTTCTTCTTCCTCCTCTTTGTTCTTTTTCTTTTCCTCCTCTTCCTCCTCCTCTTTCTTCTTCTGATTCTTTTGGTTCTTCTTGTGCTCCCCTTCTTTACTTTTTTTTATTGTAGTCATTTTTTAAAATACATATTGCTTAATAAGTTGTATAGGGACAGAAAAATTAGAGCAAAAAATAAAAATCATGGGAGAGGAAAAAAAAAAAAAAACAGAAAAAAGAAGTGAACATAGTATGTGTTGATTTACATTCAGTTTCCTTACATCTTGTTCTGGATGCAGGTGGCATTTTCTTTCCAAAGTCTATTGGGATGGCTTCGGATCACTGAACCAGAGAAGAACCAAGCCTTTCATAATTGATCAGTGCATATTCTTGTTGTTATTGTGTACAATATATTCCTGGTTCTGCTTATTTTGCTTAGCATCAGCTCATATGCCTTTTCTTTCTTTTCATGCCTTTCTATAATCAGTTTATTTATCTTTTTTTTTTTTAACAGAACAATAATATTCCATTAGCTTTATGTACCACAACGTGTTTAACCACTCCCAAATTTATGGGCATCTATTCATTTTGCAATTCTTTCCTAACACAAAAAGAGTTGTTACAAACATTTTTGCACATATGGGTCCTTTTCCCTCCTTTTTGATTTCCTTGGGATATAAACCCAATAATGGCATTGCTGGGTCAAAAAGTGTGTACAGTTTGATAGCCCTTTGGGCATAGTTCTAAATTTCTCTCCAGAATGGTTGGATTGTTTCACAATTCCACTAATAATGCATTAATGTCTTAGTTTTTCCTACATCTCTTTTAACATTTATCATTATCTTTTCCTATCATTTTAGGCCATCTAAGAGGTGTCAGATGATACCATAGAATTGCTTTTATTTGCATTTCTCAAATCAAATTTCTTTTAAGTATTTCTTTTCATATAACTACAAATGGCTTTAATTTATTCATCTGAAAAATGTCTATTCACATCCTTTGACAATTTATCAATTGAGGAATGATTTGTATTCTTATAAATTTGTCACAGTTCTTTATATATTTTAGAAATGAGACCTTTATCAGAAATAATGGATGTAAAGATTTTCCCTGTTTTGTACTTACCTTTTAATCTTGTTTCTGTTGGTTTTGTTTGTGTGACAACTTTTGAATTTCATGTAATCAAAGTTGTCCATTTTGCCTTTCATAATGTTCTCTATTCTTCTTTGATCATAACATGCTCCCTTCTTCAAAGATCTGGTAGGTAAATTATCCCTTGTTCTTCTAAATTGTTGATGGTATTACCCTCTATGCCCAAATCATGTATCCATTTTGACTTTATATTGCTGTACAGTGTGAGATGTAGGTCTATACTGAATTTCTGACATATTATTTTCCAGTTTTTCCAGCAATTTTTGTCAGATAGTGAGTTCTAAATCCAGAAACTGGGGTTCAAAGATTTATCAAATACTAAATTCATAGGCCTTGATTATTGTGTCATGTATAGCTAATCAGTGGAGATCCACCATTCTTTCTTAGCCAACATCAAATCGTTTTGATTACTGCTGCTTTCTAATATAGTTTTAGGTTTGGTAGTGCTAAACCACCATCCTTTGTTTTTTTTTGTTTGTTTTGTTTTGTTTGTTTGTTTTGTTTGTTTTGTTTTGTTTGTTTGTTTTGTTTGTTTCATTAATTTCCTGGATATTCTTGACCTTTTCTTCATCCAGATTAATTTTGTTATTATTTTTTTCTTACTCTATAAAATAATGTTTTCATAGTTTGATTGGTATAACACTGAATAACTAAACCAATTTAAATAGAATTTTCATTTTTATTATATTAGGTTTGGGTAGGTCACGAACGATGGATAATTTTCTAATTGTGCAGATTTTATTTAATTGTGTGAGAAGTGTTTTATAATTGTATTCATATAGTTCTTATGGGCAGTTAGATTTTTAAGTATTCTATTTTTGTCTACAGTAATTTTAAGTGGAATTTCTCTTTCTATCTTTTGCTGATGGCCCTTGTTACTAATATATAGAAATGATGATATTTTGTGTGGGTTTATTTTATGTTCTGCAACTTTCTAAAGTTGTAAATTGTTTTCAGTAAGTTTTTGGATCATTTTTCTAGGATTCTCTAAGTAAATCATCATATCATCTAAAAGAGTGATAATGTTATTTCCTCATTGCCTATTTTAATTTCTTTTTTCTTTTTTTATTGTTAAAGCCAACATTTCTAGTACAATGTTGAATAATAGTGGTGATAATGGGCATCCTTGTTTCTTATTGGGATTCTTATTGGGAATATGTCCAGCTTTTCTCCATTACAAATAATGCTTGCTGTAGATTTTAGATATATTTTGCTTATTATTTTAAGAAAAGCTCTCTAGGGTTTTTAATAGGAATGGGTGCTGTATTTTGTCAAAAGTTTTTTTCTGTCTCTATTGAGATTATCATATGATATCTGTTAGTTTTGTTATTGATATGTTAAATTATGGTAATAGTTTACCTGATATGGAAGCAGCCCTGCATTTCTGGTATAAAGCCTACTTGGTCATAGTGTATTATCCTACTAATAAGTTGCTATAATCTCTTTGCTAATGTTTTACTTAAATTTTTTGCATCAATATTCATTAGGGAGATTGGTGTGTACTTTTCTTTTCTTTTTCTTTTTTCTTTTCTTTTCTTTTTTTTTTTTTTTAGCTCAGTGCCATATTCATGTCATAGAAGGAATTTGGAAGTATTCTTTCTTTATCAAATTTTCCAAATAGTTTATGTAGTATTGGAATGAATTGTTCTTTAAATGTTTGATAGAATTCACTTGTGTATCCATCTAGCCCTAGAGATTTTTTTTCTTAAGGAATTTATTAATAATATGCAATTTCCTTTTCTAAAATGGGACTGTTTAAATAGTATATTTCCTTTTCTTTTAATCTGGGCAATTTGTATTTTTGTAAATATTCATCCATTTTGCTTAAGTTGTCAGGCTTGCTACCACAGATTTGTGCAAAATAGCTCCTAATTATTGCTTTAATTTGTTTTTCATTGGTAATGACTTTACTTCTTTCTATTTTGATGCTGGTGATTTTTTTTCTCTTTCCTTTTTCTGATCAAATTAACCAAAGATTTATCTATTTTTTAGTGTTTTTTTCATAAAACCAACTCTGAGTTTTGTTTATTAGTTCAATAGTTTTCTTAGTCTCTATTTTATTAATCTCTCCTTTGAGTTTCAAAATTTCTCGGGTTTTTTAATTTGTTCTATTTGTATCTATTTTTTTTTTTTAGTTACATGTCTAATTCCTTGATCTCATATTACCCTTCCTCCCTTCTCTTAGTAATGTTTCTTTTAACGCACTCAACGCACTCCACCCACTACTTTATTTTCTATCAACACTTCCTCCCTTCTCTTATCTTTTTCCCTAGTGTTTCTGCCCTCCTTTCTATCCTGTCCCTCCCTTTTCTTTTCCTCTTTCCTTTCCTACTTCTCAAGAGTTACTGATATTGTTTTTCCATCTAGGGAAGTAAACAGTTTAACCTTTAAGTATATTTTTCTCTTGTTTATCTTTCTATGATTCCCTTGAGTATTGTTTTTGTAGATGAACTTTTTAGTTCTGTTTTTTTCAATAGAAATGATTGAAAGCCTCTTACTTCATTGAAGCTCCATTTAGTCCCCTGAAAGGTGATACTGAATCTCACTGCTTAGTTAATCCTTGGTTGTAACCAACCCTAGGCCTTTGCCTTCCAAAATATGGTATTGTAGGCCCTCCTAGCCTTCATTAGAGATGCTACCAGATGCTAGGTAATCCTGTCTATTATTCCTTGATATTTGAATTGATTTTTTCTGGCAGCTTGAGATTATAGTTTGAGTTTCACAAAAAAACGTTTCTTGGGGTTTTCTTTGTGGGATCTCTTTGCAGAGGTTATCAGTGGATTCTTTCAGTAAGTATTACCTACTCTGTTTCTAGAATATTGAGGCACTTTTACTTAATAACCTCTTGTAGAATGCCATCCAGACTTTTTTGTGTGTGTGTGTGATCATGGCCTTCAAGTAGGCCAATCATTTTTGATTTGTCTCTTCTGGATCAACTTTCAATATCGGTTGTTTTGCCAATGAGGTATTTCACTTTTTCTTCCATTTTTTTCATTCTTTTTAGTTTCTTTTTTGACTGATTTTTGCTGTCTCACAAAGTCATTAACTTCCATTTACCCTGTTCTAGTTTTTAATATGTGATTTTCTTCATATAGCTTTTGAATCTCTTTTTTCCATTTGTTTTATTCTGTTGTGAAGTAGCAGTTATTTTTTTTTCAAACAATTTTTTCCCTTCCTTTTCCAAATTGTCGAGTCTTTCATGCACACCTCTCATTTCTTTTTTCATTTTTTCTTCTACCTCCCTTATTTGCCTTTTGAAGTCTTTTATGAGCATTTCCAAGAATTCTCTTTGGGTTTGAGACCAATTTATCTCAGTCATTGAGATTTCTTCTGTGGACATTATATCCTTGTCGAGTTTGTGTTTTGATCAGCCCTGTTATCATAATAGCTTTCTGTGGTCAAAATTCTTTTCTTTTGATATTTTCTCTCTTTTTTTTTTTAACTTTTAGGATGGAGCTCTGCTTCTATGGTAAAGGTCATGCTTTCCTAAGCTTCCTGTGCAGCTCTGAGCCTTGGCTTTGAGAATAGGGGCCTTTTGTGTTTGTAGGGGGTACCTTTGCTTGTTCTTTTCAGAAAACAACCTCATTTCCCAGAGTTTGCCTCCTGAGCTAGGACTAGAAGCTGCCCACCCCTAATTTGCTCTGCTATTGAGCTAGGACTGAGGGTCTTAGTTGCTGATTTGCTCTAAGACCTTACTGGCTTTCTCAGAGTCTATTTGAGCTGGGCTGAACCCCCTTTTCACCCTAGTGAAACTGACCTTTCTTGAAGTTTTTTTCACTCTATTTTGAGCTGGAGAGTGGTTTCATCCCATCAAACTATTTTCAGAAGCTTGGTTTCATGTGGTTTTTTTAAGGTAAACTGAGAGAGTTTGAGCACCTTCCTGATTTTACTCTGACATCTTGGCTCCCTTCTCTTATTTCCTCCTCCACTTTTCCTCCTTCTCCTTCTCCTGCTACTTCTTCTCCTTCTCCTTCTTGTTCTTCTTCTTTTTGATCTTGTTCTTCATTTTCTCCTTTATAAGAGAAGATTCATTAAATAGGGAGCAGGATGAACATATTCAGAAATTACATAATGTAAATGTATCCATAAAATGAAAAAAAAAAAAAAAAAAACATTCATTCTATGCCAGGTGTTATCCTGTTCTCAGGAGAGCAAGATCAGAATTTTTTTAAATTCCTTGCCCTTAAGGAGTTTATTTTTTTCTAGTGAGCTAGCATCACAAACACAGAAAAAATTAATGAAATAATGGGAGTAAAATCAAATTTAGATGATGATATGTCAGAATATTTTACAAGGGAGATAATAAAGTGATATGGGACTGGTGAAGTTTGAAGGAGCACAAGATGACTGACTTGAACTTTGTGAAAGATAAATATCCTAAAAAGCACCTATAGTAGACAGAGTCAAAATGCCTGATATTGTTCTTAGTACATAGCAGGTGCTTACTCTCTTCCCCATTAAGTTATTCTGATGCTAGTTTGGAAATTTCAGTAAAGTGCTCTCCTATTCCTCAATAAATAAGGAATTTTAAATGCCATAAAAATAAAAAAATAAAAAAGCTTCAGAACTTGATTCGTTATATTCTATTATTTCCAATAAGAATTAAAAATAACACCCCTATTCCCTTAACTGTTATGCTGAAAGTTACTAGATAGATTAATTTGTACACTTTTTTGCTTCTTGTATTTTTTAAATATTTTCACAGATGTGCTAAATGTGAAGTCTTTTAAAAAAATATATTATTATCCTGACACTTTAAGCTGGAGTTTAAAAAATGAAATGGCATTAGATATGGTAACACTTTTTTGAAGATTTTTCATCTAGTCTCTTTAGTAATTTCTCAAAAAAAAAAAACAGTTCTGTTTTGAATTTATGTGAAGACCTTTCAGGTTTCAGTCCTTTCTGCTGCTTGAAACCAGACCTGGGTGGAATGATAGAGAGGGAGTGATGAAAGCTATGGTGTGGATAGCTATTGGTGGGTAGTGACAAGACTTTGTAAGGTAGGGCATTATTCTCTCCTTTCCAGTGTTGACTGTTCTTTCATAGATAGCACCTGAATAGTGATTGAGATTGGGGAACTCTTGACAAATAAGAAAATTTTCAGTGCCACTATTACTGAAATAGCCTGAGAGTTGGAGAAAACTCTTCAATTTCTTGGTAACTTATAGTATAAGGGAAATCTGCAAAAAGGAAGAGAGACATAGATATCTTGAGTCTTGAGGGAGTCAAGTGATTATAGAATAAATAGGATATGTGAAGCCAGAGAAAGGCAGGTAAGTACTGTGCATATCCTGTTACAAAATGAGCACAGAATTTAAGGTTAGAAGGGAACTTAGAAGTCATCTGTTTCAATCCTCTCTTTTATTGATGATGAGACACGAGAGTTTAAGTGACTTATCTATGGTTATAGAGGCTGCATGTATCTGATACAGCATTTGAAACAAGAATTTCCTGATCTGAAGTCTAGTGCTTTATCTCTTATTACATGCTGCTAAGTCAAACCTAATAGTTGTCAAATAAACCCTTACACTCAGCATCTCAGATTCTTTCCATGATTTTAGATAGATAGACAGACAGATAGACAAACAGATATTATGATAGTACACATGAGGTACCAAAAGATCAACTAAATTGCTTAGGGCCACAGGATGAAAATTAAAAGCCATTATATACCTTTTGTTATCTTTTTTTTTTTCTCTCCAAAATCAGTCCCTAGGTATCTCAGCTAAAAGAAGTTCTAGAAAACCTAAACTAATATGTTTCTATAATTTTAGAAGATAACATTAAAGCAATATGTTAGAATGGGAAAGTGATAATAATGCAATGTAAAGGGTAGAAAGTTTCCCTTCAAGATGTAATGTTTGTGCTGTCATTCACTGATCACTGGCAAATTATTAGATGAACTCTCTAGTTCTTTCCATTTCTCTAAGATTCTATAACCTCAGTTCTGTTATTTCTCAATGTAGAACATGGAACAAGTTTTGAACCATATAACTAAGTTATATGATTCACTCCTTTAAACCTGTTTCTTCTTCTTCTACTACTTTTGCAGTAGTTTGAGGCATTGCAGATTCCAAGGAATTGATTGATATATACCTTCAAAGAAGGAGCTGTCCAGATCAGCTAGTATACTACCTAAATTATAGTAGGGGATCTTAACATTCCTTGTATGGGGGAATCTTTTGACAGTTTGACAAACCTTATGAACTCCTCAAAATAGTATTTTTAATACAGAAAATAAAATATTTAGGATTGCAAATGAAACAGTATATAGTATATTAAAATCTCTGTCTACCTGACTGTCTATATATGTTCATAGTTCCTAAGTCTTTATCAACTGTCTTTGAAATGTGAAATTCCAGTGTCTGGGTATAGAAATCATCAGGGAAAAGAGGAATGTCAGCTAACAGCTTTATGTGAGGAGCCAGAGAGGTATGTGAACGTGTGTGTGTGTGTGTGTGTGTGTGTGTGTTTGCATGCACATGTGTGTGAGAGAGAGAGAGTGTCTCGGGACAGAGACAAAGAGAAACAGAAAGAGAGAGAGAAAGAAAAAGAGAAAAAAAGATATAGAGACAAATACAGAAAGAGAGAGAGAGAACAGAGAGACACAGAGACAGAGACAGAACAGAGAAACAGATAGAAGTAGGATTTGTTTGTTTGTTTTTTCCTTCTCCCCCATAAATCTGTAATTTCTTTGGTTAAGAAAAATCTTACTGTGGAAATTCTCCAAAGATATAGCTCAGCAATTCCTCTATAACTTATAGTCTTATGGTTTTCCTTGGGCATTGAGCGGTTAAATGATTGGTCCTTTATCGTGAATATATGTGTCAAAGACAGAGCTTAGACTAACTCAATCCAACACTGCTTTATCTCCAAGAGATTTAAGTTGTTCAAAAGGAGGATTACAGATAAAAGGAGACTTAGGCTTGTACATCACTCTGAATTGACAAGGTATATTCCTGTAAGGAAACATTTAAAAAAAAAAAAAAGAGAGAGAGAGAGAGAGAGAGAGAGAGAGAGAGAGAGAGAGAGAGAGAGAGAGAGATAAGAGTAGAGTTGTAGAATATTAGAGTTAAGATGAAAGGAAGAAACAAAAGAAAGGATTTTTGCCATTATATATACTACCTGTACAGAAAGAGGGCACAGAGGGGTAGTTTGGCAAACATTTCACAAACAGTATAGAGTGATGATAGTAGTGAAAAGAGACCCCATTTATTAAGATATTTATTGTTCACTCTTCCAAAAGCAAAACCAAAAAGATTTTATCTAAATGCTCTAAATCAGAGTAATGCATTTGGATCAGAGAAAGGCATATTAAGACAACTCTGAGATGTCACTGCATATCTTTCAGATTGCCTAAAATGTCAGGAAAATATAATGATAAATGTTGGAGGGGATGTAGGAAAACTGAGACATGTTGGTGGAGTTGTGAACTGATGCAGACATTTTGGAGAGAAATTTGGAACTATACCCAAAGGGTTATCAAACTGAGTACATCCTTTGATCCATCAGTGTCTCCCCTAGGCTTATATCCCAAAGAGATCATAAAAGAGGAAAACAACCCACATGTGCAAAAATGGTTATAGCATTCCTTTTTATAGTGTCAAGGAACTAGAAACTGAGTTGATGCTCAATATTGGAGAATGGCTGAATAAATTATGGTATATGAAAGTAATGGAATATTATAATTCTATAAGAAATAAAGAGCAAAATAATTTTAGAGAGGCCTGGAAAGACTTACACAAAGTGATGCTAAATGAAATGAGTAGAACCAGGAGATCATTGTACATACCACCAACAAAATTATGTAACAATCAATTCTGATGGATGTTACTTGTTTCAACAATGAGGTAATTGAGGACAACTGCAATAGACTTGTAATGGAGAAAGCCATCTGCATTCAAAGAGAGGAATATGGGTACTGAGTGTGGCTCACAACATAGTATTTTCACCTTTTTGTTGTTGTTTGCTTACTTGTTTTCTTTCTCATTTTCCATTTTTGATCTGATTTTTATTGTATAATATGATATTTGTGGAAATATGTATTGAATAATTGCACATGTTAAGCATATATTGGATTACTTGCTGTTTGGGGGAGGAGGTGAGAGGAAGGCAGGGAGAAAAAAAGAAACACAAGGTTTTACAAGGATGAATGTTGAAAACTATCTTTCTATATATTTGGAAAATTAAAAGTGATTTTTTTTTTTAAAGAATGAAATTCTGAGGAAACAATTCCAAGTAAGAATAAAAAAGGGATTTTTTTTCCCCTTAGGAGACCAATGTACACAAAATGAGAACTCACTAACTTATTTAGCTTTTAAAAATAAATATACAGGAGATGGAAGCAAAGTCAGATAACAGAAGATGAATATAAGACTGGAACAATCTCCCAAAATAATGCCTGAACTGCCAAATATCAAAATGCCTGAGACTTGTAAAAGTAGGTAAAGATAATTAAAGGTAACATTAAAAAAATATTTGGGAAGGAAAAGAAGAATCAAAGAAGGTTCAGACAACAGAGTGACGATTTTTGTTTCTCTCTTCTTTATCTAGATGTATGATCTTTTCACTGGAAATAACAGAATATAAATGACTAATAGGTAATTGATATCCAAGAGAGGTAAGATGTGATGAATTCAAGTTATCTGATTAAGATGAATGACAGCTTTAGATTTTGGAAAAAAAAACAGAAAAAAATACCTGAAATGATAGATAATTGAATGATTATGGAAAATGAAAGTGGAATGAAAACGGGAAAATAATCCACTTTTCAGAAAATTAAATGATCACAGATCTCAAACTAAGAAAAGTGAACTTGACACTAATTCCTAAGGTAATTCAATAATGTATGTTGGCAAATGTCTAGAAAAAAGAATCAGTGATTAGAAAGAACTTGTAAGGCTTCATTAAGAATAGGTCATGCCAACTAATATATTTCCTTTTTTGACAGGATTACTGAAAGAGGAGATAAGAAGAATTCTTTGGAGAAAATTTACTTAAATCTTGGCAAAGTTTTTGAATAAACATCTCATGCTATTCTTGGGGAGACTATGGAAAGACATGGATTAGACAATGATACAATCTGTTGGATTTGTTAGGTGGTCTGCTCAAAGACGTACTGTGAATGGTTCAGTGTTACTGTGGAGTTCTCCAGGGCCACACAGTATCTCAGGGAACAGTATTTGCCCCGAACCTCTTTAACATTTTTGTTTATTGATGACTTGGATAAAGAAATAGATTGCGTTTTCATTAAATTTGCATATAATAACAATAGCTACATGTCATATTGCTTTAACTTTTTCAATGTGCTTTACAGGTATATCTCATTTTAACTTTAAAAGAACTTTGAAAGATAGGTACTATTGTTAATTCCATTTTTTAAAAATGTGAGTTAGCCTGTTTTAAAGCTAGTAAGTGTCTGAGTAAAGATTTGAACTTGTGTTTCTAATTCTTGGTGCAGAGATCTTACTAGCACTACCTAGCAGATTCTATAGTATATATTCACCACTTAGAATCTAGGGTAAATAATACATTGGATGATGAAATCAAGATACAGAAAGGCTCTGAAAGGCTAGAAAATTATACTGAATCTAATGAGTGAAATCGAAAAGGACTACTTATAAAGTCTTATATTTGGATATAAAATACCATAGTTGGAATTTAGAAGACATTCCTAGTAGGGCTGTGGATCTTACTGCTTTATAAATAATACATGTTTAAGGAATAGCTAGGAATCAATTTGAAATTGTCCGTTTTTAAGAACAATGGACAATAGTATTATAATGCCAGGTAAATATCAGATTATCACCTTAATGCCAAGGTGAAAATCTGTGACTTAATGATGAGGATGTTGACAAGAATATTTCAGCTAGAAAGTGTATGGTAAGAAAATAAAAACAATGTAAACAAAATGACCCATTATGATTCCAAAGACCTTATGTTGAAAACTCATCTCCTGAAAGATAGGTTATAGATTTGAGATGAGGAATGAGACATTAATGTTTTGACATAACCAATGTAGAAATTAAAATTTTTGTTAGACCATGTTTATTTGTTTTAAGGATTTTATTTTTTATCCTTTCCTTCTCAGTAGGAGTAGAACAGAATAGAGAAATATGCTTGTTGATATAAATAGAAATTTAATTTTAAAATGAAACATAATGGAGTTATAAGCATTTGAATTTCACCTAGATGACTGTTTTCTATATCTATTATGATCTACTGTAAAGCCCCCTTTCTTAATTATAACCCCTGTAAAAGAGAAACTATTTTCTTGGATTTTTCTTTCCTTCAATGCCTAGTGTTTTATACTATACACAGTAAAACACCTAATAAACGCTAGTACTTTTGATAGAAAGGAGAGAGACTAGAATATGGTCATTTAGACCAAAGATGAAAAGAACTTGAATGAAGATTATGGCACTGGAAATGGAAAGTAAGGCATTCTTGAAAGTTGTTTATTAGAAAGGGAGGGACCACAAAGCTTAGTGATTCGTTGGACATGAAGGAAGAGATAGAGAGAAGCATTAAGGAGAGTTTTGGTATCTGATCTATGCCCTTCCTTTATGTATGTATTCTATGTTGCTATTCTGTGCAAGATATTCTCTAAATTCCTCCCTGAGTGACTAGAAAATTGATATTTCGATTGACAGAATGGAGAAATTCAGTTTTATACATGATAAGCTAGAGATACTGATTGGATTTCATAATAAAAATCCCTAGCAGGAATACAGGAATGTGGGATGAGAACTCAGAAGAGTTAGCATGACCAGAAGAATCCAAATGGAGATGATAGATGATGACAAAGAAGGAAATGTGACTTCTAAAGGTGGGAAGGACCTTAGCTTAAAATGGCCAAGGTCTCACATGATAACTGTCTTGTCACTAGATGCTAATGATTCTGGAGAAGAGTGTGAGGTTGATTACTCTGTACAGTTCTGCCCCACTTAAATCCAATTCACTTGCAAGTCTAAGATATTGCCCTTCTTATATAATAAGTGGTGCTCTTTGAGAATAAAAGATAAAAAACAAGAACAGTTTTGTGGAACTTAAAGAAAAAAAAAAAAAAAACAAGGAATCAGTCTCAAAATACACCCTGTTTTAGAGAGATAAAGGAGGAAGAAGAGGAGCCCTCAGAGGAACCAGAGGAGTATAGATTGGAGTAGTTGAAGAATCACTTACTGTAGAATCATAGAAGCCAGAGAAGGAAATTTTCAAATATAGCAAAAGAAGGATTAGGACAGATACTGAGTTGAATGAGATTAAGAATGAAAAGGATCATAAGAAAATGAGGCAGAATTTTGAGAAATGTTGGTAGGAATGGTCATTTAAGAAAGTTATCAGAAAAAGATAGGAAAAGAAATATACACAAGCTGCAGAGAGGCCTGAAAGTCAAGCAAGGATTGTTTCTAAATCTTACATGTTCAAACACAGAGAGAAAAGGAGTTCACTGAAAGGAGTTAGCTTCCATAGGAAAAAAAGAAGATAAAAATGAAAATGGGTGATTAATCTTTAGAAAAGGAATAAAAATTTCCCCCTTAAAATTGCAAAGGAGAGTGAAAGAATCTATGAAGGAATGCTTTGGAAGTACCTAAGATCTTTCTTATTAAGAAAACTAAATGCAGAAACATTAGCAAAAAAAAAAAAAAAATCATATAGTGACAGGGTTTTAGAACTGGGTTTGATTTTAAAGATTATCTGAACTGGACTAATCACATATTTTTCAAAGAGAAGATACACAATTATCTACTAGAGGAGATGAACTTAGTACATATTAATTTTAGCTGTAGTCTAGTCCTTTTTTATTTGTATAGCCCATGTATTGTCACAATACCAGTGATCAGAGTTCTTCCATAATATTCTGTTCATTGAGATTTCTTCTTCCTCTTTAAAGGGCTTTATTTGCTCATGAATAAAAAGAGAATTGAAAAGAATATTTGAAGACTGTTTCTCTTTATAGATTTTTGAAACAGAGTACAACTTACAGATTAACCTGATCATACTACCAGAAAACCAGCAGATACCTCCAAGAGGTCTTAAATGTCTTATTACCAGAGGTTTTTATACAAAGGGCCTTTCATAATTTTCAAGAGGTATGTGCAAATTGTAAAGAGTTATGCAGGCCTGTTACGAAGGAATGTTTTTTCTTAGACAGATAAGGATCAGGTTAGTATTAGTGGTGCCAGCAATAAGATAAAATTTCACTTCAAAACTAGAGCTATGTTGATCTACCTATATTAATTACATGTAGCCATTTACAGTGGTTGGGGTCAGCCAACTAAGCTGATGAAGTGACTTTTCTGCCATCTTAAAAATTTGGTCATAGCTACCAGCACATAGAGCATTTAGCAATTACTCCTGCTTTCCCTTCTCTTCCTCCAAGAACTGGTCACACAAAGTAGCAGAAATGTGCTTATTGACAGAATGCTGTTTATTTGGTAAGGGAAAGAAGTAAAATGACATAGATTTTGGAAAGGTAGGCTTCGTCGAGAAAATAATGTTTGATCAAGAATCCCAAATTTAATCAATGCATGGAAGCTCTTTTTTTTTTCAATTCTGAGTATTTTTCATGGTTGGAAAACTGCCTCTGATATAGCAAAATGACTTTCATTAAGACCTCATGTTTTCAATGTCTACTTACTTTGAATATAATAACTTTCAGATCTGAAATTAAATTTTGGGAAATTGAAAATTAGTTGAAGATTTCTTTATTTAGAGCACTTTTTATGCAAATCAGCAGAAGAGGGCATCTTATTAAGCTGTTTATTTTTAATATATATGTTCCTATATCCACTCACATATTCATATATTCACACATATAATCATACATATATATATATACACATTATATATATTTTGAAAGCTTTAAGATTTTTGTTTTCATTTATATTATTGTATTCTTCACTCATTAATCCAAACTTTCAAACCAATAAAAACAATGTAAAATTAAAAATGAATAATAATTGGAAATCAAAAGTTCTAATATTAAAATCATAGATCCATCTTGGTACAGAATAGATCCTATTGTGACGATCTTGACCAGATAGTATTCCCCTATGCTCACTTAAGAAATCAGAAAACTGAAGTTCACAGCAAATTTACTTCTCTTCAGATCACACAGCAACATAGTAAGCAAAATAGCTATGACTCATCTGCTTCAATTCCTAATCTTAATAAAACACATGGATACTAGAAAACACAATGTATAGGCTCCAAAAAAACTGATTATTTCAGTGATCAGTTAAAAATATAAAAAAAAATAATCCTATTTTCTATTGCTCTAAACAAATTTCATTCACTAGTTTTCATGGCTAATGGTCCTTCCTTCCCTTTTATTAGAAAAAGTATATACAGAGCAATGACATTCTAAATAATCTTACTTGGCTTAAGAAGGACTTAACAGAAAGAAGATATGGGGTCAGGGAAAAAATGTATTCAGTCATTTCCCCAATTGATGGGTATTTACTAATTTTCCAATTTTTTGTCACCATAAAGAGAGCTTTTACAAACATTTTTGTACTCATGGGTCCTTTTCCCTCCTTCATGATTTCTTTGGTGCAAATCATGCAGTTGTGGTACTGTTGGAGCAATGGGTATGCACAATTTGATAGCCTTTGGGCATAGTTCCAAATTGCTCTCCAGAATTGTTGGATCATTTCACAACTCCACCAGCAATGTATTAGTTTCTCAGTTTTCCCACATTCCTCCCCTCCAATTTATCATTATCTTTTCTTCTCATTTTAGCCAATCTGAGAGATGTGAGGTGGTATCTCATAGATGTTTTAATTTGCAATTCTCTAATCAGCAGTGATTTAGAGCATTTTTCATATGACTATAGATGGGTTTAATTTCTTCATCTGAAAATTGTCTGTTCAGTTCCTTTCACCTTTTATCAATTGGTAAATGACTTGTATTCTTATAAATTTGCCATTCTTTTTAATATATTGTAGAAATGAGGCCTTAATCAGAAATACTAGCTGATATTTTTTTTTTCAGCTTGTGTTCCCTTTTAATATTCATTGTGTTGGTTTCATTTGTGCAAAAAAATTTTAGTTCAATGTAATCTAAGTTGTTAATTTTGCATTTCATTATGTTCTCTAGTTCTTCTTTGGCCATAAATTTTTTTCTTCTCCAAAGATCTGATAACTAAACTATACTATGCTCTCCTAATTTGCTTAAATTATTACTTTTTACACCTAAATCAGGTACCCATTTTGACCTTGTTATGGTATGGGGTGTGAGATATAGGCAATTTATGACATTTCTGTTTTGCCTATTGAATTGCACAGAGATTGTCTCCTTTCAGAATTACCATTTTAAAATAAATTCTTCATGAATTTTATTAGGATCTATGGTAATCTTATCAACTCTAGACAATAACAATTTATTAGTAATAGAAAAAATGTGAATCTGCTTATACTTTTCCCCCTACTTATGCCTTGACACTAAGTAGAATCAGTTCTTTACTTAGCTTGCATCCTAAAAACAAACAAATAAACAAACAAACAAAACACTTTCATAAAATTTTCCAGAAATAACCATAAAAACAATCCATCATATATATGGTACAGGATAATTTTCCTTGGAGCCAGTGCTCAGCTGCATGTAACAGAACATAACTATTTCAGTGAAATAGGAAAGAAGTTGCATGCCTTATCCATTTTATTTGACTGAATAGTAATATAATTATCATAAGAATCATTCTTTATATATATGTGTGTATATATATATATACATAAATACACACACACACACACACACATATATATATATATATCCTCAAAAATGGTATTTTATAAAAGCCAAAGAAAAATTAATATAAAGGTTATTTCATGTTATGAGTTCAAATGTTGGAGTTCTTGTTCTTCTCAAAACACAGCCGGTTTAGCTTAGGGCTCTCCGGGGCTCGGCTAGCTTTCTGGTGAGTCTTTCAGACCAGCTTGGTCTCAGTGAGGGGCGTGCAGGAGCCCAGCCACCAGCTACAGTGGTGTGAGATGAAGATGAATCTGGTTGTCCACTGAACTCTCACTCGTAGCTTTATCCTCTGAAAGCTCTTTGTCTGCTACCAGCCAAGTGGAAAAATGTATTCTGTCTTGCCTTGCCCCGGAGAGAAGGCTTCTGGCGTAGCTCCACTGAAATCCGTCAAAGTGTTCTCTGCACCAGAGTCGCTCCTCTCGAGTCCAGCTGAACTCTCTTCTGCGACCAGCCAGCCAAGAGGAAAAAATGTATTCTGTCTTAGATACCTCATCGCTGGCCTTTTATCTGACTCTTCTGAGAGAATGGGATTATGGGTTTTCTCCCATAGTGCTCTCTAGCCCAAAGAGCTTTAAGGGAGGTGTGGACTCCCTTGAAATTAGAAAGTTTACTTTGTGAAGCTGGCATACTTGTGAACTCCAATGAGTAAAGGTGTGAACACAAGCCTTGTATTAATTAGTTCTACTTAGTACTTTGTTTCAGGTTCTGGCCAAAATCTTCTTGTAAGATTAGATCAACTCTAATTAGTTAGCAGTTAGTAAGGATTCCAACAATTTCATATATTTTTAAAATTGTATCCATAATCTATGATACATAGAGATAGTTAGTATAAAGAACTCAAAATGTATGGTTTTTTGAGTATCCTCTTAATTTTTGGAAAGCTTTCTTGTCACATTATTGCATGCAATATTTTCCAAATTCTTTTTTTAAACCTGGACTCCAATAATTTGCTAGTGGACAAATATTGCAATACAGATTAACACTCAGTATTTGTGACTTATTGATTATTCTTTATGTGCCCTTATTATTATAAAACATTACTAACGTTGTAGCAAGAATAAAAGATTTGCAAGTTTCTTAGTGCTATTGACCTATCCTACTGAAAGAGAAAATGATATCATCAGGGCCATTTCTTTAAAAGAATTAATCATAACTCTTTCCCCACCTCAGAAATATGAAAAATTTGAAAAATTGGTCATAGGAATGATCTTTGGACTTTAGGTTTTTTTTTTCCTCTTTCCCTATAATAAGTTGCAAAGTCCTCTGTAACAAAAGAGATTAAAATCAATCACTTGTATAATAGACTTGCTGAAAAATTGCAATGGGGGAGTCAATAGTATCTAAAATTAAACAGAAAAGGTAGCTTAAATCTAGGTAGTGGGAAGGTGATAGAAGGTTACATAGGACAGATGTTACAATTCATTAAAATAAATATTTCTTAGGTAGCTACACTGTACAATTCAGAAATGGTGCCATTCTGTATTTCCAGCAGGAATTTTCTCACTAGTTTCCTATAAAATATTACTAAAATGATATTGATTTCTATGATCACTGAATTGAGCTAAGTATGAGCTGGGCATACCAAGACAAAAATAAAATAATTTCTGATCCCAAGGAGTTCATATTCATCTACACATCTACATATACACAGATGGATGTTACAATTTAGTTTGAAGTAGAAAAGCATTTGGGGAAAACAACTTGAAGGTATCAGTGAAGTTTTAAAAGAGATGGTGGAATCTGAGTTTTGAACAAAGGTAAAATATTTTGAAAGAGACAGAGTGTGTTTCAGACATAATAGGAAGCTTGCATAGATATGTATGGATATATATGGGTAAGAAAGAGAATGGTGAATTCAAAGAACTGCTAAGTAATTGTCCAGTTTTTTTGGAAGGTAGAATACACAAAGAAATATAGAATAAAATATGGCAGAGGAGGTATCTTGCAGCCAGGCTAGGGGAGACCTTTAAATATCTTACTGAGTTGTCTTGATCTAATTCTAAATAAAGTCATTAAAAGTTTTTGAGCTAGGGAATATTATGTTCAGGTTTATATTTTCTTTTTAGGAATTTTATTTTAGCATTTGTGTAAATGATGGATTAGAAGGTAGTAGAGACTGAATGCAAACACATCAATTAAAAGGTGATTGCTAGAGTACAGACAAGAGGTAATGAAGGTCTACACTAAGATGGTTGTCACAAGAAAAAGGTTAAAGATGATACTTGAATCCATAAGATTAAATGGCATCACTAACACAGTGAAAGTAGAGCAAGTCAAAAATCAATTTTTGGGAAGCAGACAAACTTAAGACAAGGAGATGAATACAACCTAACAAAGGAGATCACAGAATGGTCAAGGAGGTAGGAGGATAACCTATAGAGAGCTACACCACAGAAACTAAGTGAAATGATAGAATTTAGGAGAAAAAGCTTCAAAGTATCAAAGAAGACAAAGATCTAGAAATACTGTTAAATTTAGCAATTAAAAATGGTTTTGAGAAATAGCTTTGTCAATTAAATCCCAAGTGTCTATTTAATCTTCAATTTTCTAATCCTTGGCAACTTTTGGAAAATTATATTTCCTTAGAGTTATGGAATTCAATGCCATTATGGAAAACATTAATACTGTATAAGTGGTGAAGAAAAAGAAATGCTGAATGTAGATGATCCCTTCTAGGACCCTGGCAGAAAGAGCTGGATGTGCAATGACGACTTAAGGGCATGTCAGTACCATATATAATTTATTTCTCTCTTAATGAAAGAGTAATGAGGAAATCGAGGCCCAGAGAACACAATTTATTTACTAAGAGCACACAGACCAAGCAAAAGTTTTTTTTTTTTTTTTGTCCTTTCTTTCTTTCTTTTTTTCTTAAAGCTTTTTATTTACAAAACATGCATGGCTAATTTTTCAACACTGACCTTTGCAAAACTTTCTGTTCCAACTTTTCCCCTCCTTGTTCCCACCCTCTCACCTACTTGGCAGATGGTCCAATACATGTTGGACATGTATTAAAATATATGTTAAATACAATATATGTATACATATTTATACAGTTATCTAAGCAAAAATATTCTTAAGAATGAAGCCTCTGAGAAGGTAATTATAAGGAAAAATTAGTGATGAGTGAGAATTACTGCTTAATCAAAATTCTTAAAGAATTTGTTGTCAGACACAAATAGAGGAGTTAGATTTGGTAAAGAAGTTTAAGAAGAGAGAAAACATGAGAGCTGTCTGGAGTTATGCCCACAGAATTATGAATCTGTGTATATCTTTTGAGCCAGCAGTACTACTGTTTCTCTAAGATGATTAAGAAAAGAAACAATAAAACAAAGTCCAAAAAAAAAAAAAAAAGAAAAGAAAAGAAGAAGAAAATTTGAAATATCTCATATGAAAAACAACTGACCTGGAAAGTAGATCAAGAAGAGATCATTTAAGAATTTTTGTATTACATGAAAGATATGATCAATAAAGAAATTTAGACATCCTATTTTCAGAAATTATAAAAGAAAACCGCACTGATATTTTACATACAGGGGACAAAGTAAACATTGAAAGAATCCACTTCACCTCCTGAAAAATGTTCTCAGAATGAAAACTTCTAAAAATATTCTAGTTAAATTCCAGAGTTTATGGGTAAAGGAGAAAATAATACAAGCAGTCAAAAAGAAACAAGTCAAATATCATGAAGCCATAGTCAGAAAAGCACAAGAGTTAGCAGCTTCCACCTTAACTGAGCAGAGGGCTTGGAAGATGATATTGCAGAAAAGAAAGAAGTAAGGCTTACAATGAATAATAAAGCATCCACCAAAACCGAACATAATTCTTCCAAGAGGGAAGTGGATCTTTAATTAAATAAAGGATTGCTGATTAAAATAACAAGAATTCAATAGGAGATTTGATATGCAAATGGAAAAATTCAAAAGAAACATAAAAAGAGAAACATGAAAGAGAAACTATAAAGGACTTCATATGGTTAAACTGTTTACATCTCTATTTGGGAAGAGGATACGTGGAACTCCTAAGAACTTTATCATTATTAAGGCAGTTAGAAGCAGTGAGCATAAGAATAAGGAATAAATATGAGTTATGCTGGATGATCCCTCCAAAGGAAAAAAAAAATGAAGAGATGAGAAAGAGAAATGTACTGAGAGAAGGAAAAATAGAGAGGTAGAATGGGTAAAATTTTCTCACATAAAAGTGACACTCAGAGAAGAGCTTGCATAGTAGAGGAGATGGGGAAGGAGGTGGCAGCCAAAGTTTGAACCTCACTATCATCAAAAGTGATTCAAAGTGAGAAGAATAGATCAGTTGGGTATAGAAATCAATCTTACTCAATAGGGAAATAGGAACAAAAGGAATACGTATTGGGGGAATGATAGGAGGGAGGGCAGAAAAAGGAGGGAAAATGATGAGGGACAGGATAAAAAGAGAGAGAAGGATAAAAAAAAGAAAATAGAATAAGGAAAAATATACAATAATTATGGCTATGAATGTGAATGGGATAAGTTCTCCCAGAAAATGTACAACTTGCTATTCATTTCAAATATACAACAAAATTATATAAATTTATTTTATTAATTTCTTCCATCTCACCCTTCCCACCCTAGAGATGGCTACTTTTAGACAAATAGGTATGTATACAAACACTTACAGAATACACACATACACACACATATACATATGTGCATGTGTAAAATTACTCTCTAAATATTTATATTTATCAGCTCTGGATGTATATGCTGTTTTTTAAAATGAATTTTGTTATTATTTTTTCCTAATTCATATTCAAAGGTATAATCACTATTCACGAATTTCCTTCCATCTTATTTTTACTCTCTATTTTTCCTCTCAGTTTCTCTTTTCACCCTTCCCCTGTTACCTTATCTTTTCCCTTTACCTCTTATTCCCTACTGTAGCTATTCCTCTAAAACTTCCATTCTTAATTTTTTTTAAATAAAATGATGAATTTGAAGGTTATAACTTATAAATCTGGCTGGTACATGGTTCATGATCAATAAGTATCTATAGACATTCTTAATTTTTTCCCACTTCTTGATGACATTCCCACTACAATTCTAACATCCAAAATAGAATATATTTAAGCCAATTTGATCTACATATACATATGTGTAATATATGTATTAATACATGCATTTATAAACATATTGTATATATACCACATGCATGTAATACACATGTGTATGTTAACTATGAATACATCATGTGCCTATATATTTATATTATACATACTACATATTTATACATGTATGCAGTATCTCCTACCTACTAGCTATATTTGTAAGTTCCTTGAAAGTAGTGATTATTTCATTTTGTATTTGCAAGCATGATAGCTAGCACATAGTAGAAGTTTAGTTAATTAATTAAGTTCAATTGATTAACAACTGCTCTTCCTCTTCCTTATAAATTACTTGAGGTCAGGGCTTGTTTTGCATTTATTTTGTAGTTCCAGCAATTAACACAATATTTTGAACACAGTTGGTACTCAATAGTTATTAATCGAATAAATGAATTGATAAAATAATGAATGAATGACGAGTTTAATCGTAGGCCTATTGGATATTGGAAATAAAGTAAAAATTACTTAGCTATCTATGTTAGTAAGAAAGTTAGGGAAGGAGAAAGTTTCAGGGATAAATTGGGAAAGGGAGAAGGCCAAGAATATAGATAAAGAAGAAGCAAAGCAGGGGGAAGGAGCAGGAAAAAGAGAAGAAGAAGAAAATACTTAATTTCACAATCTAAAATTCTACATATGGAAAATAAGCACATGATGATATCCAGGAACAGTAAGATAGGTGCCTAGAGAGAGATACCATGGGACAGAGCAAATGCTGCATATTAAAAGATAAATGGGAATGGCAGTAATACCTGAATAAAAATACTATTAAGGGGTTGGGAAAGGGAAACAAAAGACTATAGGCTAAGTCTAACCAATGTGGCTCAGGAAATAACTAACTGGTAGGTGTGTGAGGCATAAAGGCAGTAATCAAAAACTGAGTTGGAGAATAGAATGGAGAATGATCCAGTCAAATGCAATGGTTCAAGCTAAAGTTAAAAAAAAAAAAAAAAAAGATTGGGGAAATTAGTTAAAAGTCATCCACTAACATCCTATTTGCATGATTTGTAAAATGGAGCTGACTGGATTTTTATGAATTATTCCAATGAATGTAAAGTCCTATCAAATCCTGTCAAGATTAGAAGTGGAGAACTTTTTTTTGGGGGGGGGAAGTGGAAGCTATAATCTGTTGTCTGAGAATTAATCTAACTTTCTTGGGGCCTCAATAGAAGTTTAGTCACAAGGTGACATATTTTTGATCCTAGATATGCATTAGCAGTATTTACTAGAGCATGAAGGATTTGTGGATCATTGATTGGAGACAGTATCAATGCTCATGAAATCAAGATAAATTAGATCTTTTATTATCAAGCCACATCTTTCCTCAGCAGAAGATCTGGGTTCCTAATTTACTAAGAATCAATGCCCTCTATAGTAAGCCATATCTTTCCCCACTTATCTCCTGTTCTACATTTTAAACTCCCTCTGAATCATTCTCCATTTTCTCCTTTTTGATAAAATGTCTGATAAAGAAGGCCCTTTTTCTTGCCAAGGCAAGAGATCTTTATCCCTTGGTTCCAATTCTTATTATCTCTTCAGAGAACTTGCCACTTTGATCCTTTCTTCTCTCTAATCTTCAATCTCTTTTTATCTACTGGCACCTTTCCTCATACCCAGGTGTCTTCCTTCCTTAAAAACTTTTCACTTAATTCTGCCAAACCCTTAAGCCATCATCTGCTATCTCTCTCCTCCCTTCATAGTTAAACTTTGATAAAAGAAAAAAGTGTTACCTACACCTCTTACCTCCCCTTCCTCTCCTCTCAGTAACTTGAATCTGATTTTCTGCTCCCATCACTCTAATGATAATATACTCTTTCCAAGGGTGCCAATGAATTACTTTTCACTCTCCACTTCCTTCTCTTCTCCTTTCTAATTCTCTCAATTCCAATCTATTCCCATTTCAAATATGCAGTAATCATGAAAAACTAAGTCATGTAAGAATTCAATCAATCCACAATTAATAAATGATTACTATGTGCTTTACAAAGAATGATACAATCAATATTCTTTTGAAGTTAATATATTGTGGGAGAGAGACAACCAATATACACAAGTGATTGTATAAATTGATATACTAGTCTCCTATATTAAAATATAAACTGCCTGAGAGAAGGGATTCTTTCATTTATTAAATTCCCAGTACCTAATCATCTATCTAGTTATCTAGCTTTTTTATATCATGTGTATTTATTCCATAAACTTGTTATATATAAAATTGTTATTCAATAAGCATTATTAATGCCTATTGTGTACTTGGCATTGGGAATACAAAGACAAAAAAAATTAATTGTTTCCATTTTATACTTGAGGAAAATGGGACAGACAGGTTAAGTGCTTTTCAGCTCTGGATTTGAATTCAAAAATCTTCCTGACTCCAGGTCCAGCACTTGGTGTACTCTATTACTTGGATGCCTGAGAAAAATTCAGTATCTGAAATACTAATTTAAAAAGCTTGCTTAACAAGTTGAAAATGTTTCATAAAACATACAAATAAAGAAATATTGGAGTATTAATATCTTGCAAAAAGACTAATTTTGACACAGGTTGAGATCAGTGACAAAACTCTGATGTAGCCCTTTGAATGATGACAATGAAGCTTAAGCTGAATTAGAAGTACGTCCTTCACATTGAAGTTTATTTTTTTCTTCCTTTTTCTTTTGCTTTGGGAAATGGTGACACAGATGGGTGTTTCTGGATCCTTTTCTGATTTCCAGAATGTATTTCTTCCTTACCTTAGCTTCTTGGAGTTCTTAGCTTAGGTGTCACATATTACACTTCTTTTGGCCTTTTCTTTTCCCTTAGATTATTGATGCTCCCTCCTATATTATTTGGTATTTGTCAATATTTTGTATTTACTTAATTAAATAAATATAATATTTTCCAATAGAATTTGTTCTCTTTTTTATAAAAGCTTTTTATTTTTTATTATAGCTTTTTATTTGGAAGATATATGCATGGGTGATTTTTCAACATTGACAGTTGCAAATCCTTTTGTTCCAACTTTTCCCCTCCTTACCCCCACCCCCTCCCCAAGATGGCAGGTTGACCAATACATGTTAAATATGTTAAAGTATAAGTTAAATACAATATATGTATACATGTCCATACAATTATTTTGCTGTACAAAAAGAATCTGACTTTAAAATAGTGTACAATTAGTCAGGGAAGGAAATCAAAATGCTGGTGGACAAAAATAAAGGGATTAGGAATTCTATGTAGTAGTTCATAGTCATCTCCCAGAGTTCTTTTGCTGGGTGTAGCTGGTTCAATTCATTACTGCTCTATTTGAACTGATTTGGTTCATCTCATTGTTGAAGAGGGCCACGTCCATCAGAATTCATCATCATATAGTATTATTGTTGAAGTATATAATGATCTCCTGGTCCTGCTCATTTCACTCAGCATCAGTTCATATAAGTCATTCCAGGCCTTTCTGAAATCATCCTGCTGGTCATTTCTTACAGAACAATAATATTCCATAATATTCATATACCACAATTTATTCAGCCATTCTTCAATTGATGGGCATCCACTCAGTTTCCAGTTTCTGGCCACTACAAAGAGGGCTGCCACAAACATTCTTGCACATACAGGTCCCTTTCCCTTCTTTAAAATCTCTTTGGGATATAAGCCCAGTAGTAACACTGCTGGATCAAAAGGTATGCGCAGTTTGATAACTTTTTGAGCATAAGTCCAAATCACTCTCCAGAATGGATGGATATATTCACAATTCCACCAACAATGTATCAGTGTCCCAGTTTTCCTACATTCCCTCCAACATTCCACATTATCTTTCCCTGTCATTCTAGCCAATCTGACAGATATATAATGGTATCTCAGAGTTATCTTAATTTGCATTTCTCTGATTAATAATGACTTGAGCATATTTTCATATGTCTATAAATAGTTTTAATTTCTTCATCTGAGAATTGTCTGTTCATATCCTTTGACCATTTATCAATTGGAGAATGGCTTGATTTCTTATAAATTTGGAGTCAATTCTCTATATATTTTGGAAATGAGGCCTTTTTCAGAGCCTTTTACTGTAAAAATGTTTCCCCAGTTTATTGCTTTCCTTCTAATCTTTTCTGCATTAGGTTTGTTTGTACAAAAACTTTTCAATTTGATATAATCAAAATTTTCTATTTTGTGACCAATAATGATCTCTAGTTCTTCTTTGGTCATAAATTCCTTTCTCTTCCATAGGTTTGAGAGTAAATTATCCTATGTTCTTCTAATTTATTTTATTTATAATCTCACTCTTTATGCCTAGGTCATGAACCCATTTTGAAGTTATCTTGGTGTGTGGTGTTGTGTGGGTCAATAAAACTTTTTATTTTTCAAAATACATGCAAAGATTGTTTTCAACATTCAGCTTTACAAAAACGTGTGTTCCAAAAGTTTCTTCTTCTGTCCTCTTCCTTCCTCCTTTAGACAGCAAATAATCCAATATAAGTTAAACCTGTGCAAATTTTCTAGATATATTTCCACATTTGTCTAGTTGTACAAGAAAAATCAGATCAAAAGGGGGGAAAAAAACAAGAAAGAAAAAAAAATACAAGCAAACAAGCAACAACAACAACAAAGGTGGAAAATATTATGCTTTCATGCAGAATCAGTCTCCATAGTTCTCTCTTTAGATGCAGATGACTGTCCATCACAAGTCTATTTAAATTGCCTTGAACCACCTCAATGCTGACAACAGTTGATGTTACATAACTTTGTTGTTACTATGTACAATGTTCTCTTAGTTCTACTTACTTCATTTATCATCACTTCATGAGAGTCTCTCCAGGCTTTCTGAAACTGGCCTGTGTCCTGTATGAAAAGGTGGTCCATATTAGTTTCTTCCTAGGGTTCTTTTAATCCTTGGTCTTTCCCTTCCATCATATACAAGTTTTCTTATCATGGTCGCTGTAAACAAGTGCTTATAAATCAGCAACTCATGTTATGGTACTTCTTAAACTTCTTTGTACAAAGGAAATTCCTTTTGCTATTTGACTCCTTACATATCCCACTTTCACAATGATTTTATAACATAAAAACAGTCCTTTTTTCAGGAGTCAATTTTTCTGATATTTCAGAAAGTTTTGATAGTTAACTAGTCAGTCAGTTAATAAATACTTATTAAATGCCTACTGTGTGCCAGATACTATGCTAAGTATTGGGGATTCGAAAATAGCTAAAATATAGTCCATATCCTCAAAGAGCTCACAACTTCGTGGACATTTTTTAACCTGTCTTGTATTCTATAACACCAGTCTTATCTTATTCTTCTCTTGCTTATCTCCCTTTTCTGTCTTACCTATGGTCTTGGTTCACCATCTATAACCTGCCTATATATGGAAATTATTATTTTTCTCTTTCACCTGACCTCTTTCAAACTCAAGGTTAAGAGTTTGTCTTAATAATCACTCAGATTCATAATCTTTGAGTTATCTTGGACTCTTTCCTCTTCCTTACTGCTTTCCATATTGACATAAGAACTAAACTTTATAGATTCTACAGCCACATATCACATTTCATTTAATTTTTATAATAACTGGTTTCATTATTTCAGTCTGCATGTCTAATTCAACCTCTACATATCTCCCAAAATTATTTTCCTCATTTCCCTTCCGTGACAATGCCATACTTTTATCTATTACTTATAAGTGAATCCATGCTTCATAACATAAAACATAAAACTTTATTCAAACATTTAAATTCTCTCACAATCTGCCTGCAACATAGCTCTCTGGCATTCCTTAATCTCATTTATTCTATAATATTTCCAAATTTTCCAACTCTTTGGATTTGGCATCTTGTCTCTGATTTCACAAATGTCAGATTCCATTTCTGGAATTTATAATTGTTGCAACTCTAGATTTTATAATCCTTAACCCTTCTTTCAAGGTCTAGCTTAAGAGCTTTCTCTATAGCTTTCTCAGTTCAGGTTAGTAATTAATATTTTTTTCTGAGATCAAATTAAATTGTATTGAGTATGGTTTGCTTATATTTCCTCCAGGTAAAATGCAAGCAATTACATTTTAATTTTTTTCTTTAAATTCTTGATAGCTTGCCCAATACTTTACCAAAAAAAAAAAAAAAACTTTACAATAAAAAAGTACATTTACTGATTGGAATTGGTAGTTCCAGATTTAAATTAAATATGTGATGACATAATATTGGACATCAATTTGGTCATTCTCTTTAAAACTGCAAAATACAATCTATTCATGTTTTAAAGCCTATTAAATCTGGTCCATGTGCACTCATAAATTCCCCAAAAGGTATGCCTAAAGCATAATAAAGATCTTCTTAAATCAATTAGGTGATACAGATAGATCTAAAGCCAGAAAGACTTAAGTTGAAATCTAACCTCAGAAACTTAATAGCTGTTTCATTCTAGGCAAGGCATTTAACTCTGCCTTAGTCTCTTCAACTATAAAATAAGAACAATAATAGCATATACCATTCAGGATTGTTATGAAAATCAAAATGAGATAGTATTTGTAAAGTGCTATGGCAACATTTAAATGCTATATAAATGCGATTTTAAAATATTCTTATAGAATATTATTATTAAATATTATTAAACTATTATTAAATCATTGAGATGTGAAAACTTTAGGTAGAAAGAGTTTTTAAAAAATGAAAGTAAAGTTCTTTGTAATGATCTTAATAAAGACTTTAATGATAATTTATACTATATTGATTTTGGAATTATGTTTCTGAAAACTCTTCTTTTTTCAAAAAAAAAAAAATTACACAGCTTTCCTAACATTTCTGAGATACCCTTCAAAAGGTCTTAAGGTCTGTCCTCTCCCCTTTCCTCTCCCAATTCTCTTTTCACAGATCAAAGAAGGAATGGTGCATGTGTAGCCTTTGATGAGAAGCATTCCATGGCTTTGTCATCAAGTAAAGAAAGATCATTGAATTCACAATGACGTTGTGAGAAAATCTCTTTAGACAGCTGTCATTTCACATCTGATGTTCTTTGCCTTTGATGATAAAAAAAAATATGAAATATTATCCTAATCATGACCACAAAAACCTAAATTTTCTTACATTCTTTGTCATAAAGCAAATAATTGATTTTCATAAATGTTAAATTAAAAAAAAATATTCTGGGAGGGGAAAAAACCATTCCTCTGATATACTCATAGGCTAAAAGAAAACATCTTATCTCCATTTGAAAAAAAATAATTTGTGTAAAAGAAATAGCAAATCTCTCTGGTATCTTTGCTAAGAAAATCCCAAACAAGATTATGAAAAATGGTCTACTGAAATGACCAAGGAACAAGAAATTGTTTTACAAAAACAAACAAACAAAAAATCATATATATATGCATGTGTGTGTGTGTGTGTGTGTGTGTACATCTATATATATATATAGATGTACACACACACATATATGAATACATATCAAAAATGCATATATATATGTATAATTATATTGTATTTATATAAATAATGTTATCATTACATATATATTACATACATGACATAAATTATACATTATTGCTATATTATAACATATATGAGAAAATTTTGTATTAGTAAAATATTTAAAGGCAAATGAGTGATCATTGCAATGATAGATGAAATAAGAAGTGATTCATAGGTAAAGTTTGTGATGACTGTGTTTAGCACTCAGGGTATTTTAAAATCAGCCAGAGTCAGGAAAGGGAAAATCCTTGATCTTTATTCTTTGAGGAGGTGAAGGGGAATGGCATTATGAAGTGAGAGCAATCTTGACACGAATCTGGCCAGCAGTGCCTCGGGCTCTCATACTCCACCCACCAAATCTTGTAGACAGTCTCCTATATAACATATCAAACTTGCACAGAGAGTTGGCAGGGCCATTCTTTCTCCAAGCATATATTAATAAGAGTGTTGTCCAATTGCTAATCAGCCTTAAGTGCTAGAAGTCAGTGCATCTGCTCAGCTTCAGCCCATTACGAAAGTTCATGGGAATTTTTTTAAATTTTATTTTATTTTCAATTCATGGAACAAAAGAAGCATTTCCATGATAAATGGAACAATAAAAAAAGATGATTGCACATGATACTTCAAATCTACCATGTACATTTTGCTATTCCCTGCAAATATACAATGTTATTATATCCTTTTTTTCACTTCTTTTCTCTTTTCCTCCCAACTCAACTCAAGATAGCTAGCATTAGACACAATTGTGTGTGTGTGGGGGGGGGGGGGTAAAATTATTCTATACATACTTCTACTTATCATTTTCTGAATGCAGATAGCATCTTCTTTTATATGTTCGTTGTAGTTAATTCAGGTATTTATATTAGTCAAAATGACTTAATCATTAAAAGTGGTTTTTAAAACAATATAGTGGTAATATATTCAATGTTCCCTTGATTCTACTCATTTTGCTCATCATTTTTTTTCAAGTCTTTCTATGCCTTTCTAAGATCAATGAGTTCATCATTTTTTAAAATTTATTGAAACTTTTTTTTTTTTAGTTTTCCAAACATATGAAAGGACAATTTTGTCAACATTGACTCTTGAAAAACCTTGTGTTCCAATCCCCCCCCCCCAATTCTCTCTGCCTCCTTCCCTAGATGGCATGTAATCCAATATATGTTAAAAATGGTAAAAATATATGCTAAATCCAATGTAGGCATACATATTTATATAATTAGAAAAATCAGATAAAAAATGAGAAAATAAAATTCAAGCAAAGTCCAAGAAAAAGAGTGAAAATGCTATGTTTTAATCCACCCTCAGTTTCCACAGTCCTCTCTCTAGATGTAGATGGCTCTCATCATCACAAAATCATTGGAATTTTCTTGAATCATCTCATTGTTGGAAAGAGCCACATCCATCAGAATTGATCACCATATAAACTTGTTGTTGCCATGTACAATGATTTCCTGGTTCTGCTCACTTCATTTAGCATCAGTTCATGTAAGTCTCACCAGGTCTTTCTGAAATCATCCTGATGCTCATTTCTTACAGAACAATAATAACCCATAACATTCATATACCATAATTTATTCAGCCATTCTCCAACTGATGGGCATCCACTCAGTTTCCAGTTTTTTGCCTCTAAAAAGGGGCTG
The DNA here is from genome assembly GCF_016432865.1 of Antechinus flavipes. Classification (NCBI taxonomy): domain Eukaryota; kingdom Metazoa; phylum Chordata; class Mammalia; order Dasyuromorphia; family Dasyuridae; genus Antechinus; species Antechinus flavipes. The sequence goes on along the minus strand of NC_067403.1, from coordinate 85,007,723 downwards.
CCACAAATGTGTTTGCACATGTGGGTTCCTTTCCCTCCTTTAAGATTTCTTTGGGATATAAGATTAATAGAAACACTGCTGGATCAAAGGGCATGTACAATTCGATAAACCTTTGGGCATAGTACTAAATGGCTCTCCAGAATAGTTGGATCCATTCACAATTCCAACAACAAAATTTCAGTGTCCCAATTTTCTCACATACCCTCCAACATTTGTCATTATTTTTTCCTGTCATTTTAACCAATCTGAGAGATGTGTAGTGAAATCTCAGTGCTATCTTAATTTGCATTGCTCTATCAATGATGACTTAGAGCACCTTTTAATATGACTAGACATGGTTTCAATTTCTTCATCCAAAAATTCTGGGTTCATATCCTTTCACCATTTATCAATTGGAGGATGGCTTGAAATGTTATGAATTTGAGTCATTTCTCTATTGTAAAAAATGAGGGCTTTATCAGAATCCTTGAATGTAAAAATGTTTTTCCAGTTTATTGTGTCCCTTCTAATTTTGTCTGCATTAGTTTTGGTTGTACAAAACTTTTTAACATAATATTATTAAAATTATCTCTTTTGTGTTCAATAATGATCTCTAGTTCTTTTTTGATCACAAAATCTTTCTTCCTCAAGAGATCTGAGAGGTAAACTATCTTATATTCTTCTGATTTGCTTATAATATGACCATTTATATTTAAATTATGAACCCATTTTGACCTTATCTTGGTATACAATGGTAGGTGTTGGTCAATGCATAGTAGGTCTGCCATAGTTTCTAATTTTTCTAGCAGTTTTTTTCAAACAGTGAGTTCTTATCCCAAAAGCTGGGATCTTTTAGTTTATCAAAGACTAGATTACTATAGTTATAGTATATATATATTTATATATATATATATATAAGTTTATATATATATATATATTGACTATTTTGTCTTATAAACATAATCTATTCCACTGATTGACTATTCTGTTTCTTAGCCAATACCAAATGCTTTTGATGACTGCTGCTTTATAATATAATTAGAAAATAGGCACAGCTAGGCCACCTTCATTTGCATTTTTCATTATTAATTTCCTTGAAATTGTTGACCTTTTGTTCTTCAAGATATACTTTGTTATTTTTTCTAAATCTATAAAATAATTTCTTGGGAGTTTGATTGGTATGGCACTAAATAAGTAGATTAATTTAGGTAGTTTTGTCATTATTTTTATATTTGCTTGGTCTACCCGTAAGCATTTGATATTTTCCCATTTGATTAGGTCTGATTTTATTTGTGTGGAAAGTGTTTTGTACCTGAGCTCATATAATTTCTGATTTTACCTTGGTAAATAAACTCCCAGATATTTTACATCATTGACAATTATTTTAAATGGAATTTCTCTTTATATCTCTTCCTGCTGAACTTTGTTGGTAATATATAAAAATGTTGATGATTTCTGTGGATTTATTTTGTATCCTCTAACTTTGCTAAAGTTTTGAATTGTTTCTAGTAGTTTTTTAGCTGATTCTGTAGGACTCTTAAAATCTTCAGAAATCATTAGGTTCCCTGAGATGAAAAATTGTTGATGAGACCTTTTGCAGTACTTCAGAGCTTACAAGAATCATTGGATTTCCTGACACAAGATGAAACTGTTTTAGTTCTTGAAAAACCAGCAAGAATCATTGGGTTCCCTGAGATGAAAAATTGTTGATGAGACCTTTTGCAGTACTTCAGAGCTTACAGGAATTATTAGATTCCTGGCACATGAACTAATGGACAATGGATTGCTTATGGACTATTTCTAGGACTTATGGACATGTGTAAATCTTCAGGTTGATTCATGTTGTTACATTACTACTAGCCTGTGTTATATTGCTATGTGCTTATGTAAATTATGTATAATGCCTCCCATATTGATGGATTTATGTATACCATGTATATCTGTTACAAAGTTCTGGCCCATATTGATGGATTTATGTGTACCCCCTCAGAAACCCCCTATGTTTTAAAACAAAAGAAAGGGGGAGATGTTGGAATCCTTACTAACTTACAGGAGATATATATACTTCAGAAGAGTTTGGAAAGTACTGTGATGATATTGTAAACACAGCTGCTTGGGGAGGTCAGCTTGAGCTAAGGGCTCTGTCTCACATTTTACAAACACCAATAGAAGTAATACAAGCAGATTCTCCTCCGATTGTAGTTGGCGAAGAGTATTCAAACAAGCCTTTAACACTTGTATATATGAGACATGCCTATGGATTAGGAGAACATTATAATTCGGTGAAACAGCTGATTGACACAGCTACTGAAAATCGTAGCTAGTTGGTGAAAATTGTAAACTTATTTATTGATTCTGTGCAGCATGATAGTGTGGCCATTCATATCAAACCCTGGATTGTTCCAAAGGGAATTGAATCTTTTATTTAAATTTTTTTTTCTTTCTTTCTCTCTCTCTCTCTCTCTCTCTCTCTCTCTCTCTTTCTTTCTTTCTTTCTTTTCTTTTCTTTTTTTTTTTGGTAAAGCTACTAATGAATTTTGAACACACAAAAGAAATAAACTCTAAGTAGTCCCTATTTAGTGGCATTTTAAAAAACTTGTTTTGGTTGCATCATGTGAAAGCAACATAGAGCAGTTTAGGGCAAAGCCTTCAAATATTGCTATTTATTGTATCTTAAAGTAGATTTCCTACAATATAAATTTAAAATGGCCATATTTTTAAATGTTAGTAAAAAAATCTTTTAGTGTCTTTCATTGTAACTCTTGAAATTGTGAATACTTAGCAATTATTTGCTGATAATGAGTTCTAATACTCTTTTTCAGAAGATATATCTGATTTTATAAATGCATATCCTGTGATTGAAGAGCTCAACTCCTCAGGTCAAAAAGAGAGAAAATACACTGCTTTTAATTTGGGAAAAATTAAAGATTTGAAAAAGGGTTGCACTCTTTATGGGGCTACATCATCTTATGTGAAGATGTTACTAGATAATTTGTCTTATGAAATCCTAACCCCGAATGACTGGAAATCCATAATGAAAACTTGTCTAGAACCGGGACAAAATTTATTGTGGCTTTCGGAGTTTCATGAATTATGTAGGATTCAAGCCCAACGCAATAGGCAAACAGGAGCTATTGTACAAGTTGCTTTTGACCAACTAGCTGGTGAAGGTCAGTATGCAGAGAGTTCAGAACAGATTTATTATCCCATAACAGTGTATGAGCAAATTTCTAAGGCTGCAACAGTTCTCTAAGAATACCATCATATCATCTGCAAAGAGTGATAATTTGGTCCCCTCATTACCTACTCTAATTCCTTTAATCTCTTTTTCTTCTCTTATTTCCAAAGCTAACATTTTTAATACAATATTGAATAATGATAGTGATAATGGACCATCTTGTTTCACCCCTGACCTTATTGGGAATGGTTCGAGTTTGTCCCCATTACATATGATGCTTGCTGATGGTTTTAAATAGATGCTACTGATTATTTTAAGGGAATAGTCCATTTTTTCCTATACTCTCTAGTGTTTTTAATAGGAATGGGTATTGGATTTTATCAAATACTTTTTCTAAATCTATTGAGACAGTCATATGTTTTTGTTAATTTTGTTATTGTTGCAGTGAATTATGTTAATAGTTTTCCTAATGTTGAACTAGTTGTGCATTCTTAGTTATAAATCTTACTTGGTCATGGTGTATTATCCTGGGGAGATTTCTGTAATCTCTTTTCTAATATTTTATTTAAGATTTTTGAATCAATATTCATTAGGGAAATTGGTCTATAATTTTCTGTTTCCACCTTGTTTTCATCTCTGTTTTAATATCTGTTTTCATCATTTTCATAACTGGTTTAGGTATCAGCACCATATTGTGTCATAAAAGGAATTTGGTAGAACTCCTTCTTTCCCTCCTTTTTCAAATAGTTTGCAAAGTAATGTATTTAATTGTTCTTTAAATGTTTGGTAGAATTCACATGTAAATCCACCTAGTCCTGGAGATTTTTTCTTAGGAAGTTGGTTTAAAAGCTTGTTCTATTTCTTTTTTTTTTTTTTAATGTGACTTTTTATATAATTTATTTCCTCTTATATTATCCTGGGCAATCTATATTTTTGTAGATATTCCTTCATTTCAATTAGATTATCAAACTTATTGGCATATAGTTGGGCAAAATAACTCCTAATTATTGTTCTACTTTCCTCTTTATTGGTGGAAAGTTCTCCTTTTTAATTTTTGAGATTAAAAGTTTGATTTTCTTCTTTCTTTTTTAAAATCAAATTAAGTAAAGGTTTATTATTTTGTAGGTTTTTTAAAAAATAAAACCAACTCAGTTTTATTTATTAATTCAATAGTTTTCTTACTTTCAATTTTATTAATCTACCCTTTTATTTTTAGAATTTCAAATCTGGTATTTAATTGGGGGGGATTAATTTGTTCTTTTTTTTTTTTTTAGCTTTTTTAGTTGTAATCCCAATTATTGATCTTCTCTTTCTCTATTTTATGCAAGTAAGCATCAAGCTATCTAAAATTTCTCCTAAGAATTGCTTTGGCTGCATCCCACAAATTTTGTATGTTGTCTCATTATTGTCATTTACTTGGATGAAATTATTTATTATCCCTCTGATTTGTTGTTTCACCCATTTTCTTTCCAAATAAGTTTTGGTCTATTTTCCTCTGGCCTTTTATTATATGTAATTTTTATTACATCATGATCTGAAAATTTTAATTTTCTATTTCTTCCTTTCTGCATTTGATTTTGACATTTTTATACCCAAATAGAGAACCATTTTTAAAAATAAATTTCATGAACTATTGAGAAAAAAAAATACTCCTTTCTGTCTCCATTCATTTTTTCCTAAGGTTGATCATATCTAACTTTTCTAAAAATTTATTTACTTCGTTAACTTCTTGCTTATTTATTTTGTGGTTCAACATATCTAGTTGTAAGAGAGCAAGGTTGAGATCCCCCACTACTATAGTTTTGCTGTCTATTTCTTCTTGCAGCTCTCTTAACTTATTTTCTAGGAATTTGGATGCTATACTACTCAGTACAAATATGTTTAGTACTGATATTGCTTCATTATCTATGATACCCTTTAGCAAGATAGAGTTACCTTCCTTATCTCTTTTAATTAGATCTGTTTTTGCTTTTGCTTGATCTGAGATCAGAATTGCTACCCCTGCTTTTCTTACTTCACCTAAAGCATAATAGATTCTGCTCCAGCCCTTTACTTTTACTCTGTATGTATCATTCTGCTTTAAATATGTTTCTTGTAAACAACATATTGTAGGATTCTGGCTTTTAATCCAGTCTGCTATCTGCTTCCATTTTATGTGAGAGTTCATCCCGTTCACATTTACCATTAAAATAACTAATTCCATATTTCCCACCATTTTATCTTCCCCATGTTATATTTTCCTCTTTCCTTTCCCCCTTTCTCTTCTCTCCAGCATTTTGCTTCTGACCACTACGTCTCTCAAAAAGCCCTCCCCCCATACAGTCCCTCCCTCTTTCTCATACCTTTCCCCTATGACTTCTGTGTTCCCTTCTATTAGCCTCACCCTTTCCTTTCCCCTTTCCCCTCCCACTTCCTTATAGGAGAAGTTTCTCTGTGAAACCAAATATGTCCAATATTCTCTTTTTGAGCCAAATTTGATGAGAATAAGATTTACACAATGTTCATCCCCCTCCATTTTTCCCCTCAATTATAATTGATATTCTTTGCCTCTTCTTGAGATGTAATTTCCCTCATTTTACCTTCATTTTCTTTTTTCCAGTATAATCCCCTTTTCACAACTAGTTTCTTCCTTATATTATCACAATGAAATCAAATTATACCTGCACTGTCAGAGTATATCCATAACAGAGACATAGTTCTCAAGAGTTCTTTCCTTTTTACCTTTTTATGCATCTTTTGAGTTTTGTATTTGGAGGTCAAAATTTTTGTTCAACTCTGGTCTTTTCATCAGAAATAAATGAAATTCACTTTTATCATTGGATGTTCATCTTCTTCCCTGAGAGTTAATGCTCATTTTATCTGGATAGTTGATTCTTGGCTGAAAAACAATTTTTTTTGCCTTTTGGAATATCATATTCCAGGCCCTTCAATCTTTTAAAGTAGAAGTTGCTATGTCTTAGGTAATCCTGCTTGTAGCTCCTTGATATTTAAATTGTTTATTTCTGGCTGGTTGGAATTTTTTTTCCCTTGATCTAATAATTCTGAAATTTAGCTCTGATATTTCTTTGAGTTTTTATTTTCAAGAGGTGATTGGTGAATTCTTTCAATGGCTAGTTTATCTTCTGGTTCTAAGACATCAGGACAGTTTTCCTTGATGAAATATGGAAAGATGATATCTAGGTTCTTTTTTTCATCATGATTTTCAGGAAGTCCAATAATCCTAAGATTGTCTCTCCTAATTTTATTTTCCAGGTCAGTTTTTCCAATGAGGTATTTTACATTTTCTTCTTCTTTTTTTTCATTTTTTGGTTTTATGTGACTGATTCTTGATGTCTTATTGAATCATTCATTTCCATTTGTTCAATTCTAGTTTTTAGTGAATTATTTTCTTCAATTATCTTTTTTACTTCATTTTATATTTGGCCAATTGAATTTTTAAATGAGCTGTTTTGTTCACTGATTTTTTTTCCCATTTCACAAATTCTGTTTTTCAATGAATTGATTTCTTTTTTATAGCTATTTTGTAAGGAGTTATATGTTTTTCCCATGTCATCAAATCTATTTTGTAAGGAATTATTGCCTTTTCAATTTCATCAACTCTATTTTGTAGGGAGTTATATGTTTTTCCTATTGCATCATATCTTTTTTTAAAGGAGTTTTCTACAGATAATTTCTGGTTTTCCTTTTTCATACCCTCTTGCAAAAATCTCATTTCCTTTCCCCATTTTTCTTCTAACTTTCTCTCTCTCTCTCTCTCTCTCTCTCTCTCTCTCTCTCTCTCTCTCTCTCTCTGTGTGTGTGTGTGTGTGTGTGTGTGTGTTTCTCTTTTTGCTGAGGCAGTTGGGGTTAAGTGACTTGCTGAAAGTCACACTGCAAGAAAGTGTTAAGTATCTGAGGCCAAATTTGAATTCAGGTCCTCCTAACTTCTGGGCTGGTTCTCTATCCACTGCACTACTTAGTTGCCCCCTCTAACTCTCTTTTAAGATCCTTTTTGAATTCTTGCAAGAGAATCTTGTGAAATAGGGACCAACTCATATCACCCTTTAGGGCTTCATCTGGAGCTGGTTTGCCTTTAGGAACCTCAGGATTTGAAGTCTGCTTTTCTCTCTTTTCATAAAAGCTGTCTATGATCAGGGCTCTTTTTTTAAAAAAATTTTGATCATTTTTAAAGATTAAGGACTGCTCTTAAGGCAAAGGGGCAACAGTTGCTTTAGTTTATCCTAAGGCTGATGTTTCTGATGACTTCTGGTGCTGAATATTCTCAGCCAGGTCCTTCATTCTTCCAGGGTTTAGTGTTTTACAATTTGCTTTTTATATTTGCTTTTGGTTGTCTTGAAGTAAATCTGTACCAACTTTGGCAGCCTTTCCCTCTGCTAGATTGAAACAAACATTTCCTGAAGTTCTTCCAAAGTATCTTCTGGAAATTTGTTGTACTTCAAATATTTGTGGGTTCTATCACTCTAAAATCAGTCCAGAGACTTAATCTGCTGTTGATTTGATGGAAGGTTGGAGCAGGTCACATAAAGCCATGTCTACTCTCTGACATTTTGGCTTTACATCACCATCATTTTTTTTTTTTAGTACAAAAATACAGTAGTATTCCATCACAACCATATAGTACAACTTGTTCAGCCATTCTTCCAGTTACAGGGATTAATATCTAGTTCTTTGTCACCAAAAAGAGAGCTATAAACATCCTATTTGCATTCAAAGTTTTATAACTACTCTTTGTGAATCTCCCTCCATCTTATTTTTATTATCTCCTTTCCTAGCCTCTCTTTTGATATAATCCCTTAATTTCTCCCCCCACTCTCCAATGCCTCTTTTACCCATTCCTCCAAAAGTTCCACCATCTCCCCTCACTTTCCTAAAATCCAATCCAAATATCCCTCTAAAAATTCCTCCCTGAATCTGTCACATAGTTTTTCACTTCTCTACTTCTTCAGAAGACTTTTACACCCTTCCAGATGTACATATTTTTCCTCTTAAACTCAGATGACAATAAGTTTTCAACATTACCCAACCTGTTTTCTCTGTACTACTTCTTTCTTTCACATCCCCCTTTTGATTATATAATTCCTTCCTTTTACCTTTTTCCTATGCATGTTTTTAGAATCACCTCATCCTACTTCTTCAATGGAAGTCAGGAAGTAAGTGAAACCGGGAACTTCATTGATAATCAAAATAATGTCAGTGAAAAGAATATGAAAAGATGTCAAAACTATCATCAAGGAAATGACTGATCATGACTCCAGAAGAATGAGAGTCAAATATATCTCTAGCTTCTTAGCAAATGGTTAATATGTTATCAGTATAGAATGAAACATACGACATCATGCAAGTCCTTATTTTTTTTTTGCTTAATTGAATTTTCTTATTACAAAGATATGTTATGTTGAAATGACATTGTGTGGTATAATATGAGGAGATACAGTGTGTGTGCCTTCAATGTGTGTGTGTGTGTGTGTGTGTGTGTGTGTGTGCATGTGCATATGTATGTTCACATACTCATGTATATGTGTTTAATTTTTGGCAAATCATGACCAAAATTAGTCAAAAATAAAAACAATAGCAATGAATAGCATTTTAGAAGTTGATGGTGATTTAGGAAATTGATTTTCATTTTACTTTTTAATCTTCTTACTTCCTTACTTCAAGAAGATAAAAGAAGTATTTTATGTGGACATATGTGATGTTGAGCCATGTAATGAGTAAAGAAGGAATATTATCTAGGTTAATGGGATGCACAGGATTTAGATACTAAACATAGAGAACATGTTAATTAACTTTTACATCTAAAGTTGGAGAGAAGGAGTAGAGAAAGGAACAATTACATTAAATTAGAGAACTGCAGCTGTTCAGTATTAGAACCTTAGTCATATGTCCTGGCCCATGCTCAAAGTCTTTCACTTTGATGTGACTCATCAGAACTAATGTCCCTTTGGTTGGGCATTTGAATATAGAGAGTTATCAATATGATACTATAACACATCTGAGAAGAACTTTCAAAAAATTACTTTTTATACACATTCTCCAAATTAAATATATGGTCAAATTATTTTTAATAAAAATGTTTTGTAACAAGTTTTCAATTAAAGAAATAGCTTATGTCTAGTAGACATGATAATTTTTATATTTTACTTTAAAATGGGATTTAAAATATCCATATAAACTCCATACATGACAAATGTACTTTTTTATTCAATCAAGTTTAATGTTCTCTTCATTTTTAAAGATAATAACTCAAGGTTATAATGTTGTTATTAAAGAAAATGATCAACAATGTGCAATGAATGTGTGGTTTTAAAATAGAATTCATTGAGGTGTGAAATGCTTTAATTATAGAGAGAATATTTGGTAACCTTCGCTTATGAAAAATAAAAATAAAAATTAAGAGGAATAAGGATGAAAATTGCAAGTTTTAGATTTACTTATTTTGTGGCATTAGGCTAAAAATGACATTTTTAATTGTGACTGTGAATCACCAAGCTAACTAAAAACCTATTAATTATCCAGTTAATTTTATTATTGCAGAAAAGCCAAACCAGATAATTCATATCTAATTGTTGAATTGAGGTGCTTGCATTATCTTTATTGATTGTCCACAGTGGTCATATTCACTAGGATATAATCTAGGACACAATTGTTTAAAATAACTGTCAACAGTGATTAAATTAGTTATTCATTTGTAGTCTCAACTGGCTTTGTGCTCTTTAAAGATAATAGTACTCAATTTGTCACATGGAAATATTTTTGAGAAATATAACTTCTGTGATGTTAGTACAAAGCAGCAACAGAAAATTCATTTAAAACATCAACAAAAGAAAATGAGAGACCCAATTTCAGCAATGAAACCTCATTTTAAAGAATTAAATGTTAATAGTGGTCTAATCCTTTAGTCTCATTGATCTGGAACAATGAGAAGTTAAAGATTGGATGATGGTTACACAGTTGGCATGCTCTAATTATAGAACCTAGACTCAGATTTTACCCTTTCCATGCCTGCTTCTTTATTTATTGCCCCACACTTCCACATATTTAAAAATGTATAAATATATAAAGATACAGAACAATGGATAAATATGACCCTCTTCCCATTTGTTGCACACTATTGAGAAACATTTTTTTAATAATGAAAATTTCTGAACAAACCATGTATTCAGTCTCTAATTACTATGTGTGTGCTGTCAATTTAAATTGATTCATTAATTTCAAGAACATTGATGTTCACTGTTTTTAATGCTGTATAGAGATGACCACAGCTTGCTTTTTTCCACATATACTTTTCTACTATACTAGCATAGACTTGGTACTAATTGTACTACTGTGGACCAGGCTTTCATCATTTCCTTTATTCTTGCACTCTTTCTGCCTTCTCACCTACCTGTCCTTCCTGCTCCTCCAGTAAAACTTTTGAAAGTTTTTCCTTATGACTCCTTACATTTGGTGACACAATGCAATTGGGTTTTCATAAAACTTCACTTTATATGATCTAATTCTGTTTTCTAGACATTTTATATGATCTAATTCTGTTTTCTAGACATCTCCTGTGATGATATCTTTTATTTGGTTTCCTCTGTATAGTTTTTCAGTTCAGTTCAATTCAATTATATTTAATTTAATTTAATTCTAAAGAATTTTTTAAGTATCCACTATTTGCCAGATACCATGCAACATACTAAGGATAGAAGGACAAAAAAAAGAAAAAAGAGAAAAGAAGTTCTGACCTTAAGAAATGTACAGTCTACCAGCAATGTTGATATATGTTTGTATGTAGTCTATGTGTGTATATGCACAATATATAAATATGTGCATATACATATGTGTACATACATATGTATACATATATATCTATATATATATAATTTCTCTACAAGTGTGGGATTGCTGGAAATAGCTTTATTACAGAGGGTGGGGGGGAAGGGCATCAGGAAAAGCATCACATGAGGCATTTGAGCTGAGTTTTGAATGGTGGTGGTGATACTAAGAAACAGAAAGGGAGTGGGAAAGTATTCTTGCAATGTTATAGCTCAAAGAAAGCCAGGGAAGTGGAAGATCCTATATTGGACTAGATCATAGAGTGTTTGAATATGTCTTAAAAATAAATTGATATGTTTGTCAAGTACTCTGTATATTTTACCACTGCCTTTTAGGTGATAGAGAAATTTAATTTTTCAGTGAGATGGTGATATACCATGATTTAAAGCTATACAACTTGACAATGAGAGTAAAATTAAAAATTTGGATCTCTTTTTCCAAGAAAGCCTTAATACTACACACACATACAACAAACAAACAAAAAATTACTGAGCATTTACCCAAAAGTAATCCAGTTCTGGTCCCTTTTATAGACAGACAATGATTTGAACTGCATCCATGGGTGTGTGAGTGTTTAAAAAATATGAAGAGAGCATTTTTGCAAATTAAATTGACAGCTATAGATAGTTAAACTTGTGTTTCTTTTAATGTCCTTCTTTGATTGTAACACAACATATAAATAATCCCATTTCTTTTTTATTACAAACCCAGACAGATCTATGAGATCACTAAATTACCCATCGGAGGCCACATTTTATCAAGCATTTACACATTTTACTTTTTTTCTTTCTTCTAATAGCTTTAAATCCCCCTCCCCCCCCAAAAAAAAGATATTTAAGTTCATCAGTTAAAATGTGTTTCTATAGTATAGATTGCCTTTAATTATAATCCTCTTGGAATTTCTTTCTTTCAAACAATCTACATTTTACTGTGCCAATTAAAAAAATCCATCTCTACAATTATTTTAAGTTAGTATTATGTGCGGTGCACTAATGATAGAAAAATAGCTATAAAAAAATCTTATTCTCAAGGAGTTTATATTTCAATAGTCGTGTGGAAAAGCCATTGCTGATCCCTTTAATTAATAACAATTTCTCTCTCAGACCTCTTAAAGCACTTCTCATATAATGTTAAGTATTTAAAAAAATAAAATAGAAAAATTTAAAGGATCCCATTAAAAAAAATGTTGATTTGATTTATTTTCTTCTTTTAAATCAGGTAGCTTTTAAGATTGATTAGCTTTGTTAGTCTCTTAAAATAACTAGCTTTTAAATATATAACCATACACATCTATATCTATCTAGTCAAATCTATGGTTTTTCCAATAACAATGTGTAACTGGGTTCTGCAGAAAATATTTCAGAGGCCTTTGGACAGACAGTAAGAAGGTCAAATTAGTCAATATTTGAAGAAATTAAATCAGCTCTTCCCTGGAAGGTCCAATATTGCAGCTGAAGCTTAAATATTTTGGCCACATAATCAAAAGATCAGACTCATAGGAAAACACAGAAGATGACATAATGTCATGAAAACAACAAACATGGATTTGAACAGACTTCAAGAGATAATGGAGAATAAAGGTTTGCTGTGTCACAAGAATCAGACAAGACTGAAACAACTGAACAATACCATCATCAAATATGTAGCCTTTTTGAATTCTAATGTATGTATTGCTCTTATTTTCAAATTTTCCTCTTTTGTACTTATTTTGTACTTGCTATTTGATGGCTTTTAAATTTAAAATTAATATTCAGTTCATTTATTATTTTTTTCTGTTTTCTTAATGCATATTTTAGGAACAATTTTTCATTAGCTGAATCACAGAAATTTCAGTATATTTTCTCATAATTAAAATTTTCTTTCATACATGTATTTTTGTTAATGATTTACTTTTTGATTCACTCATTATTTAGGATTTCATTACTATCTTCATTTGAGACTTTATCTTTTTTGTATTATAAATTAATTCTGATTTTTATTTTGTTATAGTTTATAAAGGATGAGTAGAGTTTTGTCTTTTCACATTTATTTGCAATGTCTCTCTTCCCTAATACATAATTTTTGTAAAGCTTATATTTTTGGCTTCAATATTTTTCCAGTGATGTAGTAGAATATCATATATCCCATGAAAATAAAGAAGGGGTTTCAATAGAACAAGAGTAAGAGAATGGGCTGGATTTGCCTTTGAGCATCTGTTCAGTATTTTTTAACAATATCAGTGTTTCCCCTGAAACAAAGGAATGTATTTATTATGACATCATTAGTCTTTTGGTTATAGCATATGGTTGTGAGTCATGAAATAATAATATATCTCTCTGAAGAGTGAAAGCTATGGGTCACCTAAAAGGCAGTTGAAGATGTCATGGAAGGTATAAGGAGACTGCAAGATATTACCAATGAAAAATGATGGAAGAGAAAAACAGCTTATAGGATATCCTCATTGAGATATAGGATTGGACATGCAATTAGATTAGGCAGGTAATGAGAGTAAGAATAACTTATTGACTGAAGATTTGCTTCATTTGCATCCACTCAAAAATGAAAAATCTAGGCAAGACCCCTATTCAGGTTAGGAAGAGTAAATAGTAATCCCAAAGGAGGCTAGATTACTATCCACACTAGAATATGATGGGAAGGGATACTCACAACAATAATATGAATCCTTAGGAAATGAACTTATAAGTGTGTGTATAAACATATGTATATACACACACATATATGTATATATATATATATATATATATTTCCTTTCACCTTTCAGACCCCTAGACAATTCTCAAGTGAATTGTAATTTGTGATATATTTCCAATCAACTTTGATAAAGGGAGTTTCCTCATTAGTAAGCTCTCTTTACCAATGAAATCACAAGTCTAGCCAAATACATATATATGTGTGTGTGTGTGTACTTCTTAACTGATTCCCTGGCTCAAATTTCTCCCTTTAATGCTATACACAGCTGCCAAAATGATTTTCCTAAAATATAAGTCTGACTTTATCACTGCTGTATGTCATAAATTCCAGTGCCTCTCAATTACTCCCTAAGATCAAATATAAGCTAATCTGTTTGACTTTTAAAGCCAGTTAAGACCTTGCCTAGATCTTATTATATACTATTTTCCCCCTTTACTTTGCTTTGTGGTCTAGGCAAACTGATCTGCTTGCTATACCTCACATAAGACAAAAATCTTCTTTCTCCCTTAAAACAGGCTGTCTCCCATGTAGATGAATTCCTCTCCTATTTCATTCTCTAATGATCCCTTATTTCCTTCAAAACTCATAAGAGCCATTTTACATTAACAATTCATTGATATTTTCTCTTAGTTCTCCTTTATTGATTTGTATTGAGTTTTCGTATGAATATATGTTGTTTGCTTTCTATTCATTCCCCATTTATGAACATGTTGTCTCCCCAATGTAATGTAAGTTCCTTGAAGGCAGGGATTTTTTCACACTTTGTCTTTTTATCCTCTTTGAAATATAATGTCTGGCACATTGTAGTGATGATTGTTTTGCATACATGCATATGTGTATTGTGAGAGAGAGAGGGTGTGGGCAAAAAGATAGAGGGAGTGAGACAAGAGAAAATTAAAGCACATTCCATGCAGTAAAGTTAGAGTAAGGCTTATTGTAGAGAGCCACAGACAGAGGGGGAACTCTCAGTGAGGAATAAGACCCTTCAGACCAGAGGGAAGCTGCTGACAATGTCTGGTTCAGCTCCCCATCTCTCCTTGAGACAGCTCACCCTTCTTGAGAAGTCAAGGGGGGCATGACCCCTTGTGTTCCATTTGAAGCAAGGGATACTTAAAGAGGCATTTATATAACAATGGCAGGGTGCTTATAGTTAGGATTTTTGCAGTGTGCTATGGTGATGTGGTGATGTAATGGTACTATAGTTAGCACATGCTCAGTGTGGTGTAGTAATGTAATTGCACTAAGGTATTTAGGGACTGAGAGGACTTGAAATAAAGGGACTCCATCTTTGACCATCCTTGTGGGTTTCCTGCTTCATTACTCCTACACTAAGACTAAGGACTCAGGCTGGTCCCAAGATCCTCCAGAGAGCTAGTCTGGATGATATATTTTGGCACCCCAGCATTGGGTTTCTAGAAAGCATAGTACATTTTGACACCCCAATTTGGGGGCTCTAGAAAACATATTTCAGCTTATGTGCTACACTGATAAAGTGCAGGGGGAGGAAAGAGATGTTTCTTTATGTCCACCATTATATATATATATATATATATATATATATATATATATATATATATATATATATATATATATATATATATGGAACTGGAAGCTTGAAATGTTATTACATGAATAAAAAAATGAGAATCTGTTTATTGGTTGTGACCTGTGTTCTATTGGATTAAGTAAATCTGTGTAACTAGAGATATATCAAAGTATTAAAGTTTTGAAATGTCTATCTTTGTATTTTTTCAAGCTCTTTGTAAATACACAAGAAGTGCTCAATAAAGTTAAATTAGTAACAAATGAATAAATCATGTTCAAAAACAAGTATTATAAAAAGCAGAATGAAATAAATGTAAATGGGCTATTCAGACAAGATGCTCTAGGTAGTACCATTTTACCTTAGGGATATTGGGCAAAATTGCATGCAGAAAGTTTCTATGATAGAAACACACAGCAAGGATCAATTTTTCCTGAAAGATACCAAAGCATCATTGTCTTCTGCCTCCCTTGACTCAGCTTCCAGTTTACCTAAGAGCATTAAAAAAAAAAAAATCTGACCTTCATAGATTCAGATGGTTGTCTAATTTAATGGTTGTCAGAAGACTATTAGTCATAGTACCCTGACCTGATGACTGGACACATTTTCATATGGAGATGGAGACAGCTATGTCTAGATAAGTTAAATGCCATTGTATCCTAACTCTATTTCTTTGCTACATTATAACAAAGGATATCTCCTATTGTTAAATGCCCAGTGACTTATTAATGCTTCAGTTACTCACAATATCAAATCTGAAATAATAGGAGACTGTAGCATTTGACCCACCCTCAAAGTGACATATATATAGATATATATTTTAAATGAGGTATATGTCATTTAATCACCTTGGGCTTCAGTTTCCTCATCTGTAGAAATGGTAAATTGACATGACTGACATGATATATGATGCCATTCCATCTCTAGACCATTAAGAGATGACTCTTATACATTCTAGTTATGGTGAGTGATAGTGAAAGACAACAGAACAGAAGGGAACAGTGTCAACTAAATCTATGAGATGAGACATATAGTGAACTGTTGATATCTCTATTAAACTATTTTTTGGTTGCTCCAATCAACTAATTACTCACATTCATGTGATTTACAGTTCTTAGACTGTGATTTGCTGTGAACTTCTTTTTCATACTTAATAAAGACATACTTTGAGGTGAGATGAACTGCTAAAATTTGCCTGTTCTTGGTGATTCTCATAGAGAACATATTCAAAATAACATGGTCTTGTACTCTTCATTTTGATTATAGTCTTTGAAGCAGTTTTTTCTTTTCTTGGAAGATCATCCAAAATGGAAATAGAATGAAGCATATGGGGATTTAATTGCATTAGAAAGTTTTGTTTTGGGGTTGTTTCTTTTATATATGTGCAAAAATTGCTATCATCTGGAAATAATTTTAGAAAATAGTAACAATGCAGCCAATTTTCAGTCTGCATGTTTACTTGATAGAAATGAAATTCAAAGGAGTTTTATGGTTTGTCAAATACCCAGTAATAAAAACAGTAATAGGCATTTTTATTTACCTATTAGGAAGTAATCACTGCAAGGGAGAAATTACCTTGAAATAGCCTATTGTGCTTCAGGTTGTAAAGCAGGACAATAAAGACATTAATAAAAAAATGGGAAAAAAAGTTGTGAATAAAATAGTGAATAGTGTAAGAGAACAATCAATCATGGGTTTCTTGATCTTCTTAATGACAGATTTGTATTAGAGTTTTCAGGATATTATTATGAATAGACTTTTATAATTGAAAAGTGCTTTGTAATCATGCACAATAGGACTCTTATTTTTACATGGCCAGCAACCTTGAATTGTATTCGTTGGAGGTACAGAATTATGCAAATGTTGCATTAGAAATATATAAGTATGATGTAGCTTCTTAAGGGATGTCTAAAGAAGTTCTGAAGAAGGGGAAACAAAGAAGTTATACACAAACAGAAAAACAGAGTCCCTGAGACCAAGTAAAGAGAACTAGGAGAAAGCAGAAGGCAAGGGTTTAGATACATCTAATGGTATAAAATATTGGAATGAAAATAAAAATCATCCGAATCATTTTTCTATGTCTTCATGATCTCTAAACAATGACAGGAATCTTCTATTTTAATTCTAATTTTATAGGACTATGGATATAGTAGATATTCAATAAATATACTATTTGTTTCCTGATTGATTTCAAATCAGGAGGGACTACCTCTTGTCCTTTATTGTCTTAAGGGAATCACGTACAGATAATTAGAGTTCAAATGGAGAAACAAAATCATCTTAGTTCTCACATAAATATTTGTCAGTAAGAGTCAGAAGCAATTCATTCTTCTGGCCACACTAAAATAGTAATGAAACAATTGGAGATCTTCTCTTCTCTTATAACTTAAAAAATGAAGTGAGATCTCTTCCTCAAAAGCATCTTATGTGTCAATAGTGTCACACTTTAAGTAGAAACAGAGCCCACTAAGGAACACTGTGAGCTGCATGCTGACTTAGAAAACCACATATTAACATTGCCTGTGTTTTATTATAATTTTATTTGCTGGAGGCTCTATCCTTCCTGTTGTAGCATAATGTGGTTTGAGGGGAGGCAGAAGAAAACATCTCTGGCCTGTTTTGCCTGACTCTCCTCTAAGGAAGATTTTATTTCCTTCCAGGAAAGGAAGCAAGAGGTTGGGACTAGAAATTTATCCCTTCTGCTCTTCTCAGAGAGGAGTATTGGATTAGAATTATATCTATCTTTTCCTTTATACATTTTAGTCTAGGGGATGTGCTTTTCCAGTTCAATATAACTCCTCATCCCTTTCTTTAATTAGAGGAGAGAACCTCATGCTCTGTATCTGTTGTTTGGCCCTTGCCATCAAATCCCAGTTCACAATGGACTCATAAAAATTAGCAACAAAACACATTTTTCCAAATTGGTAGCAAAATACAAGTTAGAGAAATCATAGAAAGGAAAATATATACAAAAGGCTACAATGGGAAGGAGCTATCCCATGGGTAGTAAGATAACCCTTCTCAGCCAAGAGAGAGAATATTCTATCTTAGCCATGGGGACATCCCTCAAAGTCTCTAATCATGCTAGCTAAAGATAAAGACATGATGGAGATTATGGTTATTGCCTTATTGTTGACTTATTCACAGATTCTTTTCTTCAGCAATTTGAAGTTGGGCTCTTCTTATTTATTTTCTTTCTTAAAGCTGGAAACTAGAAATATCCAAAGCTCAAAGAAACTCAAAGTGACTTAGAGAGGTTCAAACAAGATTGGAGACTGTATTCTCCTACTCTCTGTAATTGTATGTTGCTCTTTATTCAAATATCAGGCACTGATTTTCCACAATTAGGAGAGAGTCCCTTATAAATGTATTTTGAGACACAACACAACACACACACACACACACACACACACACACACACACACACACTTGTTAATTATATATGAGAAAATATCTCTTTGTTATTTATTTTTGGATCACAGTGAAATTTCTACTATTCACAGTAGAACAGATATTGATCCTATAAAGTCACTCTTGGCTAGAAGAAAAAGTACATTGTATGATTACAAAACAATAACCTTAAGAAGTCACATCTTGATAGAATCATCAATTTAGGATTTTACATGTGACTAGAAATGACTAATATTTTTCTGAATGCAATTGTGGATGAAAGATGACCTTTTATCATTTACAACAAGAAGAATATTAACCATGGTTGTAAAGAAGTATTCCCTGGGTTGGCACAAGTTAACTACTTATCTTCTAGGTAGGTACATAATCTTTCTGAAAAAAATAAAGGAGTGTTAGTTAAAAGTAAAGCAGAGAAATTTAGTTTGCTCAAAAAGGAGGCCTTGACTTCTTTGTACTAATCTCTGCTACTTTGTTCTTAGGATCTCATAAAAAAAATGAATAACTTGCTTTATTCTATAACCTTAGAAGACATGGGAGTACAAGGGAAATGGAGATGTAACCTATGCTGGAAGAACAGAAGACAAGGGAGTAGTCTTAATATAATATAATATAATATATATAATATAATATAATATAATATAATATAATATGATATGATATGATATAATATAATGTCATATTATATTATATATATAAAATAATAGTTCTTTTAACAAAATTAGTCAGACAGTCAAGGAAAATAGTTCTAGGAACATCACTACAGTGGATATGCTTGTTTCATAAAAAAAGCAAATATAATCAACTTGGTATAATATGGTGATTACATTTTTAGCAGAATCGTGAATTTGTCTTTTAATACAGCTCACCTCATCTCCTCTCTTATTCATCCCAAAGTCAACAATTTAATTTCACAAATATTCATTAAGCCCCTATATATTAGATTCTGGATTATTTTGTATTTCAATTTGTCTCTGGTCTTATTAATATGAACACTTTATGCAGATTTCATGCCTTCATCATCCCTGGGATTTTTGCCTCTGTAACAACTACCTGACATAATAGAAAATTTTCGCCAAATCTTTTGACATTTCAGGGCTATGAGTACAACATTATCAGTAATTGCCCTACATCATGTTTTCTATGCCATCAATCCATCCTCTTTTCAATTCATTATATAAGAAAAAACAAAGAAAAAAAGGTGAAAATAATATGCTTCAATCTACATTCAGCCTTTATAGTTCTCTGGAAATGAATGACATTTTTCATACCAAGTTTATTGGAATTGTCTTGGATCACCATATTGCTGATCAGAGTTAAATCTATCATAGCTATCATTACATAATCTTGCTGTTGCTAAATATAGTGTTCTCCTGGTTCTGCTTTCTTTATTCAGTATCAGTTCATCTAAATCTTTCCAGGCTTTGTGAAATCAGCCTGCTCATCATTTCTTATAGAATAATAATATTCTATTAAACTGATATACCAAAACTTAGTCAACCATTCCCCAATTGATTGGCATCCATTCATTTTCCAGTTTCTTGCCTCCATAAAGAGCTGCGCAAACATTTTTGAACATGTGGGGTCTTTTCCCCTCTTTCATGATCTCTTTCAGATATTGACCCAGCAGTGAAACTGTTGGATCAAAGGCTATGCACAGTTTACTATCCCTTTGGACGTAGTTGATTATGGTGTTTTCAGATGGACTTTTATGTGAGACTACAATTTGAGTCATAAAAAGCCAGGAAAAATTTTTTTTCCAAAATGCAATTCATTTTTCTCCTTCTATCCAGCATTTAACTTTTTGTCTGGCATATAATAAGTAATCAAAAATTAGTTGACGGAAGAATTATTTAATTCGCTCACCAATTCATTATCTATCTGCAAAGCTGGTACTAGAAATGCGTACTAATGAACTCACTCAACATACTAGCCTTTCAATTGCCCAATTAGCCAATTCAATCATAGTATGAACATTGAATGTTTTTCATCCATTTAGTTTTTCCATTATATTGTTAGGCTATTTGATTTGTGTAATCATGGAGGAGTCCCTATATTAGTAGAGAGTTTGAGGAAATCAGCTCAATGTTATCTGCAAACAAAAATATCTGAAGGCCCCACCCAAAAGGGAATTCCTCTTTCATAGGAACTCTGTGAGGAATATCTTTGAGGAGTTACCCATTTTATGCATAACTTGTTAACAGTTATTTCATTTTGTCCTCAACAATCCTGAGAGTTTAGTACAATTCTTATCCCCATCTGACAAATTGGGAGACTGAAGTAAACTACAGGCAAATAACTTGCCCAAAGCCAAATAAATAATAAATGTCTGAAGCTTCCTAGCTCTAGGTTCCTAACACAAGATTGGAAATTTCTACCAAGTCTTCTCTTTTTCCATTAAAAGTAATGAGCCATAGACATCTAATTCAATCTTTATTGAATCGTAAATCTGCTTTGTATCAATCATCTGAACAAGTTGTCTTTCAACCTTTATTGAAGGATATCTAGTGAGAGTAACCTCCTTACCTCCTTAAGCAACACATTCAAGTTTTAGATAGGTTAAATTTAAATATATATATTTTTTAATTGAATAAAAATCTAATTTTCTATATCTTTTGCCCTTTAGTTCTAGTTCTGTCCACCAGGGCTAACTAGAAAAAACTGAATAAATGTTTTTCCATATGACAAGTCTGCCAATTTTTGAAACTCTTTCTCCTATCTTCCATGAGGATGTGTTTTACTTCTACATTAAACATCTCTATGTACTCCAGTCAATCCTTCAGTATCCTCACCATTCAGAACATACAGGTCCTAATTATTTTCTAGCTTGTGTGTTCTTTTTTCCCCCAAAACTAAAGTAGTAATTTAGTTAAACCCTATTTGATTAAGGTAAAGTATAATGTAATTA
The DNA here is from genome assembly GCF_016432865.1 of Antechinus flavipes. Taxonomy (NCBI): domain Eukaryota; kingdom Metazoa; phylum Chordata; class Mammalia; order Dasyuromorphia; family Dasyuridae; genus Antechinus; species Antechinus flavipes. Next base: position 84,986,198 of record NC_067403.1, on the reverse strand, counting down.
TGCTCTCCTTTATAATGTCAACTATTCCATTAAGAATATTAAAATTTCAAAATCTTATGAATTCAGAATATTCAGATTATTCAGAATTCAGATTAAGATCTGTATATATATATGTGTGTGTGTGTGTGTGTGTGTGTGTGTATTTACTGTCATGTTATACTCTTGACTCTATTTTAAAGTAATAGGTTAGTTGAAATAAGATTAATTCATCATAAGTTTCCTTCCCTACATACAATTATGGACATAGAATTTGAAGGGAATTTAGATGTCATCTAAATAAGATGTCCAATACCCTCATTATATACATGTGAAAACCTAAGCCTGTAAACATTATGATTGGCCCAAAGTCACATAATCATAGGTAGGATTTGAATTTGGGGCCAATAAATACTAATGTGGTGATTTTTTATATAGAGCCATACATGGAACTGAGTCTTATAAGCAATAAATGCCATAGTTGCTATGCACTGGGATATCCACTGGGATATTTGAAACATTCATGTTGGACTCTTTTAATGGATATTGAAAATCTGTTATGAGAGAAAAGTTTTCCTTAGATATCTAAGCTTCAGAAATTAAATGAATGCTACAGTAAACAATATCATATATCCCTTTTCTATGTAAATAGATTATCTTATGATATCTAGAAGTAGATTCTGTATTTGATGTAAAGACATACCTATATAAGTGTCAAGTCTAAAGGGCATTATCAGTATTTGCTTTAAACACTAAGTATAGATGAAAATATGTAATAGAAAAATTATTGTGTCTCTTTTCATGTTGTAATTAGTGCAACAGGGACATCTAAAGGTATAAACTAGATTACAAATGGCTTAACCACATTCATAATGAGATACAGTTGAATATAATTTGTCAATAGAGCTGATCTAGAAGTTAGTTGCTAACTTCCTCAAGCCTGGGTTGAATCTATTATCTGAGATTCTCTACAAATTCACAAAAAAAAGTCAAGGAAAGCATTCTAAAATATAATCTAGTAGATAACTGTTTCCCTAGGCAAACAAGGCAAATAAAGATTTAAACAACTATATCTGAAAACAGTGATAGCATTTATTCATTTGATTAGAAGTTTACCTGTAAGTTAATTGCCAAAATAATCTTCCTATAACATATAGCTTATGGTTCCTCTATGCTGTGGACTGACTTGAATGTAACTTCTTTATTCCTTCCTCCCAAGCAAGGAAAAGGTTACTTCATATACATAGGGTTTTTTAACTAGACTGAAATCAAGGTGTTCTGTTCAACTTCTCAAAGGCACTAAGGTAGATGACTGAGCCACAAGTAGATGGAATTATGATAGCCCCAAGCCATCTTGTGAAAAAACAAATCAGCCATTATTACTACAGAAAATGGAAATTCATAGCAATTTCATATGATAGGGATATGCTAACATCATTCATGTTATTTTTATTGTGAATAATAATGGCATATATATGTATATATGCATGATGAATTATGAGATTTCTATGGGAGAAGATGCCACAAAAATGAAGAGAACAGTATATGTCTACTATTATTTAGCCTGAAATCATTTCAGCATAGTGACTGTCTTATATCTAACATATGTAACATGAACACATTTCAGAAATGTTTTTATTCTTTCAGTTTTGTGGCGAATAGCTCAGTAAATTTCTGCTGTTGGGCAGGTATGATGATACCCTAGGGGACTCCAAGCTATCCTCCCAAAGTGCTTAACATTGCCAAGGAATAATTTACCCAAAAAAGAATTCATCTGATTACTTGCTGGGATTTTTGGCTTGGGGGAGGAGAAACTTATGTATTTCTTTTGAATTTCAAATCTTAGAAATATATTCAGTTCCTGTATCAGTCTTTAAAAGCTGCAACCATGGAAACAAAAAGTCAGGATTTCTCTCTCACCCTGAAATGTCATCTTCATAAGCAATATAAACCCTGCTCCTCCTGCCCCTGAAACATATGTGTAGGATGATATATTAAATTCAAAAACAGGAATCACATAGATTGCAGCTGTTGTCCTTCATAATAGTGAATAGTAATTAGTTGTTGGACAGAACACTACACCATTATTCTTTCTTCTAATAGTCTTAGGTGGAATAGGAAGGGGGAGGGGAGGATAATTTATTGCAGGAGAAACACAGGAGAACATTTAGGTTTATAAATGAATCTTATAAAGTGTAATTTTCAAGTGCACGATATATTGTCCCCCAGGTCTTTTATTTTGGATACATAGTATGAGCCCACACCTGCCTTTTAGAAGAATTCATGTCCCTTTACTGACAGTTATATTAAGGATCATCACGCTTGCATGAATTTCCAGGTTCGTTTCCATACTTTCACCCAGACAATAAAATGCTTCAATTCATCCCTTTCCTTTCACTCAGCTGTGTGATTATATGCTTAATCCCTTACATAAATACATCAATTTAGCCATTTTATTTGCCTTTCAGGCAACAAGAATGTTATTTCCAGGTAAAATCTACAAATAAAAAGGCCAAGTCTTCAGAGAATTCTGAATGATATAAGTAATGCTGAAAGTGTTTAAAGTGTCTTAAGTGTTTAAAGAGGAATCTTCAAGGATTAAAGACTCTCTAAAATCAATATTCTAACAGTATAGCATCACATTGTAAACCTGGAACAACATAGAGCTGATCTTGGGCAGTTTTCTCTTGTTCTGTAGATACTTAGTTATATAAGATGTGAAACTTGCTGAATGTGAAGAGGAAGGATATTAGCTCCTAGGATTAGTTCTCTACCCTAGAACAATCCTTCCTCAGTTTGACCAAGTGATCTGGATTAGAAGGGATTTAGTTTTAGACCTAATGCAAAGATGTAAATTCGGCTTTTTCTTTAAGAGGCTCCCTACATACACTGTACAAACTGAAGAGAAGTCTACCTGCTTTTGATTGTCCATCAGACTGTGTCAGGTTCTTGATCCCTGTTTTAAACTCTAGTGTTTGACTATGAAATACATTATGGTATATTTTCAAGGCAAGTGTTTTGTTTTGTTTTGTTTTGTTTCCTGAAGCAATTGGGGTTGTGACTTGCTCAGAGTCACACAGCTAGGAAGTGTTAAATATCTGAGGTGAGATTTGAATTCAGGTCTTCAGGGCTGGTGCTCTATCCCCATTTTACCACCTAGCTGCCCCTAGGCTAGTGTTTTTACAAACATTTTGTCTCAGGTGAAAATTTAATTTCTTTGTCATCAATAGGATGGGGTGGATATCAATACCTCCTTAACCATTGACTATTTATTATCCTGTATACTATATTCTATAGATAAAGAGTAAAGTAAAAATTGAATGGATGTGGCTGAGTATGTGTGATGCTATTATTAATGGTTTCCTGATTATCATTGCTCTCTCAAGTATCTTTTATGAGGATGCTTTCTCTATTCTTTTTTTTTTCTTACTGAGATCTTCATATCACAGATCTAGAATAGAAAGAGGCTTCTATGGCCATCGAGTCTAACATCATTTTTTTTTATTATTATAAGAAAACTGAGACAGAGAGCTACAATAATTTGGCCAAATCCACAAACATAACTAGCCTCAGAGGTTAGATTTGAACTTGGATCATAGGACCAGAGATATGAAAGTGGACAGGATATCACAGATCACCTAGTCCAATCCCACCACTTCACAGGTGAAGATCCCAGGCTCAGTTACAAAGAATATAACTTGCCCAAATCCATAAATGCAATAAATCTCAGAGAATAGATTCAACCCAGGCCTTTGATTCTAGAACAGGGAATTTTTTCCTCAATAGTATTTAATTTTCCAAATACATGTAAAAATAATTTTCAACAGTCATTTTTGTAACACTTTGTGTTCTAAATGTTTCTCCTTTTCTCCCTTATCTCCTCCTTCCTCAAGATATCAATCAATCTGATATGTGTTATACATATATAGTCATTTTAAACATATTTCCATATTAGTCATGCTATAAAAGAAACATCAGAACAAAAGGAAAAAAACATAAGAAGTAAAAAACAGCCCCCCAAAAGGTGAAAACAATGTGGTTGCAACCGTATTGTCTCAATAGTTCTCTTTTTGAATGCAGATGGAATTTTCCATCCCAAGTCTATTGGAATTGTCTTGAATCACTGTATTGCTCAGAAGAGCTATGTCTATCATAGTTGCTATTACTATGTGCAAAAGAATATGGATTATTAATTTTTTGTGCCATAACCTTATTAAATCTATGTAATCCTTTTTTGAATATTTTAATGAATAAAATAAAAATCTAAGATTTCAAAGGAAATTATATTGAAATATAGTTATTAAAAAAATCATTAATAGACCACTGGATAAGTACATCCTCATCTATAACTAGTGCTGTAGCTACTATATCCTGATTTATATGATGCTCAGTTCCTTTACATATCCAAGATCATGAAATGCCTCCTTTGTTTGTCCAGGATTCTTAGGAAAGCAAGCTCTAGTTCCAGAAAAATTGCCCCATTCCTCCAGAAACAATCCTGCTTTTATAAACAAGCATTTTATAAGCACAGAGTACTCCAAGGGGTAAGAACAGTCCCAGGAACATCTTGGCTATTTGTTCCACGGCCTCCTATAGGGTCTGTAAGGCTTTAATTAAAACAAGATAGTAAAACTTAGATGGCTTCTCTGAAGCCTTGAGCATTTAAAGAAAATCATGGCAACCAAGAAAGCATTAGTTTAAGGCCTTTTAAGTAACTTAGTCTTTATTAACTGTGTTAACCATCCCCATCCTGCAAAACATCTCCCTTTAGTCATGGAAGCTTCTCTTGGGAAGACTGCCAGTTACTGTGACATGATACTCCCACCCCTCACTGCTTTGATGAAGATCTCTCTATTTGAGCTGGCACTGAGGGGCACATAATAAAACCATGCCCTCAAATCAATCAATTTCTAAATAACAAACACTTTCCAAAAAAACTCTGTTAGCTTATTCTGAGAAATAAAGATCTTCAGCTATGGATAGTGAACGAGATAAGGTGAGATCTTTCAAGACAGTTGTGAAAATCCAGTAAAATTTCATCTAATTCAAAGTTTGAGTAGGCCTGAAGGACTTTAAGCATTAAATCAAGGGCATATTTAAAATCTCCTCCCAGCTATCCCCCTAAGGGGATATTTTTCAGATTGAATTGTTCATATTGTTCATTTTTCAGATGAACATTATGTGCCTAAAAGGTAGTCTGAGGTGGATGAAAGGATAATTTTGCAGTCAGTAAGATCTGAGTTCAAAATCTGCCTTTGGCATACAAATCAGAGATAAGCCTCTTTATCTCTAAATACTCCTAGAAATCCTTTGTTATCCTAATTTACAACATGCAACAGTGGAGGAAGTTTATGTGCCGGGAATTCCCTATGTGATTAAATCAAAGGTCTTGGCTATGTTTTTTTTTAAGTTCCCAAAACTCAGTTAGGCTCTATGGGTATGCATGGAAGATGCCTGTCCCAGAAGAATTCATAAGATAGTTCAGTTTGGTGGGATCCATAAGATATAATTAAAAAAAAAAATAAGGTGAACTTTCATGAGTGGTTTATGGATTAAAACTCCTTGCTTTAAAAATCCATTAATCATATTTATTCGACACATATACATAGGACAACTAAACAGTGAAAGAAGTAACCCATGGAGCCCATGAAATCATCTTGCTTTCATTCATGTGTTTATCATAATGTCTCCCTGAGAACAAGTAGTAAGCTGGTGGAATGAGAAGGGCCTTTAACTTGGAGTTATCACACCTGCATTCAATTTACAATTTATCAATTTTTCAAGACATGTGACAAATTATTTAGCCACAACAAGCCTCATTTTCTTTGTTTCTTTCATCACAGATTTAGTACCAGAAGTGATCAGTTGAAGTCCTATAATTTATAGATTAAGACACTGTGTCCCAAAGTTTAAAAGATTTTCTTTAAATCCCTCAGGATGTTTAAAAAAATCTTCCTCTCCCTGAACCAAATCCAGCATTCTTTCCATTACACATGCTTTTTTTAAAAAAATTTTTTTATGACATAATTTGTAAAGTCAATTAACCAACATGCATTTATTAAGTGAGTACTGTCATATCCTGGGGAAGCACATAAAAAGGACTAAAGAATTCTTGTTATTCAGGTGTTTATAAGAAGAGACAATATGTACACAACATATATATATGTAGTAAACATCCCCAAATTAAATACAAAATAGAGAATGGGAATTACAATAATGATGATTCCTAGTAGAAGTCTGCACAGAGCCTGGATCATATGTCTTGGCTCAGGGTAAGCATTATCATTGTACATTCCACATGGTTTGTCCAAACAGCTAGGCAGGGTGATTCTCTATATAAGTTTCTTTTGACCATCATACCTCACAGTACTATTGTGAAATTTAAAGGAGATAGGATGAACAAAAATTTTGAAATTAAAGTTATATAATAATTCATATTTATATAACACTAATACTGTATAAAGTGCTCTCCTATACATGGAAATATATTGAATTAGATACTCAAATATTTTGTTTTTGGACTGATTTTGAACAAAACTGTCTTTGTTTTAGTAAAGACAAAAATCAATAGGCAACAATAAGGCAGCAAATGAAAAAGAAATAGGATAATTTTCTATATGCTTTCCCCAGGTATTTCTGCTAATATTCCTTCATGTCTTTCAAATTCTGTTTATTCTACTCTATTGTTTTTAAAACAGGAGGAAAGTTTGAGAAAATGTTTAAGAGTGAAATTATGCTTATGCTTAGCAGTCAATTGGAGGAAAGTCAAATAGATAAAAATGGAAGAAATGCATAATGACATGTTGTTATTTAAAGCATCCTTCTCAAACTATAGGGGGGGAAAGGACGCCAATCAATCCATAAACACCAAAAGAAAGAAAACATGACTAAAATACATTGTGAAATTTACCACAAGAAATAGGTTAAGTGAGGGTTAGTAAGGATTAGAATTTAACTCACTGTCTTGACAATTCCCTGGAGCTGTGGAACACTGAGATTCTAAAGTAATTACTCAGCCAGAGGAAACAAAGATCTCTTTGCTCCATCAGACCCAATGTGGTGGCATTTTTATCAGTATGTTATTTAGGGCTCTCATCATCCTCTCTATTCAGACAAAAATCATTATTTTCTTCTTGCAAAAATGGGAGCAAAATATTAGACAGAAATCATAAACACACAGTGGGAAAAGCAGTAGGGGAGGAGAGACAGACAGACGGAAAGAGAAAAAAATACAGAAAAAGAGAGCAGAAAGAGTGTTTTTTGGTTAAAGGAACTAGGGAAAAACTGAAGAAAAGGAAAACTTTCTTTTCAGGTCTTCCCAGAGATTCCCCTTCTGACAAATTCCTGAGTTCTGCCAGCTGCCCACTGTTCTGACACATATCTCCTTTCCTTCCCTGTATTCATGGAGATTTCTCTATTTGTTCTAAGACTACAGGGCATACATGGTGTGTGCACCAGCTTTGACTGGCCTGAGCAGGCTTTTATGCAGCAGCATTATGTTGCACAAGTATCAGCTGCTCTCATCATGCATCAGTTCACGGTGGTGCACAATCTTGTCAGCACCAGGATGAAGACTTTTTGAAAGAAAAAAAAAAAAGAAAAAAAAAAAAAAACAACTTTGTAATCCAAATCCTTCTTGGATTACATCAACATTTTAGTGTTGATTTTTTTTTTTCATTCATGGCCCAGTCTTCCCCCCTCCCCTTTTTTTTTTTCCTTTTGTTTCTTTCTTCTTGGAGCTTCCTGGCCTTTTGAACTAAAGCAATAGGCTATCGTGAGTTGGCTCTAGCTGTAGCAAACTGGGTGCCAAAAGTTAATTTTTAGAATCCATCCAAGATTAGTTATAAAGTTGAAGATTGTAAATAAATTCCAGTCTCTAAACAGCACAGGTTTTCTGGGCAGCAAATAAAATCTAGAGCCTATAAAAGGAAAAGAAATTAGAGCAGAAATAGGACATTTGACTTCTGCATATTTTCAACATTTAATCACTCTCTTGGTAATATTGAGAAGACTCAGAGGAGGAGCACAACTCCAGTAATATTGGACAAATATTCTTCTAAAATAAATATTATTTTTTCTAAATGCTAAATTTTCTATTCCCCAAGATTTCCTTTTCTTCCCAATACAAAATGTTATCTGCCTCTTTGATATATATATATTTTTTTAATAAGTTTCTTTGTCTATATCTTAAATGGTTGGCAATACTTATTCTAATAACCAATTTGCTTTTCTTCATTCATTATTGCCTTTGTTAAGTAGTGGTGTTACCTAAAAGTAATATCCCTTTTCTGCACTATGCTGAAACACATTGCAGATCACACTATAGATTCCAACAACATATATTAATATTTGCATATATTTTTCCATTGTAGGCAAAGATAATTCTTCTAAGTCATTTCTTTAATAATTCTAATCATGGTAGAGTGCTTAATTGTGATCCTGGAATGATGATTATGATGATGATACTGGTAGTAAGTATGATGATGACAATGATGATGTTAATATAATTTATGTAGCATTGTACTTTACATATGTAATCTCATTTAATCCCCCTAACACACCTGTCAGGTGAATGTTTTTATTGTTCCCATATTTCTGATGAGGATAGTGAGGCTGAGAATATTTAAATGATTTGCCCAGGATGACACAGCTAGAGTTTCAGGAAGCATTTAAATAAAGGTGCTTCTGATTCTAAAGCCAATATTTTAGCCCCTGCACCACCTAACTTCATTTGATCTTCATAGTTCGATCATCATATTTATGAGATAGGTGTTATTACCATTCCATTTTACAAAGAAGAAAATAAAGTCTAAAATAGTTTTTGTAACTTCTCTAGAGTTCTGTCTCTAATATCTAATAAGCATCATGAAAAAGAATTTCATCTAGGGTCTTCCTTACTCTAACCAGCACTCTATCCACTATGCTTCCTAGATAACAGAAATGTCAGAAATGAGTCTAGTTTAATAAAGAAAAAGTAAAAGTTAGAGCAGAACACCTTTCAATCAAAATTCCATTTCTTAGAAAAAGCAATGTAGCTCCAGCAAAAAAAAAAAAAAGAAAAAGAATCTTTTTTGTGCCCACTCTTAATAGTAAATTAGGAATTATCTGAATATTTTCTTTTTATGTGAGTCACAGTCTTAATATTGTATATTTTCAGTTGAAGTATCTTGTAAATAGTTTTCTAAGTGAGATCATATTGCACTATATGAAGAAAGATAAATACTTTCCTAATCCCCAGTGACCAACAATTTAAAATTATATCCACAAAAATCTAATTTTTAAACTCTGTTTCCAAAACTGGTAAATCACTATGACTTAAGTTATTGGTATATGTCATTATTGTGTTTGTTGAAAATGATATTACGATAACACATCAGATTTATCAAGTTTTAATAACAAAAGACTTACACATGATCCCTTTCCAATCATTACATTTAGTTGAATATGTGATTACTGAATGAAAAGACACAAAAGTAAAAACTCAAGATACCATTCCTAATATAAACTCTTATCATCATAGATGTTTGAGGTAGTTGAAAGTTCCATGGAGGATTTTCACACTTGTAAGTAAAACTGATTGAATTATTATTTGACAGGCTAGAACAAATCCGGAAATCTCCGAAATGTAGTTGAACTTTTCAGAGAAAATTGGTTTGGAGGTAATTGGAGAGAGTGTCATCGAAAGACTTGGAAATATAACAATTTCACCAGAAAAGTGACTCTGTGGTTATTAAAATTTTCACTGATATTTACTAAAGTAGCCCCATCTTTCATTCCTGCCTTTAATTGGTGAGTAGACTTTTCATGACTTCTATAATGCATTAAAAAAAAAAAAATTCACTGTCAGAAAATGTACAAATACCAAATAGTTCCTTTAATGGAATCATTTATACATGCATAATAAATACTAAATAAAGACAAACAATAACAAATCTTAAATAAAAATCTTAAATATAACCATGACTGTTAACATCAATAATATTCCTGTGAGGATTCATGTCACTCCATAGGAAAAGTTGGACTGTTTCCCCTAACCATATTTCCCATGACTCAGAAAGAGTTCTTTTAGGGGAAAACATTCTATTCTGATGTTAAAACAATTTTGCATTTCTCTTTTTTTCTACTAATGCCATTTTTGTTTCTTAATAATTTATTCCAGAGGAAATAAAGGAACAAATTATGAAAGCTTTCAAAGATAAACTTTGTAATTTTCTCAATTTTTTTTGTCAAATATAATACAATAACAATGGAGGAATATTTTTTCTCAACTCTATTATATGACTTCTGAATTGCCCATTAACAACTAATATCTTATGACTGATATCTTATTATATGACTTCAGTTATTATATCTGAAGTGATAAAATACAAAATTAAGACTATTAAAAACTCAATTGATAATTAAAATTCTAATAGTAGAAACAGTCCCAAAATGTATTAGCTAATTTAAATTCCCTTCATGATGATTGACCTCTAGCTGGAGACATGGAAAGTACTGCTGTTCATGTTAGTGTCAAGTGATGAGTCTAAAAAACCATAAATGGAGAAGTTCTTCAAAAATTGGCTTGAATACAATTTTTTTTTTGTTTTCCTCTCATCTGACATATCTTAACCATTCTATCTATAGGCTTCTGTATTTTTTCTGAGTATTTTTCATAGCTTTTAATCACATGGGTAAATTTTTCAGTCTGTGAATCAGGTATTTCTAGGAGATAAATATGTTTAATCCTCTTCTTGAAGCCTGTGAAAAGGTTGGAAAATGAACAGGATGATGGAGAAACAATTCTGAAACTACTAAATATTAACAATTTAGAAGATTATTGTAAGGCATCACACCAGTACCCTAGCTAAATTAAAAAGAGCTCAGTTTATGATCTGTAGCCCTCCAATCATGACATTTATAAAATGAAAATTTTCAGAAGCATCAAGAAGAATTCAAATTGATGCTTTGCCAGGATCTACCTGCAGGAGAAGGTTATTACAAAGTCTCATTATAATGATTGCAGTTATTTGTGGTCTTGTCTGATTGGGATTTTTCAATATTGTGTTGATGAGACTGCAGTTTCTGTACTCCCCCATTTCCAGAATATTTTACTTTATAAAATGTCACATTGGAGATCAAAGCACACAGAAGAGACTGTCCAAGGACACTTGAATTTTTAATCACTGGCAGGTTGTCTGTAATTATTTTTAAAGGAGAAATATTTTATTATAAGGTACAACAACCATTTTCCTAACTTCCTGTAGGAGCTTTATTCCTGACCAAGAATAGAATAGAATGAAAGTATAGAAATGGGGAGGAATTTCAGTGAAGATCTAGTTCAGTGTTTTCATTTTACAGGTAATGTGACAAATGAAGAAACAAATGAAGAGACTCAGAATAGGAAAGCGACATGTTCAAAGTCATTCAACTAATACATGGATAAGCCAGTATATACTTCAAGACACTATGTTGCCCATAGAAGATAGTAAGTAAAAGTTTGATAATAAGAATATAAATATTTTGGCATCTATATATATTTTTTTCCCAAGGAGGATTTTATTTTCTAATTAATTAATTAATTGTCTTTTTTTTTTTTTAATAAAGCATATGCATGGGTTTTCCAACATTGACCCTTGCAAAACCTTTTGTTCCAAATTTTGCCCTCCTTCCCCTCATTTTTTCCTAGCTGGCAGGTAGTCCAATACATGTTAAATATGCTGAAATACATGTTAAATCTAATATATGTATATATATTTATACAGCTATCTTGCTGCACAAGAAAAATCAGATCAAGAAGGAAGGAAAAGAAAAAAAAAAAAACTGAGAAAGTAAACAAAATGCAAGCAAATAACAGAGAGAGTGAAAATGCTATGTTGTGTTTTACACTTTGTTCCCATAGTTCTCTCTCTGGATTTAACTGATTCTCTTCATTACTGAACAAGTGAAACTGCTTTGAATTATTTCATTGTTGAAGAGCCATATTCCCTTATAGTCTTCTTGTTGCCTTGTAAAATGATCTATCTCCTGGTTCTGTGCATTTCACTTAACATCAGTTCATGTAGGTCTTTCCAGGCCACTCTGAAATCATTTTGGATTTCTGGAATAATATTCCATAACATTCATATACGATAATCTATCTAGCCATTCTCCAATTGATGGGCATCCACTCAGTTTCTTGTTTCTTGCCACTACAAGGAGAGCTGCCACAAACATTTTTTGCACCGATGGGTCCCTTTCCCTCCTTTCCTATATCTTTGGGATACAAACCCAGTAGAAACATTGCTTGATCAAAGGTTATGCACAATTTGATAAATGCTTAAGCATAGTTTCAAACTGTTCTTCAGAATGGTTGGATCCGTTCACAGTTCCAGAAACAATGTATCAATGTCCCAGTTTTCCCACATCCCCTGCAATATTTGTCATTATCTTTTCCTGTCATCTTAGCCAATCTGACAGGGGTATAGTGGTATCTCAGAGTTGTCTTCATTTTCATTTCTCTGAACAATAGTGATTTGGAGCACCTATTTATGTGACTACAAATAGTTTCATTTTCTTCATCTGAAAATTGTCTGTTCATATTCTTTACCCCTTTATCAATTGGAGAATGGCTTGAACTATTATAAATCTGAACCAATTTTATATATATGATAAAATGAAACCTTTATCAGATCCTTTGGCTGTAAAAAAGTTTTCCCAGTTTATTGATTCCCTTCTAATCTTGTCTGCATTAATTTTGTTTGTACAAAAACTTTTTAACTTAATATAATCAAAATTATCTATTTGATAATCAATAATGATCTCTTGTTCTTCTTTGGTCACAAATTTCTTCCTCCACAAATCTGAGAGATAAACTATCCTATGTTCTTCTAATTTGTTTATAATATAATTCTTTATGTCTAGATCATGAATTCTTTTCAACCTTATCTTGGTATACAGTGTTAAGTATGTGTCTATGCTTAATTTCTGCCATACTAGTTTCCAATTTTCCCAGTAGTTTTTGTCAAATAGTGAACGCTTATCCCAAAAGCTGGGGCAATTAGATTTGTCAAATAAAAGGTTGTTATAGTCATTGACTATTTTGTTCTATGAACCTAACCTATTCCACTGATCAACTTCTCTATTTTTTAGCTAGTATCAAATGGTTTTGATGACTGCTGCTTTATAATATAGTTTTAGATCTGGTATAGCTAGGCAAACTTTATTTGCTTTTCTCTTCATTAATTCCTTTGAAACTCTTAACCTTTTTTTCTTCCAGATGAATTTTGTTGTTATTTTTTCTACTTCAGTAAAATAGTTTCTTAGGAGTTTGATTGCTATAGCACTAAATAAATAGATTGGTTTAGAGACTATTGTCATCTTTATTAAAATCGCTCAATCTATCCAAGAGCACTTGATATTTTTCCAATTGCTTAGGTCTGACTTTATTTGTATGGAAAATATTTTATAGTTTTGCTCATATAGTTCCTGATTTTCCTGTGGCAGAGAGATTCTCAAATATTTTGCACTATCAACAGTTATTATAAATGGAATTTATCTTTGTATCTTTTGTTGTTGGATTTTGTTAGTGATGTATAAGAATGATAATGATTTATGTGGATTTATTTTGTATCCTGCAACTTTACTTAAGTTATGAATTATTTCTAATATTTTTTTTAGTTTTTTCTCTGGGGTTCTCTCAGTATACAATCATATCATCTTCAAAGAGTGAAAATTTGGTTTTCTCACTATCTACTTTAATTCCTTTAATCTCTTTTTCTTGTCTTATTTCCAAAAGTAGCATTTTTAATATAGTATTGAATAATAATGATGATAGTGGGCAACTTTGTTTCACCCCTGATCTTATTGGAGAATGGCTCCAGTTTATTCTATTACATATGATGCTTGCTGATGGTTTTAAACAGATGCTACTGACTGTTTTAAGGCAAAGTCTATTCATTCCTATACTCTCTAGTGTTTTTATTAGGAATGGATGTTGGATTTTATCAAAGGCTTTTTCTGCACCTATTGAGATAATCATATGGTTTTTGTTAATTTGGTTATTGATATAGTCAATTATGCTAATAGTTTTCCTAATATTGAACCAACCCTTTCTTCCTGATATAAATCTTACTTGGTTGTAGTGTATTATTCTGGGGATAATTTTCTGTAATCTATTTGTTAATGTTTTATTTAAGATTTTTGCATCAATATTCATTAGGGAGATTGGTCTATATATATATTTTTTTCTTTTTTTCATCCTGCCTGGTGCCGTGGACAATACCATGTCTGTGTCATAAAAGGAATTTGATAGGAGTCCTTCACTCCCTATTTTTCAAATAGTTTATATAGTATTGGAATTAATTGTTCTTTAAATGTTTGGTAGAATTCACATATAAATCCATCTGGTCCTGGGGATTTTTTTTTTAGGGAGTTGAGCAAAAAAATGATCACCAAAAAATGCATTTACTATTTCTTCCTTTCTGCATTTGATTTTGATATCTTTATATCCTAATATATGGTCAGTTTTTTTTATAGGTTCCATGAACTGCTGAGAAGAAAGCATACTCCTTTCTCTGTCCATTCAATTTTCTCCAAAGATCTATCATAACTAGCTTTTCTAGTATTCTATTTACCTCTTTACCTTCTTTCTTATTTATTTTGTGATTTGATTTATCTACTTCTGAGAGAGGAAGATTTAGGTCCCCACTATTATAGTTTTATTATCTATTTCTTCTTGCAACGCTCTTAACTTCTTCTTTAGGAATTTAGATGGTACACCACTTGTTGCATATATATTTAAAAAATTCTTCATTATCTATGGTACCATTTTGCAAGATAGTTTTCTTTCTTATCTCTTTAAATTAGATCAATTTTTGCTTTTGCTTGATCTGAGATCAGGATGGCTACCGCTGCTTTTTTTATTTCCAGATATCTCCTCTTTTACCTTTACTCTGTATATATCACTCTGCTTTAAATTTGTTTCTTGTAAACAACATACTGTAGGATTCTGACTTTTAATCCATTCTGCTATCTGCTTACATTTTATGGGAGAATTCACCCTATTCACATTTACAGTTAAAACTACTAATTCTGCATTTTCTGCAATCTTATTAACCCCAAATTATACCTTTCTCATTATTTTTCCCCTTTCCCTTCTCCCCAGTATTTTACTTATGAACACTACTTGCTTCAAGCAGTCCTCCCCGTTTAGAGTCCCTCCCCCTTTCTTATACGTTTCCCCTATTATTTCTGTATTCCTTTCTAGTTAGCCTACTCCTTTCCTTTTTGCCTTTTCCCTCCCGCTTTTCTATAAGTTGAGAGAAGTTTCTAAGTTAAACCAAATATGTCTAATATTCTTATTTTGAGCCAAAACTGATGAGGGTAAGATTCACACAATATTTGTCACCCACACTTCTTTTCTTCAATTATAATAGGTTTGCTTTGCTTCTTCCTGAGATGTAATTTCCCTCATTTTACCTTCACTTTCTTTTTTTTTTTTCTGTTACACTCCCCTTTCCACTTCTAGTTTCTTTTTTATATTATAACAGTAAAATCAGATTACACATGTATCCATGTCAAAAATAGTTCTCAAGAGTATTTTTTTTTCTTTTTGCCTTTTTATGCTTCTCTTGAGTTCTATATTTAGAGGTCAAAATTTTTGTTTGGCTCTGTCCTTTTCATCAAAAATAAATGGAATTTACCAGTTTCATTGAATGTCCATCGTGTCTAAAAAACAATGCTCAGTTTAGCAGGGTAATTTATTCTTGGCTGCATTCCCAGTTCCTCTTCCTTTTGGAATATCAGATTCCAGGCCCTTTGATCCTTCAAAGTGGAAGCTGCTATGTCCTGAGCAATCCTTATTGTGGTTCCTCAGTATTTGAATTGTTTCTTTCTGGCTGCTTATAATATTTTTTTCCTTGATCCACTATTTCTGACATTTATTCATGATATTCCTTGGGGTTTTAATTTTGGGGGTCTCTTTCAGGAGGCATTTGGTGAATCCTTTTAATGGTCATTTTATCTTCTGATTCTATGATATCCGGGCAGTTCTCTTTGATGATTTCCTAAAAAATAGTGTCTGCATTCTTTTTTTCGTCATGGATTTCAGGGAATCCAATAATCCTTATATTGTCTCTCCTAGATCTATTTTCCAGGTTTGTTGTTTTCCCAATTAGGTATTTTACATGTTTTCTATGTTTTCTTTTTTTCTTTTTCTTTTTAATTTTGCTTGGCTAATTATTATTATCTCACTGAGTCATTCATTTCCATTTGTTCAATTCTGAATTTTAGTGACTTCTTTTCTGCATTTACTTTTTTTTTTAATTTTATTTTTTGTATTTGTCCAATTGAATTTTTAAATGAGTTGTTTTGTTCTATGGATTTTTTTTTCCATTTCACAAATTCTGTTTTCTAAGGACTTATTTTCTTTTTTCTGTTTCACAAATTCTGTTTTTCTGGGAGTTGTTTTCTTTTTCTATTTTATCAAATCCATCTTTTAATGAGTTATATGACTTTTCCAAACCCTCTTGCAAAGTTTTCATTTCCTTTCCCCCTTTTTCTTCTAGCTTTCATTTAAGGTTATTTTTAATTTCTTCTAGAAATCCCTTGTGTGATGGGAACCATCTTATATCACTTTTGGGGGCTTCATTTAGAGACAATCTGTCTTTTGTCTCCTCAGGGTTTGGTATCTGTTCTCTTTCACCATAGAAGCTGTTTATTGTCAAGAGTTCTCTTTACTTTTTTATTCATTCTTTTAAAAAAAGTTGAGATCTGCTTTTAGGGCAGGCAGGTTTTCCAAATTCCCTCCACAAGCAGCAGCATCCTCTATAAGCAACTCTATGAACTGTGAGGGTCAGGGCTGACTCACTCCCAGTGCTGGTTGGGCATGTCCAGGTCCTGTGAAATTCTGGTGTTTTGGGGTTCACTATTTACCTTTTGTGTTTGTGTTTTCTAACTTTGCTGATCTAATGGCTTGCAGCTAGGGCAGAGTAGCCAACACTTCTGCTTTAAATTCTTTCCTCTAGATTCTCCACCAAGTGAGTCTGCACTGCCCCACAGAGTCTGCATCACCCAGGAATTCTGTACTGTCTGTGCTGGTGTTTGTGATTAGCTGTTTATGCTTAACTGTCTCCCTCCAATTTCCAATTGAAACAGACCTTTTCTGGTCTGTTTTCTCCCTGTAGATTGTCTTTTAGCTAGTCAAAGATCTTATAGAATCCAATTAGTAGTTTCTAAGTGTGAGATGTTTTCCTTCCTTGACCTCTGAATCTATAAGTCCTCCATATGAAATAAGAATGGGAACGAGAAAGTTCACTGTCCTTAGGGCAAAGATAAGTTACTGTAGCAATTAATCACATTTGTACAAATAATCATGAACACACAAAATAAATCACTTGCAAAGCTTTCCCAACCCTAGAATAATATTATTACAGTTCCACAAATTTTCAAATGAGTTAATGAATTAAGAATATTTTCTAGATCTTAAATGCACACAACTTTTATTCAAGATGACACTAATCTGTGCATAAACATTCCATGAGCACCTCATTTATACTGAAATCCAATTTAATAAACACATTTCCTTCAGATAAATTCTTCTGAAGATACAAATGAAGAAAATTGTTTTTTAAAATTATTTGCTAGCTGCAAACTAGATCTAGGGAAATATTACTAAAATGAAAAAAATATGTATATGTGTGTATGTATATATATATATACATATATGTGTGTGTATATATATATGTATATATATACACACACATATATAAATTTAGATATGCTGGGGGAGTATTTATTGTCTGAAGTTACTTCTGACTTGATAGTATGGAGTAAGAGCCTTTCTTTTCTTTATCAAGAATGAGGAAAAGTATAAAGTGTCATGAAACTATGATTGTTTGAATGTATATTTGGATATGTGATAAAGACAAGACAACATAAAAGCTGATACAAGGAAAAAAAACCCCACAACAACATGGTTTCAAAGAATGAATGAATTAAAATCAAAGTCTATGCTTCTTCTTCAAACTGACCAAAATGGTCTTTTAGCTATTAATTTATAATGAAATCCTCTTGACTTCCATAGGAATATTTCACAAATAATTGACATGAAAATAATAAAAAGAAATAGAACATCTGGAAAACAAATTCTTTTAATTTCCTTATATTTTCTCAGTAAAATGTTTCTGGTCTACAGATATAATAAATCATAGCAGTAACCATTAAGTTAGTAGATACTATGTTTCAGTCACTGTGCTTAGTGATAGGCATATATTTATGGTGCAAATCACCTCAAAGATTCCACTTGACCAGCTAGAAGATTTCTTCTAGGTCTCTTACTACTACTACTAGGTACTACTATTACTACCACTAACTCTTACTACATAAACATAATCTACTTCTCTGTAAGGCTTTTATTTCTGGTTGTCTGAAATATTTTACAGTATTTTGCTGACATTGAAAAGGGTCACTTAGACTTGATAATGAAAAACATCCTATTAAAATGGAGTGCTCACCTGAGAAAGACTTGCATGAACTGATGCTGAGTGAAGTGTGCAGACCCAGGAGAACATTGTACACAGAAAAACAAGATTATATCATTAGCACCATTGATTTACTTAGCTTTTCTCAGCAATTTGGTGGTTCAAAACAATTTCAATAGGCTTGGAATGAAAATACCATTTGCATCTAGAGAGAGTACCATAGAGATAAAATGTGGAAGGAAAGATAGTATTTTCACCTTTTTTGTTTCTTTGCTTGTCTGCTTTTCCTTTCTTTTTCCCCCCTCTTAATCTGATTTTTCTTGCACAATATGACAAATTAAAAAAAATATATATGTTTAAAAGGGTTGTAGATGTATATCCTATATCAGATTGCTTGTTGTCTTGGGGATAGGGGAGGTAATGGAGGGAGGGAGAAAAATTTAGAACACAAAGTCTTATAAAAATGAATGTTGGAAATTATCTTTACATGTATTTGGAAAAATAAAATGCTCTTGAGAAAAGAGCTTGCCTTCATACAGGGATGGAATTGGCCAGGGACCTCATGAGTTCAGCTGGTTCAATCATGGGAAGGGAGACAAGACCCCAAGGCTGAAAAAGCAAGCCAAAAGTAGATGCGATGTCACAGGAAGAGGCAGTGGGGAAAGAAGCAGGAAGTAGATAGATTTACAGTCAGAATTAGGATATATATTACAGAAGGAAGCAAATGAAGGGAATCAAGAAGCAAGGTTTTGGCTAGATTCTTGTCCATGTTTGATAGCCCCCAGGAAAGAACATGGCCCCATTGGAGTGGGAGAAATTTAAGTAATTGAAAGAGGCAGTTAACACTTAAGAGGATTGAATTTCTATATGTTAAGGAGCTACTGGATCTCCTAGCCTCCAGTTGTATAAACTTTTTCTGATTTTGTGGCTGGCCTACAGTTGGCTGTTGAGAGATTAGCAGATAAAGGAGAAGTAGCTGGTCTTCTTATACAGAAATTATCTAGAGAGAATGCTAATGCCCATTGCCAGAAAGCCATATCCTCCTTAGATAAGGATGCAAGCCTTGAGGAGATGATAAAAAAGATGTGAGAATGTTGGCTCCAGTGTCTTTCAAACTTGATCTCACAAGCTCCTGTATTCAGGTCCTCTGTTGCACAAGAACTACTGCTTGATGAGGCAGTGGCCAGGGACATCTGAAGGCCTGGGATTAGGCATGCTGGCAATCAGTAGTCTCTTAGGGAGAAGTTATAAGTGAGGATTGCCAGACCCCACAAGAGAAGGTTCAACAACCTCATTGAGAGATGGGAGACAGGAAAAGTTTACTCATGATCATATCCAGTGACACAGCTGTATAAGGAGCTCAAGTATATAAGTTAGAGAGCCAGACAGGTGGATGTGGATAAAGTTTTACAGGATAGAAAACTAAATCCAAAGAAAACAGGGCTCCAAGTGCCAGAGAACATTCAAAAGGTCCTTTGAAAGGAGGAGGAAGAACATTGGCAAGGTGCAACCTAAGTATTTTGGAGAAGGCCAGGCTATTTATGTCTTGTAGATCCTGATGGAAAAGGCCACAAGGAAAGTTGATTATTACAGACTCTGAATCATGAAGTACCAACCACTTGGTCAACCTGAAATCATCTGAGACCTGATCTTGACATTTGGTAACAGATGCTGCTGCTGCTGCCTACAAATCACTTATCTCCCCTCTTCAGTCCAGACTCCATTGGGTAGGGACAGCTATACACCCCTTGTCAGTCAGAAGCAGTCCAGGGACTTCCGGTTAAGATGGCGGAGAGGAGGCTCACAGTTGCATAAGCTCCGCGCTTTCTCTCACTATCCACTTCATTACAAGCCTCTGAATCAATGCTTGACTGAAAAAAACCCACAAATAGTTACCAAGAGAAGCCATCCTTGAGATCCGCCAAGAAAGGTCTGTCTTTACTGGAGGGCCGGGGCGGTTTTAGATCGGGCGCAGGCTGAGGGCAGCGGCAGTGAGAGCACGGGAGCAGAGCTGAGAGGGGGTCGGGAGTGATCGTAGCCGTCTCTGCGGGGAGAGCTTCGCTACAGGTTTGGAACCTGCAGCAAGTCAACAGCCCAGCAGAGAAGCTAAAAACACCGGGGCTGAAGAATACAACCGCAAACAGCTGGACTCTCTCAGGACCTGGCCCCCCCCCTTCCCCCCCCCAGTGACTCAGCACGCTTTGGGATCTCAGAGCGCAGGCGCAGCACAGTCCTGCTAGTGCCTCACTGCTGCCACCTGCAGTCTGTAGAGGAAGCTCGATAACACACCCAGCCCCCCCCCCCCCCAAAGAAAGACTCCAGTTTTTTCTGTTTTTCTTTGGTAGTTTATCTCTGATTAATAGACAGAATGAGCAAGAAGCTGAAGAGGACTTTAACCCTTGACAGCTTCTATACAGATAGAGAGCAGACTCTAAATCCTGAGGAGACTAAAAACAGGCAGTCCCCAGGTGATTCCCCAAAGGAGGAAATCATCTGTTCCTCAGCACAGATGAACCTCATAGAAGTGATTAAAAAGGCTCTCACAAGGGAGCTAGAAGAAAAATGGGAAAAGAGCCTGGAGAAGTCAGTTAAGGAGAGAGTGGATAAAGAAGTAAAATCCTTGAAAAATAGGATTAGTGAACTGGAAACAGAAAACAGCTCTCTAAAAAACAAAATTGGCGAAATGGAAAAAAATTCCACAGAACAAAAGAACTCAATTGGACAATTAGAGAAAGATTTTAAAAAAGTGAGTGAAGAGAATACTTCACTGAAAATCAGAATTGAACAAGTGGAATTGAATGACTCGAGGAGACAAGAAGAATCAGTCAAGCAAATCCAAAAAAATCAAACAATGGAGAAAAATG
Source organism: Antechinus flavipes (assembly GCF_016432865.1). Lineage (NCBI taxonomy): Eukaryota > Metazoa > Chordata > Mammalia > Dasyuromorphia > Dasyuridae > Antechinus > Antechinus flavipes. The sequence goes on along the minus strand of NC_067403.1, from coordinate 84,964,918 downwards.
TGAAATACCTTCTGGGGAAGACAACAGACCTGGAAAACAGATCCAGGAGAGACAATCTGAGAATCATTGGACTCCCAGAAAAACATGATGAAAAAAAGAGCCTGGACACTGTCTTCCAGGAAATCATCAAAGAGAACTGCCCAGAAGTCATAGGAACAGAGGAAAAAATAAACATTGAAAGGATTCATCGATCACCCACTGAAAGGGATCCTAAAATCAAAACACCAAGGAATATAGTGGCCAAATGCCAGAACCCTCAGGTGAAAGAAAAAATATTGCAAGCGGCTAGAAAAACCCAATTCAAGTATCAAGGAGCCACAATAAGGATCACCCAGGATCTGGCAGCATCCACATTAAAAGATCGAAGGGCCTGGAATATGATATTCCGAAAGGCTAAGGAACTTGGTATGCAACCAAAAATAACTTACCCAGCAAGAATGAGCATCTTTTTCCAGGGAAGAAGATGGACATTCAACGAAGTAAGCGAATTTCATCTATTTCTGATGAAAAAACCAGAACTTAACAAAAAGTTTGATCTACAAATATAGAACTCAAGAGAAATCTAAAAAGGTAAAGATTAATCTTGGGAACTATATTTTGACTATATAGATGTATAAAGAATACATGTATACCTTGTTCTAGAAATTGATGTGGAAAGGACATTGTACCAGAAAAAGGGTAAAGTGTGGGTAGTACATCTCATGAAGAGGCATAGGAAACCTATTATATCTGAGAGAAAGAATGGAGGGGGATGAATATAGTGGGTATCTTACTGCCTTCAGAATTGGCTTTAAGTGAAAAATCTTAAGACATATTCAATCTATGGTGAAACTTCTCCCATCTCATTGAAAAGTGAGAAGGGAAAAGTGGAAAGGGAAGGAATAAGCTAAGCGGAAGGGAATACGGGAACTGGGAGGGAAAGGGGTAAGATAGGGGGAGGAACTCTAAGGCGGGGGAGGGACACTAAAAAGGGAGGGCTGTGAGAAGCAAGGGGTGCTCACAAGCTTATTACTTGGAAGGGGGGGAAAGGGGAAAGAAGGGAGGAAAGCATAAACCGGGGTTAACAAGATGGCAAGTAATACAGAATTGGTCATTCTAACCATAAACGTGAACGGGGTAAACTCCCCCATAAAGAGGAAGCGGTTAGCAGAATGGATTAAAAGCCAGAATCCTACAATATGTTGTTTACAGGAAACACACCTGAAGCGGGGAGATACATGCAGGTTAAAGGTAAAAGGTTGGAGCAAAATCTACTATGCTTCAGGTGAAGTCAAAAAAGCAGGGGTAGCCATCCTGATCTCAGATCAAGCTAAAGCAAAAATTGACCTAATTAAAAGAGATAAGGAAGGACACTATATCTTGCTAAAGGGTAGCATGGATAATGAAGCACTATCTATATTAAACATATATGCACCAAGTGGGGTAGCATCTAAATTCTTAAAAGAGAAACTAAGAGAGCTGCAAGAAGAAATAGACAGTAAAACTATAATAGTGGGAGATCTTAACCTTGCACTCTCAGAATTAGATAAATCAAACCAGAAAATAAATAAGAAAGAAGTCAAAGAGGTAAACAGAATACTAGAAAAGCTAGATATGATAGATCTCTGGAGAAAATGTAATGGAGACAGAAGGGAATACACTTTCTTTTCAGCAGTTCATGGAACCTATACAAAAATTGACCATATATTAGGACATAAAAACCTCAAACTCAAATGTAGTAAGGCAGAAATAGTAAATGCATCCTTTTCAGACCACGATGCAATGAAAATTACATTCAACAAAAAAGCAGGGGAAGTAGACCAAAAAATAATTGGAAACTAAATAATCTCATACTAAAGAATGATTGGGTAAAACAGCAAATCATAGACATAATTAATAACTTCACCCAAGAAAACGATAATAATGAGACATCATACCAAAATGTATGGGATGCAGCCAAAGCGGTAATAAGGGGAAATTTCATATCTCTAGAGGCCTATTTGTATAAAATAGAGAAAGAGAAGGTCAATGAATTGGGTTTGCAATTAAAAATGCTAGAAAAAAAACAAATTAAAAACCCCCAGTCAAACACTAAACTTGAAATTCTAAAAGTAAAAGGTGAGATCAATAAAATTGAAAGTAAAAAAACTATTGAATTGATTAATAAAACTAAGAGTTGGTTCTATGAAAAAACCAACAAAATAGACAAACCCTTAGTAAATCTGATTAAAAAAAGGAAAGAGGAAAATCAAATTGTTAGTCTTAAAAATGAAAAGGGAGAACTCACCACTAACGAAGAGGAAATTAGAGCAATAATTAGGAGTTACTTTGCCCAACTTTATGCCAATAAATTCGACAACTTAAATGAAATAGAAAAATACCTCCAAAAATACAGCTTGCCCAAACTAACAGAGGAAGAAGTAAATATCCTAAACAGTCCCATCTCAGAAAAAGAAATAGAACAAACTATCAATCAACTCCCTAAGAAAAAATCCCCAGGACCAGATGGATTTACATGTGAATTCTACCAAACATTTAAAGAACAATTAACTCCAATGTTATATAAACTATTTGAAAAAATAGGGATTGAAGGAGTCCTACCAAACTCCTTTTATGACACAGATATGGTACTGATACCTAAACCAGGTAGGCTGAAAACAGAGAAAGAAAATTATAGACCAATCTCCCTAATGAATATTGATGCTAAAATCTTAAATAAAATATTAGCAAAAAGATTACAGAAAATTGTCACCAGGATAATACACTATGACCAAGTAGGATTTATACCAGGAATGCAGGGCTGGTTCAATATTAGGAAAACTATTAACATAATTGACTATATCAATAACCAAACAAACAAAAACCACATGATCATCTCAATAGATGCAGAAAAAGCATTTGATAAAATCCAACATCCATTCCTAATAAAAACACTTGAGAGCATAGGAATAAATGGACTTTTCCTTAAAATAGTCAGGAGCATATATTTAAAACCATCAGTAAGCATCATATGCAATGGGGAAAAACTGGAACCTTTCCCAGTAAGATCTGGAGTGAAGCAAGTTGCCCACTATCACCATTATTATTTAATATCGTATTAGAAACACTAGCCTCGGCAATAAGAGTCGAGAAAGATATAAAAGGAATTAGAGTAGGCAATGAGGAAACCAAACTATCACTCTTTGCAGATGATATGATGGTATACCTAGAGAACCCCAGAGATTCTACCAAAAAGCTATTGGAAATAATTCATAATTTTAGCAAAGTAGCTGGCTACAAAATAAATCCCCATAAATCCTCAGCATTTTTATACATCACCAACAAAACCCAACAGCAAGAGATACAAAGAGAAATTCCATTCAGAATAACTGTTGATACCATAAAATATTTGGGAATCTATCTACCAAAGGAAAGTCAGGAATTATATGAGCAAAATTATAAAAAAGTCTCCACACAAATAAAGTCAGACTTAAATAATTGGAAAAATATTAAGTGCTCTTGGATCGGCCGAGCGAACATAATAAAGATGACAATACTCCCTAAACTAATCTATTTATTTAGTGCTATACCAATCAGACTTCCAAGAAAATATTTTATTGATCTAGAAAAAATAACAACAAAATTCATATGGAACAATAAAAAGTCGAGAATCTCAAGGGAATTAATGAAAAAAAAATCAAATGAAGGTGGCCTAGCTGTACCTGATCTAAAATTATATTATAAAGCAGCAGTCACCAAAACCATTTGGTATTGGCTAAGAAATAGATTAGTGGATCAGTGGAAAAGGCTAGGCTCACAAGACAGAATAGTCAACTATAGCAATCTAGTGTTTGACAAACCCAAAGCCCCTAACTTCTGGGAAAAGAATTCAATATTTGATAAAAACTGCTGGGATAATTGGAAATTAGTATGGCAGAAATTAGGCATGGACCCACACTTAACACCATATACCAAGATAAGATCAAAATGGGTCTATGACCTAGGCATAAAGAACGAGACTATAAATAAATTAGAGGAACATAGAATAGTTTATCTCTCAGACTTGTGGAGGAGAAAGAAATTTGTGACCAAAGATGAACTAGAGACCATTACTGATCACAGAATAGAAAATTTCGATTACATCAAATTAAAAAGCCTTTGTACAAATAAAACTAATGCAAACAAGATTAGAAGGGAAGCAACAAACTGGGAAAACATTTTCACAGTTAAAGGTTCTGATAAAGGCCTCATTTCCAAAATATATAGAGAACTGACTCAAATTTATAAGAAATCAAGCCATTCTCCAATTGATAAATGGTCAAAGGATATGAACAGACAATTTTCAGAGGATGAGATTGAAACTATTACCACTCATATGAAAGAGTGTTCCAAATCATTATTGATCAGAGAAATGCAAATTAAGACAACTCTGAGATACCACTACACACCTGTCAGATTGGCTAAGATGACAGGAAAAAATAATGATGAATGTTGGAGGGGATGCGGGAAAACTGGGACACTGATGCATTGTTGGTGGAGTTGTGAACGAATCCAACCATTCTGGAGAGCAATCTGGAATTATGCCCAAAAAATTATCAAAATGTGCATATCCTTTGATCCAGCAGTGTTTCTATTGGGCTTATATCCCAAAGAAATACTAAAGAAGGGAAAGGGACCTGTATGTGCCAAAATGTTTGTAGCAGCCCTGTTTGTAGTGGCTAGAAACTGGAAAATGAATGGATGCCCATCAATTGGAGAATGGCTGGGTAAATTGTGGTATATGAATGTTATGGAATATTATTGTTCTGTAAGAAATGACCAGCAGGATGAATACAGAGAGGCTTGGAGAGACCTACATGAACTGATGCTAAGTGAAATGAGCAGAACCAGGAGATCATTATACACTTCGACAACGATATTGTATGAGGACATATTTTGATGGAAATGGATTTCTTTGACAAAGAGACCTGAGTTTCAATTGATAAATGACGGACAAAAGCAGCTACACCCAAAGAAAGAACACTGGGAAACGAATGTGAACTATCTGCATTTTTGTTTCTCTTCCCGGATTATTTATACCTTCTGAATCCAATTCTCCCTACGCAACAAGAGAACTGTTCGGTTCTGCAAACATATATTGTATCTAGGATATACTGCAACATATCCAACATATAAAGGACTGCTTGCCATCTAGGGGAGGGGGTGGAGGGAGGGAGGGGAAAAAAAAATCGGAACAGAAATGAGTGTAAATATAATGTAATTATTAAATAAAAAAATTTATTAAAAAAAAAAAAAAAAAAAAAAAAAAAAAAAGAAGCAGTCCAGAAGATGAGACCTTCTCCCTTTGCCACAGATGAATCTGGGTCTGACTGCTTGAGGTGGCCTCTTATGGAAAACTTGGGGAAATTTTTCTATAGCTCTGGTACCAATACCTGAGCAAACATATTTCCTTTTTCATCCCCTTTATTGCATCTTTGTATTGTTACTTCTTCTACTTTACGCCTATGTGTTATATGTAGATATATTTTTATAAGTGAGCTACTTTTAATATCAAAATTGGTTTTATGAGTGATTCCCACTAAACAGAAAGGGGGATATGTTAGGGACTTTCCTTCTAAGAATTGCCATGTAAGCCATGTCAGCTGATAGGGTGGACCCAAACCCAGTAAAAAAGGGTTTGGCCTTTGAAGTAGGAGGTTGTGTCTTACAAGTATTAAATGTTCCTTGAGATGGAGAGGGGTGTGTCCCTTTGCTAGATATTTTCTTTAAATGCAGCACTAACTCCAGGTGTCTCCCTTCTGTGCATCCACCTATGCAATGCTGAGTGGGCTAGGCATGGGATAATCTCAGAGGAGAGTAAATATAAATAACCAGCTTTGAGTCCACAGGCAAAGATGTGGAGAGAAGTAGAGAGATGCAGAGATGTAGAGAGACTCAGAGATGTAGAGAGACACAGAGACATACATACACTTGTTCTTGCTTCCTGTTAACCCCTGCTGAGATTACCAATATAGAAAGGCTGATTGGGACTTTAACATGGACTTGTCTTCATATGTATTTGGGGAAGATTGGTATGTATGGCCCTAGCAATCAATAGCCTCAGTGGGAGGTAACAAAGTACTCTGCAAACTTTCAAAATAAATAAGTAAAATGGAACTATTCAAAAAGTGGGAGGGAATTCAGATGTAAGTTTTTCCCTCATTGGATATCTTCAAGCAGAGGGTAAATTACTACTTATGTGTTGTTTTGTGGGAATTCTTTTTGCTTATAGTTTGGCCAGGATTACAATTGACATCCCTTCCATCTCTGAAATGATCTGATTCTAAAAGTAGTCGCTAATACTCTAAAACTGATCTTTTTTAGTTATCAAACTGTGCATACCCTTTGATCCAGCAGTGTTTCTATTGGGCTTATACCCCAAAGAGATACTAAAAAAGGGAAAAGGACCTGTATGTGCCAAAATGTTTGTAGCAGCCCTGTTTGTAGTGGCTAGAAACTGGAAAATGAATGGATGCCCATCAATTGGAGAATGGCTGGGTAAATTGTGGTATATGAAGTTATGGAATATTATTGTTCTGTAAGGAATGACCAGCAGGATGAATACAGAGAGGCTTGGAGAGACCTACATGAACTGATGCTAAGTGAGATGAGCAGAACCAGGAGATCATTATACACTTCGACAACGATATTGTATGAGGATGTATTCTGATGGAAGTGGATTTCTATAACAAAGAGACTTAACTGAGTTTCAATGGATTAATGATGGACAGAAACAGCTACACCCAAAGAAGGAATACTGGGAAATGAATGTGAACTATTTGCATTTTTGATTTTCTTCCCGAGTTATTTTTACCTTCTGAATTCAATTCTCCCTGTGCAGCGGGAGAACTGTTCGGTTCTGCAAATATGTATTATATCTAGGACATACTGCAACATATTTAAAATATATAGGACTGCTTGCCATCTTGGGGTGGGGGGTGGAGGGAGGGAGGGGAAAAAACGAAACATAAGCGAGTGCAAGGGATAATGTTGTAAAAAAATTATCCTGGCATGGATTCTGTCAATACAAAGTTATTATTAAATAAAATAAAATTAAAAAAAAAACTGATCTTTTTTACATAGCATTTCCTTGTTGTAGTTTAGTCATTTTTAGTTGTATTCAATGATTTGTTACCTCTTTGTGGGGTTTCCTTGGAAAAGATACTAGAATGGCTTGCTATTTCCTTCTCTAGCTCATTTTACATTTAAGAAAATTGAGGCAAATAGAGTTAAATGATTTGCCCAAGGTCAAACAATTAATTAATGTCTGAAGCTGAATTTTAACTCAAGAAGATGTCTTCTTAATTTTAGTTCAGACCCTCCATTAACCACTTAGCTGCCCTAGTAGTTCATAATATTTTCCTATAACTTATCAGGGTAGACTACAATGGAAAAAAAATTCTTTATTTAGTGGTTAAATTAATACCTTGTGCTTATTTCATTCATAGAATAAAGAAACTTTATCAATCTGCTAAGTCTCAAATAGAAAATCACAGGTAGTAGGGCAGCTAGATGGCACACTGGATAGAGCACCAGTCCTGAAATCAGGAGGACCTGAGTTCAAATCTGGTCTCAGACACTTAACAGTTCCTGGCTGTGTGACCCTGGCAAGTCACTTAACTCCAATTGCCTCATCAAAAGAAATAAAGATCTTACATTTTAGACATCTTGTATACAGTAAAAATGGTCCCAATGAGTTTCATTCTAGGAGTACCTGTGTTTTTGTGTTTGTTTGTTTGTTTTCTGAAGCAATTGGAATTAAGTGATTTGTCTAGGGTCACACACCCAGGAAATGTTAAATATCTGAGATCAGATTTGAATTCAGGTCCTCTTGACTTCAGGGCTGGTGTTCTATCCACTGTACCACATAGATGCCCCTTTAAAATGTAAGATCTTAAAACTATAAATTGAAAGAAGTAACTCTGTAGGGGCAGAATTATTGAATTTCCTAAGTCAATACAATCATTGATTTAAATTACTTGGCTAGGACATTGAGATGACAACACAATTGGATCACTTTTCATTCCAGGTGGAAGAGAGAAAATTATAGCTATTAAAATAGGTAGCATAAGTACATATCACTTTGTCTCCTAACCCTACCAAGAATTTTGGTGGTTAAAATAGTTCTATCTGCATAGATTATTATATAACTGGTGTAAACTATACATTTTATAAATGTCATGAATTAAATTCCTTAATAGCAAGTAGAGTGACATAGTAGAAACCATACTGGATTTGAGGTCAGAAGTAATAAGTTAGAATGTTGCCTCAGAATATTTAGTCCAAATGAGACATTCATAAGATACCATTTTTTTTTTAACCAGGAGAAATTTAAATAGGACTTTTTAATTCTTCTTTTTAAAATTTTATTAAAAGTTTTTTTTTAATTTACAAAATATATGCATAGGTAGGTTTTCAACATTGACTCTTGCAAAACTTCCTGTTCAAATTTTTCACACCTTCCCCCCATCCCCTCCCCAGATGGCAGGTAGTCCAAATACATGTTAAATATGGTAAAATATATGTTAAATCCAATGTATGTATATATAGCTATAGTTATCTTGCTGCAAAAGAAAATTAGATCAAGAAGGGGAAAAAAAAAACAAAATGCATGCAAACATCAACAAAAAAAAAGGTGAGAATGCTACGCTGAGGTCCATACTCAGTTCCCATGGTCCTCTCTCTGGATATAAAGGGCTCTTTTCATCACTGAACAATTGGAACTGATTTGAATCATCTCATTGTTGAAGAGAGCCATGTCCATAAGAATTGATCATAATATAGCCTTGTTGCCATGTATAATGATCTCCTGGTTCTGCTCATTTCACTTAGCATCAGTTCATGTAAGTCTCTCCAGCTCTCTCTGAAATCATCCTGTTGATCGTTTCTTACAGAACAATAATAATCCATAACATTCATATACCATAATTTATTCAGTCATTCTCCAATTGATGGGCATCCGTTCAATTTCCAGTTTCTAGCTACTAGAAAAAGAGGTGCCACAAACATTTTTGTACATGTGAGTCCCTTTCCTTCTCTTAAGATCTCTTTGGGATATAATTCCATTAGAAAAAACTGCTGGGTCACAGGTATGAACAGTTTGATAACTTTTTGAGCATAGTTCCAAATTGCTCGCCAGAATGATTGGATCATTTCACAGTTCCATCAACAATGTATCAGTAGGACTTTTAAATTCTTATGTAAAGGAAATAATGAGTGATCCTATGTAGTTATGTATCCATGTACACAGTGACCTTTAAAGAATCAAGAGAGTACCTCTTCTTCCCAAAGGAAGCTTATGATGTTTATTATATCAGAGTGTGATGACTTTGAGAATTCTAAAGACTAAGAGAAAACTGTTATCATTTAGAAATTAAAATGTGTGTGAATCTAATATACAACTAGGAAACAATGAAAAACAGGATTAGAAGATGCCTTTAGAGGATTGTATTTTGGGATATAGTGAGGGTGAAGGATTATAGGTAGAGAATTAGAGTCCTCTACTGCTATCTTGAAAGGATGGGAAAAATGAAGAAAAATGAAGATGGAAAATCTTCCTATATTAGAGTCAGACATGATAGACAGATATAATAAAAAGGTGAAAGGTCACATTTTTGAAAATAACTTTCTGATTGATACTCTTGCAGATATTTATCTTGCAGGTAAAATAATAGAAATCTGAGGTATCCAGATGTATTAGATAGAGAGAAGCCAGGTGAGAGAGTTCAGATGAACTGGGTTCAATTGTTTCCTCTATTCCATACCAGTTTTTCACTTAGAGTAAGTCATTTCACCTTTCATTACTCCAGGAAACTCTAGGATTACAAGTTACAGACTACTAAATTCCAACAGTAAATAGACTGACCATGTTTTGGGAGCTCACCACACCAACAAAATTAGAGATCTTGATCACACACCACACACACACACACACACACACAGTCCCAAAATATCATTACATTTTTCATTGCATAACCATAAAAAACATTTTTTTTTCTTTTTACAATAAAAAAGATCAAAGAATTCTGGTTGGTATCTGGCCTTGTTCAAATTCTGGTTGGTATCTGGCCTTGTTCCTTATATAGAAGTTGCATCTTTAACTTCTACAGACAGAAAAATGAGAGAGTAAGAAAGAATAAAGATATTCTCAATGATTATCTTTATATAATGGTTTTTATTACAAGACATAGTTTGCATAAAATTGATATCTGCCTTCTAAAATATTTCATTCAAATACACAAAACAACTATTATTTCCTTCTGGGAAGGAAATTACCTCTGCTAAAGCATATCTAGTCCCTTCTGTAACATATTATAAGATTTAGGAAATAAAATGAGGTACATGACAGATTTCTTGAGTCACAGCCAGTAAATGTCAGGCAAAAATTGAATCTTGGTCTTTGTGAACCGAAGCCCAGCACTGTATCCACCCTGCTTTACTACTTCATCCTTAAATATGATTTCTTAATATGGATTTTATGTTTTATTTCAGTTATTAAATATATAAAAAGATTTAAATTACATATGGGTATTCCTTGTAAGAATATAACATATTACTTATTATATTACTATATAATTTTAGGATGTTCTAGGATATAATTTAGATACCTCACCAACCTGTGCTATAGTTTGGGTTAGAAAGTGATTCAATAAACAGTACCATTGGAGGAAAGAGGGAGTTATCTAAGTGCCTAACTTACTATGGCTGGAGATAAATTGGTTACTTTCAAGAATGAAGGACATATTATTTGAAAAGGCACATTATTAATAGCATATTACAAGAAAATGATATATCACCATTCATATTAATGTTGATATTCTTTTATAGATCATATGTATACACAATATATGAGCTAATAGACATAATATAAAATATATTATATCTATTTATTATTATATTATGTATGTTATATATTAACATATTATAATATATAATTATATGTTGTATATCTAAATATGTAATATATACCATGTTTCCCTGATAATAAGACCTATCCCGAAAATAAGCCCTCCACTTACTAAGATTCCTCTAAAATAAGTCCTCCCCCAAAAATAAGCCCTATTGAGATTGCTACTGTAGTGAAGGTGATCCCCTGCGCTACACGCTACATTACAGTACCCTCTGTATGCACTGTCCCTCCCTCCTCCTCCCCACCCCCGCTGGTGAAACGCATGCTGTGCTCTGAGCTGCATCCAATCAAAGCTGCAGCAGTGAGTGCGTCATCCTGTTCTTCCCCAGTGATTTGCTTGCTGGCGCCATTGAGAGCAGTGCTGCAGAGGAGAGCTAAGCCAGGACAATATAAAAACCCAGTATGTAAGCGGGAGTGAGGGGGCATGATGGAGGATAAAAGAACTCAGGGGGCATGATGGAGGATAAAAGAAGAACTCAGCCAGCACTCACCATGCTAAAGAAATGAAGAACTTCCTTGCAGAGAGAAGAATAGATAAAGTAATGATTCCTGCAGGAATGACTGCCTATCTCCAGACCCTTGATATTGCAATAAACAAGCCATTCAAGGACCATTTGCTCATGGAAGTCAATGACTACATTGAAAATAGAATGGAAAGAAATCAGCGTGGAAATTTTGTGAAGCCCTGTCTGCAAGAAGTCGTGACTTGGGAGAAGAAATCATGGGATAAGATTAGTGACAGCTATGTCGCCAAGGCACTAAGAGCAGGTTACCTGGACAAGACATGTTCATTTAAAGAGAGCTATATTGCTGGACATGACAGATTGGGTCCACTTCTTCTGAAGGAAATAGAGGCGAAAGACATCCAGGACAGAATTCAGGGTATGGACACTTATGACGATGTTGTTGAAGAAGATGACATGATCATTATTGAATGAGGTACTTTTTTTTGTTCACATTTACCTGTTTATTAAAGTTGCTGTCAATGTTCATTAAAATAAGCCCTTCTCTGAAAATAAGCCCTCTGGTGTTTTTCTGTCCAAAAAAAATAAGAAGACAGTGTCTTATTATCGGGGAAACACGGTAACATGCTATATAGGGTATAATAATACTATAATATATTATAATACGATAATATTGATGAACAAGTGATATAATCATAGATAAATCTAATCCATAGATAAGTATGGATCAACAAAGTTGGTGAGTAAATTTATCTAATTTTATAAAGAAGGAGGACAAAAACGAGGAAAGAAAAGAGGCAAGAAAAAGGGAGGGCAGAAACACTAGGAAAAAAAGGTAATAGAAGATAGGAAGGTGGATAGAAGATAAGTTAGTGGGTGGAATGGGTAAAAAAACACTAGTAAAGATAGGGTGGGAAGAGAGAACAAAAGTATATACAAGGGAGAAAATAGGATGGAGAGAAATATAGCACTGATAATCATAATTGTAAATTTGAATCAGATGAACTCTCCTAAAAATGGAAATCAAAAGAAGAGTGGATTAAAAAAAAAAAAAGAATACTACAACAGGTTTACAAGAAACACATTCAGCACAGAAAGACCTATACAGAATAATGTGTAAAAGGCTGGATATTCTTATGCTTCAGCTGAACTAAAACAAAAAGTAGGGGTAGTGATTGGGATCTTGGATAAAGCAAAAATAAAAATAGTTCATACGAAAAGAGATAAAGAAGGAAAATAAATCTTATAAAAGTTATCATAAATAATGAAGTAATAACAAAACATATTTATATGCACCAAGTGATAGAGGAGTAAAATTCCTAGAGAGGATTTTAAGGCAGTTACTGGAAAAACTAGACAACAAAACTATACTAGTAGGAGGACCACAATTTTCCCCTCTCAGAATCAGACAAATCTAACCACAACATGAAAAAGAAAGAAACTAGGGAGGTTAGTAGAATCCTAGAATACCTAGATATGATAGGCTTCTGGAAAAAAAAAAAAAGGAATTGAACAGAAAGGCTACTTTGCACTTGCACAAAAATTGACCATGAATTATGGCACAAATCACTCACAATTAAATGCAGAAAAGCAGAAACAGTAAATGCTTCCTTTTTCAGATCACAATGTAATAAAAATTGTATTCAATAAAAGGGCAGGGAAAGATAGACTAAAAACCAATTGGAAATTATATAGTTTAATTCTAAAAAATGAATGGGTCAAACAACAAATTACAGAAAAAACCCAAAATTTCATTCAAGAGAATGACAATAATCACACAACATATCAAAACCTATGGGCTGCAGCCAAAGCAGTTGTTATGGGAAATTTTATATTTATAAATAGCTATGTAAATAAAATAGAGAAAGAGGAGGTCAATGAATTAGGCATGCAACTAAAAAAGCTAGAAAAAGAATAAATTAAAAATCTCCAAATGAAAAACCAAATTAGAAAATCTGAAACTCAAGGGAGAGAGGAATTACACTAAAACTAAGGAAACTATTGAATTAATAAATAAGAATTGATTTTATGAAAAAAAATAGCTCAATAGTTGGTTTATTTGACTAGGAAAAAAAGAAGAAAAACACCTCACCAGCATCAAAAATGAAAAGAGTGAATTTGTCACCAAAGACAAAGAAATTCAAGCAATTAAAGGAGCTGTTTTGACAAACTGTATGGCAGCAAGTCCGAAAATCTAACTGAAATAGGTGAATATTATATATGTATATATATATTACATATATATACACATATATATATATATGTAGTCCAGATTAACAGAAGAAAAAATAAATTGCTTACATAGTCCTATTTTAGAAAAAGAAATTGAACAAGCCATTAATAAACTCCCTAAGATAGAATCTCCAGGGCCAGATGAATTCACAACTCAATTCTACCAAACATTTAAAGAACAATTGATTCCAGTACTATATAAAATATTTGGAAACATAGGTAAAGGAGTCCTGCCAAATTCTTTCTGTGATATAAATACAGCATGATACTTAAACCAGGAAGAGCCAAAAGAGAGAAAGAAAATTACAGACCAATCTCCCCAATGAAAATTGATGCAAAAAAAGAATAAAACATAGGCAAAGGGAATATAGCAATTTATCAGCATGGCCAAGTGAGATTTATATCAGGAATGGAAGGCTAGTTCATTCTCAGGAAAATTATTATCATAATTAACCATGTCAATAACAAAACCAACAGAAATCACGTGATAATAGATATAGGAAAAAAAAAAAACAACTTTTCACAAAATACAGAACCCATTCCTATTAAAAACACTAGAAAGCATAGGAATAAAGGGAACTTTCCTTAAAATATTAAGCAGTATCTATATAAAACCAAGAGCAAATAGTGTTTGTAATGGAGAGAAGCTGGACCAAATTTGCAGGGTATAAAATAAACCCACACAAATCAGCAGCATTTCTATATATAACTGACAATGCCCATTAGCTAGGTAGAAAGATAAATTCCATTTAAAATTACTGTAGGCTAAATAAAATACTTAGGGGTCTATTTGCCAAGACAAACGCAAGGACTATATGAACACAACTAAAAAACACTTCTCACATAAATAAAGTCAGATCCTAATAATTGGAAAAATGTCAATTGCTTATAAAATTATTTTATAAAACTAGAAAAAATAAAAAAAAATTTCTGTGGAGGAACAAAAGGTCAAGAATATCAAGGGAATTAATGAAAAAAAAAAATTCAAGTAATAGTGGTCGAGCAGTACCAAACCTAAAAGTATATTATAAAGCATCAGTCAACAAAACCATTTGGTACTGGCTAAAAATAGAGTGGTGTCAGTGTATTAGATTAGATACACATAACACGATAATCAAATAATTTAATATTTGATAAACCACCAAACCCCAATTTCTGGAATAAAAAGTCACTATTTGAAAAAAAATTTGCTGGGACAAGTGGAAAATAATGTCAGAAACTTAGCATAGACCTATATCTCACACCTCATATAAAATAAAATCAAAATGGATACATGATTTGGGCAAAAAGGATGACAGCATAAACAAATTAAGAAAGCAGGAGATGATTTACCTATCTGATATTTGGAGAAAAGAGGAATATATGACCAAAGAAGAACTAAAGAAAGACAAAACGAGTAATTTTGATTACATTAAATTAAAACATTTTTGTACAAATAAAACCAACAGAAACAAGATTAACAAGGTAGTACAAAGCTGGGGAAAAGTTTTAGAGCTGCTGTTTTTGATAAAGGTCTCATTTTTAAAATATATGAAGAATTGTGTCGAATTTATTAGAATGCAAGTCATTCTTTAATTGATAAATGGTCAGAAGATATGCACAGACACTTTTCAGATGAAAAAATTAAAGTCATCTATAGTCATATAAAAAAATAAACAACACCTCACACCTTTCAGTTTGGCTAAAATGATAGGAAAAGGTAATAATAAATGTTAGAGGGGGATGTAGGAAAACTGGGACCACAAATGATGGATTTGAGATCAGAGGACTGGGGTTGAAAGCCCAGTCCAGCTACAATACCTATGTGACTAATAACAAACAAATATACTTTTGCTCTTAGTATTCTCATTTATTTTTTTAAAAAAATCATTTTTGGATTCTCATGTTTCTGAGTTTGCACAACACTGTATTTTTCTGATTTTCCTGCCTGACCATTCCTTTTCACACCATATCTCTTAGTTCTTTTTTGTTTTAATCTCTTTCTTTAAGTTTGCTTATAACCCAATGTGATCCTGTTTCTCATTTTATTATGCCTGACATTTCCAATGATTTCCCTATATTGGACATTTCATAAATGTTAAAAATTACAAACTATTTCCTGCCATCTTATTTTGTCAATTGTACTATTCCATTTCCTTTCACCCATTCCTGCCTCACCAAAGTTTTGCTTCTGATCATCTTCCTTCTGCATTTCTTATGCCTTTCCTCTTCTGTTTCTATTCTCTTTTCTATTAGCCCCCTTCTTTCCTTTCTCCTTTTTCTTCCTACCTCCCTATAAGATGAGAATAGTTTCTATATCAAACTAAATATGTTTAATATTCTCTTTTTGAGCCAGATCCAATGAAATCAACTTTTAAACAATGATCATCCTCGTCCCTTTTTCTCCTCAATGGTAATAGGTCATTTTTTGCCTCTTCGTGTGATGTAATTTCCTTTTTTATCTTTCCTTTCCTCTTCTTCCATCCCTAATTTATTTTTTATATCATTACAGTAAAGTTAAGTTGCACCCACACCTTCTAAGTATATCCCTAACAAAAATATAGTTCTCAAGAGTTAAACAAATCATCTTCCCATGTAGGGATGTAAACATTTTAATCTTTAAAAATATTTTTATCTTTTTCTTCTATCTTTCTCTCTCTCTCTCTCTTTACCTTTTTATATTTCTGTTGAGTTCTATATTTGAAGATCAATTTTTCTTTTCAGCTCTGGTCTTTTCATCAAAAATAAATTAAATCTCCCCATTTCATTGAATGTCCACCTTTTCCTCTGAAGTATAATGCTTAATTTCGCTGGATAGTTGATTCTTGGCTACAATCCAAGTTTCTTTGCCCTCCAAAATATCATATTCCAGGACCTTCAACCCTGGAAATGCAAGCTGCTGGGTGCTGGGTAATGTTATTGTGGCCCCTTGATATTTGAGGTTTTTTTTTTCCTTTCTGCTTGCTTGCAGTATTTTCTTCTTGATCTGATGGTTTTGGAATTTAACTACAATATTGCTTAGCATTTTCATTTTGGGGTTTCTTTCAGGAGGAGATTGGTGAATTCTTTCAATGACTATTTTACCTTATGATTCTAAGACATCAGGGAAGTTCTTGTTGGTGATTTCTTGATAGATGTTATCTAAGTTCTTTTTATTTTCTTCCATTATGGTATTCAGGTTGCCTAATAATTCTTAGATTGTCTATCATGGATTTATTTTCTAGGTCAGTTGTTTTTCTGATGAGGTATTTTACATTTTCTTTATTTTTTCCCTGGTTTTGGTTTTGCTTAACCAATTCTTGCTGTCTCCTTGAGTCATTCACTTCAATTTGTTCAATTCTAATTTTTAGTGATTTAAAAAAAAATTTCTTCAATTAGCTTTTTTATCTCCTTTTGCATTTGAATTTTTAAATGAATTGTTCATTAGATTTTTTTTTCCATTTCACAAATTCTGCTTTTCAAGCAATTATTTTCTTTTTCCATTTTGCCAACACTATTTTTATGGAGTAATTTTCTTCTTCAACTTTTCTGTTTCATTTTCCAAACTCCCATTTCCTTTCCCAATTTTTTTCTAACTCTTTAAAGATCCTTTTTGAATTTTTCAAGAGATACTTTTAAATAGAGAGCAATTTATATCATCCTTTGAGGCTTAATTCTCCTGTACTTTCAGAGTCTATGTTTGTGGAGGTCTGATAGCAGTAGACCTTTTACAGCAGGCCACTTATAGTATAACTTAGTGTTTCTTCGGTGTTAACTGAGCCTGGGCTTTTTTGTTGTTGTTGTTATGAAAACAAACAAATAAACATTTGTTTTTTACATCACTAATTAGAAAAAAAATGATTCTCTTCCAGTATATAATGGATATGAAATTCTCATGGTCCATGGATATAGAATTGATCTTTTGGGGAATTTGGCTTTGACATTTTCAAAATTTTCAGCAACTTTAGAAATAAATATCTGAGCTGAATTTGAATTCCCCCCATCCATCCCAAAGTACTGAATGTCAGTGTATGTTATAAAAAGATCAAATCCCTGAAGTCTGCTAATACATTCAACAAATGTTTATTAAGACCTTTCTATGTACAAAGTACTAGGAATACAAAGTAGGAGAATACTGCATTCCTTACTCCCAGTCAGGTTTAATTTTCTTACATACTTCACTTATAATATTAATGAGTCATGTTTTAAAAATGCATTTAAAATTCAGTGTTATTACATATTCTGTGTGGTTTTTATTAAGTTCAGTATTCTGATTGATTGCCACAGAGACTGAGTCAATGCACAATTTTATTTTAATATTTTAGCTTATACTGCCTATCTCAATCAGATCAATATTTACCTTTGAATCCAATTCGTGTTCTGCAAAATGTTCCTTTCCTCTTATCCAACTATCCTCTTATTCAAGCATTCTAATTAAGGATAATCACTGAAACTTCACTCCTACTGTTTAAGAAATATCATTATGGAAGTTTATTAATTCATTCATTAATCAATTTGGTAAATTCACAATCAATAAGCATATTGGTGGTTTTGCAGGACCTGTCTTCATTCTATGCCAAACATACTTTTTTTTTGTTCCTGTGTTCTAATATGTCATTTATTTATTTATTTATTTATTTATTTTTAGTTATTTTATTTATAAAGATATATGCATGGGTAATTTTTTAGCATTGACCCTTGCAAAACCTTCTGTTCCAAATTTTCCCCTCTTTCCCTCCACTCCCTCCCCCAGATGGCAGGTAGACCAATACATGTTAAATATCCAACCATACTTTTATAGTTTCATAGTGGTACAAATCTAGTAACAGAGGCATTGTGACTGATTAAAGAGCAACTAGCATTAAAAACAAAACAAAACAAAACAAAACAAAACAAAACAAAACAAAACTTCGAGATTAAACTAGCATTAAATAGTGTCTTTTTTATCCTTTTTATGGTATTTTCTGATCCACTCTAAACCACTCTCTTCCCTACTAACCAATCTTAGACTTTCCCTTAAGAGCATTTCTATTTAGTGACTTTTTAACAGATTTCTAAATTTGATTCCCCAGGCAACTCCTTGCCATTCTGTTTGCATATCTTTCTTTTCTAAGGGATGTTCTATCTCTCTATATCTATTAATCTTCCCTGATCACCATCTTATTAGCTCTGTTGTATAGCAGCAAAATACCACTGTGGATAGAATGATGGATCTGCAGTTGATAACTCCTAAATTCATTTCTGACCTCAGTCACTTAATAGCTATTTGAACCTAGCAAGTCATTTCCCTTTTGTTTGCCACTATTTCCTTATATAGAAAATGGGAATAATAATAGCAGTTGCCTCCCAGTAATATTGTAAAGACAAAATGATGTAATAAATATAAATTGTAATTGATTGCATAGTGCCTAGAACATAAGTGCTATATAAATGTTATCTATTACTAATAGATCATGTAAAACTACTTATTTATGCTGTTTTTATTTCTATTCATTTATTTTGTTCCTATGCAGAACTGTTTTGGATTTACTGTCTCCTTCTTGTAAAGAGAAATGGGCTTAAATAAAAAAATCAACATGTATCCACATTAAATAATTTGTTATTTGGATGCATATTTCTAATTTTGCCTCCAAATTCCTTTTTCTCTTATACCAGGAAATATATATATTTTTTTCTATAGTAATCTAAATCACATGTCCCATTCTACCCTGTTTCTTTGTAATCATCAGGAATTACATTACCCAGTTCTCACTTTTGTCTTATTATAAGTAAAGTCAATTTTTTTCAGAGCTTAAATCTTTCACAAGTCAGCAGCAGCAAAATATGATATAGGGTGTGGTTTCTTTAGTATTAGATAATCACAGCCTTTGGGCATTACAAAGTATGAGACATAAATCCAAGCTCTTTTATTCCTCCAGGGTTTGTGATATCCTAAGATAACACATCATAGCGTTGTTATAGAATTTTTTCTTGCCTGTTATGAAATTTAATTTTTACTTTACAGGAAACTAATCATTCAGAAAGCATTTAATTAGTAGAGATGATGTTATTATGTGTCATGCTGTGTTATTTTCTCCTACTGAGATTCACAGATATTCACCAACTGTTCTGGGTCATGATGAAGAACATTCTATAGTTTGACCTATTTATTTTCTTTCTTTTTCTTTTTCTCCAAAGCTCAAATGGGGGCAGGGTAGCATAAAAGAAAGATGACTTACTTTGTAGCCCAAAGATCATGGTTCATGTGACCACAGGCAAGGTTATTAACCTCTCTAGATTCAGTTTCCTTCACTATAAAATGAGGAGGTTGAACTAGATAACTTGGGGATTCTTTCCAACTCAAAATCTATGATCAGATTTTTTAAAAATGCATTCAGGATATTTACAACAAATAAGTATGGTTTTTTAAATGTGAAAATGTGTTTTGCATGGCCACACATATATAACTTATATCATCACTTTCTTAACCAAGGGTTTATGATGTGAGAAAGAGAAAAAAAAAAAATCCAGTACTCAAAATTAAAAAAAAAAAAGAATGTTAAAATTATTTTTTACATGTACCTGGGGAGAATTTTCTTTTAAATGCCAAATATGATATGAATGTAGTGGTATTAATATGTATTGGTTTGGGCACCAGGGAGAGAGACTTTCAGAATACTACTTTGCTGAATCTCCAGATCTAATAGGCTCTCTTCTTGTTAAGGATAATTGTTGAGTTCCTTTGTTTTTCCCTTAAAGGGCAAAAAGATTTAACACCTTGATAGCTCATGATCAGCTCATTGCATTAAAACATCTAACAGGGATAAAATTAAAAGGTAACACAATGAGCAAAGTCTTAAATAAGATCATATGGAAAGATTGTTTGGCAGGAGTGGAAATAAGTTTGTGCTTCAGCATGCCTCTGCAAAAGTTTTGGTGTGTAGATATAATAAATAGTTCCAACTTAGAATGTAAGTTGTTGAGCATGCTTCCTGGCAGTGTCTTTATAGTGCCAGAAAATAGCATGCCTTCCTTTCCCAATAGATTGTTCATAAAGGGAGTTGGTGCCTTCAAATCAATGGGAACTAATCCCTACATGCTGTGCTTAGTTTGTTGCACACTGAAAAATTAATGTGTGTAATTTAATATTTGTATAAAAATGAGCTCTAACAAGTCTTCTTTTTTGTCAATTGCTTTATTTTTTTGTTCTAGATTAAACTCCCTTCTCCTAGGAATGTCTCTTTATATTCTCTTCCTCTTATAACCTGTCAATGTCATAGAATTCTGTTGCTATACAGAGGGAGATTCTTAGATGTACAAGAAGATGATAAGTTATGACTGGTCTAGGTATAGAAAATTGTCAGTTTTCTGTTCTCCTTGACACCATGCAATGTCATGTTGATTGATTCATGGAAAGAAAGGAAAGAAGTGTTGGGACAAAATGACCTACCCAAATTGACTACTACAGAGATCACTCATAAAAAGCAGAATTATTTATTAGAATCTCCAGAAGCAGACCCCATCCTCATCTGTGAGCTGAATTCACAGCAGGACAGAGCCACTCCCCTGAAAATGTTCACAATATTTATACATTTCAGACAAAGAACCCCCAAAATCCCACCCCCTCTATGGTGTGATTGATCACATAAGACTATTCCCCTATTTGGTCAGTAGAATGCAATAGATATATAGCTTTTTTACCAGTATCCTTCTTTGAACAATGGAATATAATCCAGACCTTATCTAAAATTACATGCTTCCTCACCACAGATCCTCTTTTGGACAGTGGAATGTAGTCCAGGCCTTATCCAAAATCATATGCTTCCTAAACTGAGGCCTTTAAGGCTTTAGATAACAGGCCCTGATCAATATGTGCTTAATCAGTAAGTTCTTCACCTTTTTTCCACATGGGAGGAAGGGAGGAAGGAAAACAACACCAAGGGAGAGAAGGAAAAAGAGAAGAAAGAAAATAGGGAAGGAAGACAGGAGTCATAGAAGAAAAAAGGAGGGGAAAATAATAAAAATTTTTAAAAGGAGGGAAAGAAGTAAGGTGAATAGGAAGGAGGGAATTATTACATCAGTCCTATTGATAGTCTTGTTTTACATTTGACTAACCTGATTCACAAAGAAGCAAATTTGAACAGGATACCATAATTAACAAATATCTGAGGTAGGATTTGAACTAAGGTCTGCCTGATTCCAGTGAAAAGTTTCCCTACCAATTAAGGTTGATATTTTTATATAATTTATTATCATCTGAATTTCCTAGAGCTCTGAGATACTAATGACTCATCCAGGGTCTTAGTATTAGTCTCAGATGTATTTGGAATTTAGGCCTTTCTAGCCTCAGGGAAGCTATTCACCCCACTGTGCTATAAGAAATAAAAGAAAAAAAACATTCAAAGTTAGGCCAAGACAAAACAGTTAAGTGAAATTTGTCATCAGTTTTTCTGTCCATAATTTTTCCTTCTACTACTATTAAAGTATCTATTTTGTCTCCATAAGAGCATTATCTTCTTTCTTCCCCTTTATGAAAATATGTCCTTGGAGAAGAACATGATTGAAGTCATAGACATGCTTTACTATTCCAGGATTCCCTTTCCCAATGGCATCTACATTTTGAAACATCTCTTATTTTTAATGAAAAATACTTCCTTTTTTAAAAGTGAGATTTCAGCTCAGTACTAAATGGAGGGGGGTAAGGCTTTTATGAGCAAGGAAAGACTCTTATGATAAGTCCCATATAAGGCTCTACTAAGTCATTAAAAATCAATAATGATTACCCACAAGGAAATTATTGGCTAAAATTATGTTCATCTCTAATGAATATGCTTTACTCTATAGATCACAAGTGATGAAATTATATAATGCTAGAAGCTAGTAGTATAAGTAGAGTACATCTTGTCCAACTTCCAATTTTAAAGGTAAGAGAAAGTCTGAGGGAGGTAGAAACAATTCTCCTAAGACACATAGACAGTTAATGACAAAATAGCTTTAGAATCTGGGTCTCTTCACTTTCCATTATACTATGAATCTTTATCTGTCTGCGTATTATAATTACTCATGCAAAGGTTTTACATATTGAGAAGAAATTTTCTGACAAAAAATTTGGTGATATAGCTCTAATAAATATCATTATTCACATTTTTTTAGCCAAAAGAACTGAGTCTCAGAAAATTTCAGTGATATATGCAAAAAGTCATGTGACTAAATAGTGTTGGAGACAGTACATGAACATAGGTTTTTGATGCATTTCCAACTCTCTTTCTACTATATTGTTGTCCCTTAAGGTATCTATCCATCCATCTACCTAACTATGTGTCCACTCATCCATCCCTATCATGACTTAAAAGCAAATTTGACATATAGAATTTTCTCAGCCTTTTGGGTAACTAATCCCCATATCTATCACTAGGCTTTAGAGTTACTTACCTTGTTCAAGATAATAATATTAATAAAATATTTATGAGAAAGCTTTCCAAAAGAAACAGAAAAATAGGGATGAATATGTTGGCTCCATTGTAAAAGTTCCAAGAGTTAAAAAAAACTGAGCTTAACACTAGGTGAAGGATATAAATTCATATTAAATTGGTGTAAATATTTTTTAATCAAAGGGTCAAATTAAGCATTCCATTAACTTCTGTATTCGCTTCAATCTTTGAGCAGTTTTTTTTTTTTTTTTTAATTAAAACTGACACTAATTAGGATACCAAGAGCAAGTACTTAAGTGTCTAAACTGTTTGAATACTTGAATTTTGGAGATCAATTTGCACACAATTCACAGCTTATTCCAGTACCTCTGAATCACTCCCCTAGTGCAGATCTATGTGCAGAAGCATTTGGTTGCCTGGAAACCTGAATACAGAAAATGAATGTGGTGGAGTGGACTCTTATAGTCAGGACTCTTAGAGTGCATTGTAAAGACTTTAGTATTGTCTGGATCCCTTGGGTACCTATTTACTTTTGTTATACTGGTCTCTTACAAATCCCCCTTTCCGCCTTAAAGCATTTATCTCATCTCACAAACTATATAATATGCTGCCTCTGAGATTAGTTAGTACCAAGGTTCCTAATCCTTAATAGAGAAATTAATAAAACAGCCAATGTTAACAGGATGTGAAGAGGAAGGAATGAGAGGAGGCTTTCTCTCACTTCCTTTGCCTCCCTCCTCATATTAACAGGACTTTTAACTGTTGGAAAATCACTTAGAGAATAAAAGCTCCTTTAGCCCTAGGGGCCCTGTAAGGGGATTGCCCACTTCAGATTATGATGGTATCAGCCTCTGTGATTTCTAGGGTCTTTCCTTTAATAGGAGTATTTCGAAAAACCTCAGGATCATGGGATTTTAGATTTAGAAGGGATTATCTAAATTGTTTGGATCAGTTTCATTTTTTGGTTGGGTAGTATAGTAGATAGAATGGTGAATTTAGAATTAGGAAGAACTGAATTCAAATCCTAGTTTAGACACTTATTATCTGTGCAATCTTGAATAAGATAACTTCTGCTTGCTTCAGTTTTGTCAACTGTAAAATGGATTAATGATAGGATCAACCTTAGAAGGTTGTTAAAGGGATCAAATAAGCTATCTGTTAAACTCTTAGCTTGGTAGTCTGCATAAAGTATTGTTATATAACAAATTAAGTTACTTGCCAAGCTCACACAGGACAGGAATGTTATGGGCATGTATAAGGAGATCTTGAGTTCATGGACAGAAACAGGGTATTTGTCTCTGTGGAAGTCCTTGTCTGGACTTAAACCCCAAGTTATTCCAGAATACCACTATTCTTCCTTAAGGTGGTATTAAATCATACCTCTAAACAGAAACATATTCCCCTAAACAGAAAACTGAGCACTGAGGAAGAAGGTCAACTGCTTTTAAGGAGAAGGTTTCTGGTTTATTTGGAGTTGCTCTCAAGCAAGTTGTTTCACTGATGTCTCAGATAGGTAGGTAACAATTAAAATTTTTAGTAAAGTTTTTTGGTATGGAAGATTCCACAGAGGCAAAGGGCAGGAACGAAGGCATTGGGAGTTTGTATAAATCAAACTCAACCTAACAGAATAATAACATTACAAAATATCACTGATGATGACTATGAAAATAATGAAGCATCTATCTCCCATCAACAGACAGCAATCACTAAATAAACACTTATTAGGCACCTAGTGTGACTTCACTGTGCTAGACACCTGCAATAATGATAGAAGCAATGAAACAATTTCTCTGCAATACCTCACATAACACTGATAATTATATAAGTTTAGGAATGCCTTGTCTTTTAAGTTATCTAATTATTTTTAGAATAACAATTATAATAGCTTATTTCTATTAAATATTTAAAAGATTGATAGTTTTATATTTCCTTATTTGTTTATAATAACCAAGTGAAATGATTGTTAGAGTTATTATTATATCATACTTAGTAGAAACTAGAGGCAGATTTTATACCTTTCTAATGCACCATGTCCAATTCTTTTTCCTCTATGACATATTTCCACTATAACATTTCCTTCTTTTCTCATAACAAATCAAGTGAACAAAAGATTGAAAATGTTGAGCATTATTTCCATAGGCAACCTAAGGATGATCCTATAAGGGTTTTAACAACTTATTTTCTGATATTCTGATTCCCATGTTTAAGTCTTTTGGGATACAAGGAAACTACTCAATTTTGCTATCTATCAACATGAAGTAGAAGATGCCTTTCAGGAGCCCTTAACCTATTTGGAGCATTCTTAGTTGACATTCTTCATGATATAGGAAGCTTGTGGCAGAATAAATTGGAACTATCTATGATTCTTGGCAGACTCCCAATAATTGGCAGCTGAGCAGATAGATCTGCTAAAGGAGTACTCAGACTTCCAGTTCGGAAGCCTGAAGGGGACTGAGCTGAGGAAAACGATATGTTGGTAGGCCCTCCCACTACTAGTTTTCTGTGAGTCCATCTTCTGTCTGGGCAAATTGCAATGGATGGGGTTACATATTTGTCTTCTTATTTTGATATGCAGCCTCAAGAAGGATCAATACACCTGCAGAACCTTCTACTGAACAGGTAGTGCTAATGACAACATGAGCTAGAATTACATTTTTTCTACTTTTCCCCAGACTAACAGTAAGATTATTTTATGATCAAACTAAGGGGAGTTTTTAACAGGCTATGCACTATACAACTCTGAGGATTTTTACATAGATAAATGAATTGATCTATTTGGAAAATCCTAGTAATTGAGGTAGCAACAGGCCAGTTGGAATGATGAGATAACTCCTGTGAAATCACAATGAATATTTTGCATACATTATCTTGTGATACCATGATTTTCAATTAAAATCCAAAATTCAAAGTTAGTGGAGACATTGACCTTAAGGGGAGAAAAAGAGGGTCGATGTCTAAATAATACATTTAACAGCTTTCACAAAATGATTTTCTTCCAATTCATCTCACAAAATAGAAACTGTTGCAAGAAAAGGGAAACATGCTCAATTATTTCATCTAGTTCCAAAGAAGCAGAGCCATAGGCTACTCAATTATTAGTCCTCAATAATTATTTATTGATTACTTTGTGCTAAAGAGTCTGCATGGCTTAGGGGATAAAGGGCCCTCTTTAAAGCACAAAAGGCCAGTATTTAAGCCCTACTCCTGACACATACTAACTCAATGATCATGGCCAATTACTAGGCAATTTTATAAAATTATAAATTACAGATTTGTCACTGATCACTAATTGTGAAATATGTTTTCATAATGTTTTCACTTGTCCCTCTAAGATAAAAAATAAAATTATAGTAAAAAATTAGTCCTCTTTTTCACCTTAACCAAAATAGCAAACAATAAGCAAAGCATTATACTTGACAAATCTACTTGGCAAAAAATATGGCAATATTTGTCCAAATGTTTTTATAATTTAATTGAATTATAAAACTACTAAATGCAGAATTGCATGTTACCATAATCATAACATACCTCCTAGAATTATTTAAACTATTTAAATTAATTATTTAAATTTATTTAAACTTTCAAGTACTAGATGGACAGGAGTTTATTATTAATGATGTTCTTTTCATTGTTATGGTACTTTTTATAAAAGATATGAGATTATTATTATTTATTCAATATAAAAATAACAAAAGAAACAACTTCATATCAACTATATCCATCATGATCATAAAACATTCCATTTTGTTTCAGCAGTTTTGCCTGATGTCAGCTCTATGGAACAAAAACATCATTTCCCCCCAAACTCCCACTGCTTTCCAGACCCTTTTTGAGGGTTGTCTCCTTAAAATCAAAGACTATCTTTCTTTTTCTTATTTGTATTTCAAGCACCTAGTACAGAACCTGGTGTATAGTAGCCATTTAATAAATGCTTTTTGAATTGAATTGAATTCCCTGCTAATAAACCTATCAGGAAGAGGTAAGTAGATAATTTGAGTTATATTACTCCCATTTTACTAATGAGGAACTTGATATTTGTAAAGGTTAAAAGATTTGGTTAGAATCACTCAGGTGGTAAATTTTAAGTCAACATTTGAGTAGGAAAAAAGCCTTCTACATTTCCTCTCAATCTAAATGGGCTATGAGACAATGACTATGCCATTCTTTTAAAAATTGCTCTCAACCTAGGTTTTTACTTGGAGACAAAGAACTAGAGATTTCCCTTTTTGATCTATTTTGAAAATAGAAAACTTTCTCAGTCTTATAATAGGGATATTTTGGAAGAAGCATCAGACAAGTGGAAAATGAATTTTTGAAAATGGAATCATGAAATAAATGTGAAATAATCAAGAAAGTGAAAGTAAGTACAGCCAATAGGCTCACATAAATTGTTTTAAAAAGAGCCATTCTTTAAATAGCAGGGGATAATAAAGTTTTTAATACAGACTTATCTTGGTTTTTGAATCAGTCATCTCTAATCATGTATAGCAGTACTCAGGAGAAAGCAAAAATTCTAAATGTTGAAAGGAATGAAAAGGTTTTTTTTTGGTGTTTTTTTTTTTTTTTTTTTTTTTTTACAGTAGCCTTGACATAAAGCAAGTAGGACTGAATAACCGGCCAGGATAAATATGTCTGGGGCAGCCTAGGTCAGCCAGCTGTATGGGTTTGGAATCAAACACTGTGGAGTCAAGTTCTGGGCCTATCATATTTACTGTGGTTTCCAAGAGTTTTCATCAAAATCATGGCTGAATATGTGGCTTCATAGTTCTTAGATCTTTTTTTAAAAATGCATTTTATAGTTTTCTACATTTTAGTGGTCTTCAACATAATAAAGTAAGATTAGAAGAATGTGGCAATGGTGGGAACAGCTAATTTGAAGTCATGTCAGATAGGGGTGTGATCTCCAACTGGGGATTGTCCAGGGAGTTCCAAACGAATCAGACACTAGGGAACATACTCTTGTTGCTTTGATAACACAAGAATATCTTTTTCCTTTTACAAATATGACTGTTAGCACCTCCGTTTTTTGATTCATTTCTTTGTTTATTTTCCCAAGATGCTCTGTCATATAATAGAGAGCACTGACCAGGAAGACTTGATACAAACTATATGATCTTGGGCCAATCCCTTCATCTAAACTTCAGTTTGTTCACCTGTAAAATTAGGTTAAAAATAGCACCTCTTTCACAGGTCTAATCTAAATAATATTTTGATAAATCTTTGCCATTATTATTATCTGCTCCTATCTGCTATTATCTTCCTATGCCTTTCCTCAACCCTAATTTCAGATAGAAAAGTATATCTATTCTTTACTGTTATTGTTCTCTGTTGTTCAGCTTAATTTGATCCAGTGTTTTTGTTTGTTTGTTTGTTTGTTTGTTTTTGTTTCTGTTAATACTTAAGATTTTAGGGAGTTCTTGAGTGAACTTTTGAGTGAACATATTTGAAAATCTTGGTTTTATCATGTTTTATATATATATGTATGTATGTATATATATCAGTAATTCTCAAATATTTTCTCAACCTTTTCAGTAAAAATATTCTTATTTCAACCACCCCCAACAACATACAATAATCCTGCCTTGGGGCCTTATTATGGTTTGAAAGTACCCCTGATCTCTGTGATGGCTGTCATTGAAAAATGAGCTCTGACAATTCATATAAAATTGCAAAAATGCTTTGAACATAGCTTTAAGATGGAATGAATATCTGTTGCCTTAAAGCCAGCCTACATACACTACTTAAACCTACCAAAAGTAGGTTGACCATGGGATAAACAGATTTCCTTCAATGTGAAATTTTTCTTCTTCTTCTTCTTTTAATATATGCATAGTTTCCAACATTTACCCTTGCAAAACATTGTGTTCCAAATTGTTTCTCCTTTTTCGCTACCCTCTCCCCAAGACACCAAGTAATCCAATACATATTAAACATGCATTTTTCTACAAATATTTCCACATTTTATCATGCTACACAAGAAAAATCAGATCAAAAAAGAGAAAGAAAATGATAAAGAAAAGAAAAAGCAAGCAAAAGACAATAAAAAAGTTGAAAATACTAGGTTGTGATCCACATTTAATCCTCACAGTTCATTTTCTGAATTTAGATGGCCCGCTCCATCACAAGTCTATTGGAACTATCCCAAATCCCCTCATTGTTGAAAAGAGCCATGTCTATCATAATTGATCATCACATAATCTTGTTGTTGCTATGTACAATGTTCTCTTGGTTCTACTCACTTAGCATCAGTTCAGATAAGCCTCTCTAGGACTTTGTGAAGTATTAATCTGATGATTTCTTATAGAACAATAATATTTCATAATATTCATATACCATAACTTTTTCAGCCATTCTCCAGTTGATGGATATCCACTCAGTCTCCAGTTTCTTGTCAGTACAAAAAGGCTGCTACAAACATTTTTGCACATGTGGGTCATTTTCCCTTTTTAAAAATAATTGCTTTGGGATCCAGACCCAGTAGAGACACTGCTGGATCAAAGGGTGTGCATAGTTTAATAGCTCTTTGGACATAGTTCCATATTGCTCTTCAGAAAGGTTGGATCCATTCACAATTCCACCAACAATGTATCAGTGTCCCAGTTTTTCCAGAGTCCCTCCAACATTAATCCTTATCTCTACCTCTCAGTTTAGCCAATCTGAGAGGTGTGTGGTGTGTAGTGATACCTCAGAATTGTCTTAATTTACATTTATTTGAGCAACAGTGATTTTGAGCATTTTTCATATGACTAGAAATGATTTCAATTTCTTCAACTGAAAATTATGTGTTCATATCCTTTGACCATTTATCAATTGGAGAATGGCTGGTATTTTTATAAATTTGAGTCAATTTTCTATATATTTTAGAAATGACACTATCAGAACCCTCAGATGTAAAAATGTTTCCCTGTTTTCTGTTTTTCTTCTAATGTTGTCTGTATTAGTTTTATTCGTGCAAAAACTTTACTAATATAATCAAAATTATTCATTTTGCATTTCATACTGTACTTGAGTTCTTCTTTGGCTACAAAATTCTTCCTTCTTCACAGATCTGACAGATAGACTACTCTTTGTATTTTAATTTGCTTATATTGTCACTCTTTATGTCTAAATCATGGGTTCTACCTTATCTTAGTACAATATATCAGGTGTAGGTCAATGCCTAGTTTCTGCCATACTATTTTCTAATTTTCCTGGCAATTTTTGTCAAATAGTGAGTTCTTATCCAAGAAGCTAGGGTCTTTGGATTTATCAAACACTAGAACACTAGTCATTGACTATTGTCTTGTGAACCTAAACTATTCCATTAATCCATTACTCTATTTCATAGCCAGTGCCATATGGTTTTGATGATCTCTGCTTTGTAATATACTTTTAGTTCTGGTATAGATAAGTCACCTTCATTTGCATTTTTTCATTAATTCACTTGAAATTCTTGACCTTTTTTCTTCCAGATGAGTTTTGTTATTGTTTTTTCTAGCTTTGTAAAATAATTTCTTGACATTTTAATTGGTATGGCACTAAGTAGATTAATTTAGGTAGACTTGTCTTCTTTTTTATATAAGTTTGGCCTACCCATGAGCACTTGATATTATTCTAATTATTTAGACCTGACGTTGAGTGGGAAAGTGTTTTAGAATTGTGTTCATATATTACCTGACTCTGTCTTCTTGGCATGTAGGGTGGATTTTTTTGGCAACAGAAAAATGTTGGGGATGTTTGTGGATTTCCGCTGTATCCTTCAACTTTGCTAAAGGAAAATCATTTATTCCTATATTCTCTAATGTTTTTAATGTGCAATTCTGAATTAACAAGTGTCTAATAACTATTTCTATATAACATTATTGTATTAAGAGTGGGATTACAAAAGAAACCATGCCCTCAAGAATCTTAATGTCTAAAAGAGAACATATAGGGAAGTAGGTTCAGGCAACGGAATTTTGCACAGGGAACTCAGAAAATGGGGAATGGAATAATAGGGCAATTGATCAACATGTTTTTTCAGGGAATGGTAGTGTTGATTTGATTATCCTTCTCAGAATTAGAGTTTAAAAGCAATTTGAGGTGGGTTGGTGGTATAGCAATAGCTGGGAAGTGAAGTGATGTCCTCAAAAGCAGGCAAAATAAGGTAAAATGCTCACTAACTAGAGCCTTAAATCAAGGAAGGATGGAGCTGGAGAGTATGCAATACATTGTCAGGCTAGCTAGAAAATGATGTCTAATATCTAGGACTAACCAATCTAGGGTGCTCATCAAATAAAAATCAGTTTGAAGTCTAATTTATTAAGTATTATAGAATAATATATATTTAGAGCTGAAAAAGACATCCATGATGATCTAGCCCAGTGCTGTCAAATTCCAAGAGAAATAGGGGCCAGTGAATCAAAAATGGGAATCCTTTTTGGCAGCATGTTGATTTAGAAAATCACATATTGACATTATTTATGTTTTATTCTATTTTATTAATATCATTAATCATTTCTCAATTGCATTTAATGTAGTTTGAGTTGTACTTGGAAACAATTATGCCATTTCTGAGAATTTTCTTTGATAAGCTAGACATCTTCAATTCTTTAAAATAATTATTATGGGACATTTCTATGGAATTCCATGAATGAACTTTTTTAATACAGCATTTCACATAGGGCATGTTAAACTGGTTTATTCATTACAATTTGCCTTCACATTGGTTGGGGTCCTAAGAAAGGACAACCACAATTTGCCAACAAGTTAAATTTCCTTGGGATGAGGAAGGAAACCCTGTTGTTGGGATGACACATATTTCCTGCTTGCTATCATATTCCCCAAATTCTGCACTTCCCAACTCATGTTGTTACTCAAGCCAGTAACAACAACATAATTAACTTTTCATTTATTTGTTTGAATCTGTACCTTGTAATAAACATTCATCTGCCAATACCAATAAGTATCAGTATGAAAGCCTTAATGTGTCCCATTTTTCTGCCTAGTTCTGATTTCCTTTTCCTGTAATGTCTGAACTAGCTTTTTGGAGGGCCTTGGGACCAGCCTTGATCTCAGCAGAATAATCACCACAAGAATAGTCAGGAATAAAGTCCAAAGTCTTTAATGTCTCCTTCACAGTCTGTGTATGTCATAGAATGACCCACTCTCCTCTGCCAGCATTCTGCAAGTCTGCCAGTCTGATCTTAGTGCAGGAAGCAGGAGAGCCACCACAAGGATGATCAAAGATAGAATGTCTGTGGCTGACTTTGTCCTCAGTTGAAATATCCTATTGCAATTATATCAATTGTGGAACTGTTACATCACCATGCTAAGTATTAAGTATATGTAAACTAGATCACCATTGTCTCATCAATTCCACTGAGTTAACATTTGTTTTAAGAATACTTCTTTCAAGTAACTTCTCCATTTATTCATTTTTTTTCAGAGTTGCAAGAGACTCAAAAGCCATTTAGTCCCATTGGCACATGAAAAAAAAACAAAAAAAAAAAAATCATCTGTAATATACCCAAAAAGTCATCATTGCATTTCTGCTTCAGTGATGTTAATCCATTTTTCTTTTTTAGATATTGGTTAGCTTTTTTTCATTATATTTTGATATATTTGATTATATTATGTAATTTGGTTAGCTATTTGATTATATATATGTATTATATATTTTAGACTTTTTATTAAGTATCTTCTGTGTGCCAAGCACTAAGTGCTGAGGATGCAAAAAAAAAAAAAGGCAAAAGTTATTCACTGTCCTCAAAGAACTATTAAAACTATATTTCCTTTAATGATGATCCTAACTTTTTTGACTGCCAATCTATATTGGCAATACATATTGAGCCTGTAGTCTATCCTTCCTAGATTTTTTTTCAGATTACTCACTAGTTAGTCATTCCTCTATTATCTTATCATTTCTGAAGTTGATTTCTTTGCAACTTTTTAAGACTTTATATTTTTTTCCCTTAATATGTTCTAATTGGTCTTTCACCCACTGCGTCTGCCATTTCTCCCATATCATCCACTAAGTGACTTTTCAAAGATGAAATTGCCTATTAGGATTACTCTATATTCATTGAAAATAAAGTTTTCTAAACGTCCTTTGCAGGGGAAATTAAGATGGAATAAAAAACATGTCAAAGGCAGTTTTTTTTTTTTTTTTTTTTTTTTTTTTTTTTTTTTTTTTTTTTTTTGGTAAAGGAAACCCAATGAATCATGTTAACCTGTATGTAAAGGAGAAAACATGGTTCACAGAGACTGTTTGGTGAAAAGCCAAAAAAAAAAAATAAATAAAATTATTAGAATGAATTTCCTAATTCCATTATATTAAAGCTAGAAAAGAGTTTCTAAAACTCGAAAAAATTGTGAATTTATTGGGTAAAGCAGGTAGGTGGTACATTAGATAGACCATTATACCTCCAATCCTGAAAACCTGAGTTCAAATCTAGCTTCAGATATACCCTGTGACTCTAAATAAGTCACTTAATTTCTGTCTGCCTTAGTTTTTTCATCTGTAATTTGAGCTAATAATAGCACTTCTCTCCCAGGATCTTCCAGAGAACAAAACAAGCTAATGTTTGTATAATGCCTTTTAAAGTTTAAAGTGCTAAATAAATACTAGTTATCATTGCTTAACCTTAGTTATTGATATTTTCTTCATATAATTCCCAAATACTAACTTTGACTCAGGTGCTATCAAAAATCCCAATAAATATATTAATAACAAATATATAGTAAAGGAGTTTGAATTAATCAATAATACCACTAATCCCTTTGGAGTTTTAACATTCTATGATATGACTTTCATATTGTAAGTTGTAGAATGTCTGAGTACAGAAATGCTATCTCAGTCACAATCAATATTTGGACATGCTTTTGGAGAGTAGAAACTATGTTGGATTACTATATAATGAGAGTTTTACAATAAAACATCAAAATTAGGAGGTGCTGACAGCAGTATTCCCTCTTGTCAGCATTGAAAGAATTGAGTTTAGCACCTGATGTTTGATAAGAATTAGTGAAAATAGTGTGTACTGTAGGCCAGGTGAGTCTCCCCAACATCCATCTGGGGAAGCAGTTCTTTGTCTATTGGTTTTCAGCTCAGTGTCTGTTACTGTTAATGCTCTAAGCATGTTTTTTGAACTTTGGGGGGAAGGAAGGAGGGACATGTCTATTATATTTTTAATAATATCTAACAAATTATACCTAGATATAAGCATGGCAAGCATTCAATAAATATATATTGAATGAAGGAATCATTAACAATCACAATCATAGATGATTATACATCTAAATGCCTAAATATCGGCTAACATAAAGAATAGTGAGCATTTTTTTTCATGTAAATAATTCTCCTTAAATGATATCTCATGCGTACCACTGTTTTCTGTTGGCTTTGATGCTATATTGGAAAAAGCAAGAAACATCAACAGATGAAAAGTTGGAAAACTTAAATTCTAGTCCTTTACTATTTATTTGTCATATCACTTTGTCATTTCTTAATTTTCCTGAGTCTCAGTTTCCTCAGCCACAAATTGAGAATAATACCAACTAAACTACCAAGGTTTAGAAGATTATTGTGAGGATCCAATAAGGTATAAAAGTAATTTGAGAATCAAAAAATAATTTTCAAGTATGTTATTATTACACACTTTTTTGTAACAAACTTATAACTTTGTTGAAATGCTAATTTCTGCTATGAAAATCCCTCTGTAGATATTCATAGGCCATAGTCTGTAATTCTTAGATTTAGAGACTTATGTGGGGCTCTGATAAATCATATGATTTGTGCAGTCACATGACTAATGTGTCCCAAAAGCCAGATCTGAATTTTAGTTTCCCTATCTCTGACTTTTTATCTTCTACACTTTATTGGCCTTTTAAAATTTATTCTTATTATTTCTGCCTTACCCTGCTCAGAAAGACTAGTGAGATCTGGTAAGACACAACATCACATGATTATATTAAAAGATGGTTTACTGTTGTTGGTTTCCTTTTTTTTTTTTCTTTTTTTTTTTTTTTTTGCTGAATTCAGCTATGGTTGCTTTTAAGAAATTTCAAGATAAATGATTTCCACAAACATTATTGGCTGAAGTCTTAAAAACTTGAGCTCATGAGACTGATGCTGCTATGTAAACCTGTAGACCATTAGTCAGATAATGAAAAGCCCCTCCTCTGAGTCAAAAAAATCACAGAAATGATGGAGGAAAACATTAGGCTTCAAAATCAGATCATGTTCCTTCAAGAGCTTGCTGGAGGCCTGGCACAAATCTGCTTTCAAAACCTCAGCGATCAAATTTTTATCTAAATAGTTAGTCATATTAAATGCTAGTACAGATTGTCTTCTTCCAGGCTGTAAGAGCTCATACTTCCGACTCAACCACCACATGACATTACACAACCTGGCAAGGACTGAGAAGCTAACAGTTTTCACAGGTCATTTAAAATAGCAGTGGGTAAAATAGTTCATCCAACATTTGACTGTTTGATAGGAATATCATTTAACATTTGACAGGTAGGAGGAAAGATGGGATAAAGTAGTTACTCAGAATTGATGATTGACAGGAATGTCCCTGGAAAGTAACCAAAATGGTACCTTTTTAGAATGATGTCTTGCATGAAAGACAAAATAATTCAAATTATTTCCCCTCTTTCCTTTTACTATATACAGACCCAATATATTTCAGTGCAATGTCTGCTTTTGATCTCTATCAATTATTTCTTACTATTCTGAATATGTGATCCAGGCTTAATTTTGTGCTCTGCAAGTAGAATTTGAACACTTTTTTTTACAAATTCTTTGGAGAATTCAGAAGTACAACACTACTCTTCTTTCTTCTTTATCCTATCTACCAAAAAGTTCTAGATTTCAAGTCACAGGCTAGGTGTGACATTTATTCCTCTGTGACCTTGGGAGCATCATTCAATCTCTCTTCTTAAGGTTCCCGATATTTTAAAATGAGGGAAGTGGGACTAGATGAATCTTAAGGTCCCTTTGTGAGTCTACCCCTCATGGATATATTACTAACATTCTGGCATCTTCATTGACAAATATAAAGGCAAGACTTAAAGCTGTGTCATTTCCTTTGTCATGGAAGTACTAATTAACGAGTTCTGAAATTTGCAATTATTATTGCCACAAAATAAGGCAGTAAAATAAATATAGAAATATGCAAAGAAGCTGTGATTTTGTGAAATGTGACTTCATAGATAAATCCTGGAGAGCCATAGGAGGCAAATAGAAGTAAACTGACTTAAAAAGGATTATAAAGCCAGTGCCGGAGTCAGGTCTTTCTATCTCCAGTAATTGTATGCCATCATGAATGCAATATTGGACTTGGAGGAGGCCTTAAGCACTTATTAACTTTGTGAGCTTAAAAAGAATGACTTCATTTCCTCAATTGCAAAATGGAGATAATTGCAGTACCTCCCTCCCAAGGATCAATCTGTTTGAGTTCAGATATGAAGGAATTAACATTTTGGAGAGGCGACGGTTAGGAAAGGCATTCTAGGTATGGAGAACAGCTGGAGAAAAGGTAGAGATCAAAAATGGCATATCACACAGAGAGCATAAGTGGCAAGTTTGACTGATCATACATAACAGATATGAATGGGGAGCAAAGTACAGACTAATGAACTAAGATTAAAAGAGGAAATGGATTTTGTTTCAAATTAAAAACTTGCTTAGTAGCAGAACTGAGACTTACTCTTTGCAGCAGAACTGTCCTTCTAGGGCCACAACTTTGTTCAGTAAATAGACACCTATCATATTTGTGGTGTTCAGCAAACATCATATTTCAAAATATTGCATAGCTAACTGATGTGGACACACATGCTCATTTTTCTTGATTTTGTGTCCTGTCAAAAAAATCTGCTTTTTTTTTTTTTTTTTTTTTTTTGCCATATATTAACACTTGCTTTGCCTTGCCTCATGGAGACTTGGAGCTGGGCCATTCAGATATTTCTCACCTGTCAGTGTTTGCTTTATGGGTTGACTCTTTCTCACATTCTTTCACTTAGATGCACAGCTAGAGTGTTCTTTTTACATTTCCTAAACTGAAGTTCACTATAGGAAGCAATCCCAACCAAACTAGAGAACTGTACATAATTCATACATAATTCACAAACTTCCTCCCTCACCTTGCCCAGAGGGCAATACTCAAACAACCCACTGGATATTCTTTCAGTTTCCACTCTATCTATTTATTCATTCTCCCTTTGTTTTCATATTGCATATTTTTCCTGTTCACCAAAAGCACTCTAGCACTTCCCCACAACATATAAAAGCTTGGGGGCCAACTTCTTAACATGGCAATTCCACTAGTTATCAGTGTTAAGTGACTATTGATGTATTTCTTCATATCCCGTGAATTAATCAAAACTTTGGATATTTGGTGCCCCTCTTCTCCTGGAGCATAAGAATAGGTCTTTCTTTTTTGAAGTCCATCATTATGTTTCCTTTTCTTTCTCTCTTTAGTCTAGTTTCCATTTTGGGAAGTTTGTGCATGTGTACATATGTGTGTTTTGGAGGAAGTGAATGAACTCCAAGAATAACAGAGATGGAACTACAACTGCGCACTTCTTTTCAACCAAATTTTATGTGGGCTTCTCTACCCTTCTGCATTTTTTTTTGAGCTTTGGCTTTTACCATCTTTCCACCAAGCTGTGTAGCTGACTCATTTTTTGTCCAATTAAATCTATATCTGCTTCTTTTTCTACTACTCTGATGTTTTTTTTACCATCATCCTTTAGCTCCTTTCCAAAAGGTTAGGTTGTACCAACATGTATTTTCAGATTTATTCCAGTAACCTCACTCACTACAGATTTTGGCAGAATCACCTGACACTGAAGAACAACCCTGGGTTGACCTTGGAGATTTGACGCTTTAACTACTTCTCTCTACCCAATTCCAAAGCTGTTATCAGAACCCAGTGCATTCATTACTATCCACACCAAGCATTCCATTCTCTGTAGTAGCAATATGTTCTTCTTTTGAACAATGCCCAAATGGACTCCAAACTGTCTGTCAAAAACCAGTTTGTTTTCCTGAATTTCTGATGGCAAAGCATTCCATATGTTATTCCAGAGAAAAATCTACTGATCCCAGTAGATTAGTTCAGATATGATAAGTTTAGACATTTTCAAAAGAACTTTAACTAATAAATTTGAGTGAAAACAAGATATTCCCAAATCGAAAAAGACATGGGAGACTTTTTTTTTTCTTTTCAAAGTACAATGATATTGTAATCATCTAAAATGCCCTATATCACTGCCTGAAAGATTTGTCTGGTATTGTTTGCCAAGTTTACCTAATCCAATTCTTGTAATTTATTTTTTTTTCAATTTAGATGAGGGTCTTAAATTATATTCTTATTTGTCATATTGTATTTCTAATACCTTATTAAATTTTCAAAAAATATTTCATATTTCATATATTTTCTATTCAACTTCTTGGCATCCACAAATATGACAAGTACACTAATTCTGTTTGAATTCGAGACACTGAGAGGAATGTTGAATAAAATATACTTGGGATAGAATCAGATACTACATCAGATATATCTCTTTGGATTGATATTAACCTATTGATTATTATTTTTTCAAGTTCAGTCATTTGGTCATTTCTGAATCTATCTATTTCATTCCTATCTTCTCAGGACTACATTTATTCATTTTGTCATGAAAGGATATCATGAGAGATGGAGAGAGAACTGCAAATCATGCAATTTGAAGATAAATGGAAGAAATTGGGCATATTTATCTAAATATAGAATGATTTATTGGAGATACCATTATTACAGTCTCCAACTATTTGGAATTCATAATGAATATATATTATATTTGTTATAGTTGGCCTTAGAAGGTAGAAAAGTATGTTAGGAAGAAGTTATTGGAAGTCAGATTTTGGCTTCAGATAAGAAAAACTAAAAACTTTTCAGCAATGAGACTTATCTAGATGTATAATGCCTATAGTAGGAGATAGTGAATTCTTCCTCTCTAGGGACTTTTAAGCATAGGTAGAATGGTTACATGCTTGTGAAACTGTAGTTCTTCTTAGGCAGATATCAATTGGACCAAATAGCTTCTGAGGTCCCATCCAACTCTGTGATTACAAATACATGGGTTTCTCTCTTTTCTAGTCCACTGCTTACCAATATCAGAAGGCTCCATTTTATATTCCTTTAAAACTTGGGGTATAGATGGAGAATCACAACTTGAGGCACTTTGGGAGACTTCTTTTGTTTTAGTTACATGAATGTTGCTAGGACTTTCCCCAAATCTTGGGAATTCTTGAAACCCTCAGGCTGATGCTTCTTTATGGAACCCTTG
Organism: Antechinus flavipes; assembly: GCF_016432865.1. NCBI lineage: Eukaryota > Metazoa > Chordata > Mammalia > Dasyuromorphia > Dasyuridae > Antechinus > Antechinus flavipes. The sequence continues at coordinate 84,925,652 of NC_067403.1, read as the reverse complement.
TATCTAGATGGACAACTTTCAGATATTAACTCCAGAAAGCTTCCTTTCCGATCCTGAGAGGAAAGGGATGCTCTTGAGGACTAAAACTTTGATAACTAAGTTTTGTTGCTTTTTGGAAACAGGCCTTTTTTATTGACCACTCTATTTACAAAAGTAAATACAACAAAAGTAGCCAACACAAAAGGGTAAATTTTAAGAGATCAACACCTAAAACTTGCTGTCCTTCCCAGCAGTGTTGGAAATATTTTTCTGCCATTCTTTGATATTGAGTCTCAGGCTTGGACAGAGTTACTGACAAGCTATTTTGTAAGTGTCACTACAGATGTCAAGCTCAAACTCAAGATATATCTAGTGAGAAGACATGTGAGTCTTTCTATTTCAATCTTAAAGGTTAGTTGTACTGCAATTTCCTCTTAGACATATGAAGTTTGAAGAATTAATTTCAAGGTTTAGAGTAATGATCAGTCTCTCTAATTCATTCTCCAAAATTATTGTTTGTCACTGTTTAGTTGTTTCAATTTTCAACTCTTTGTGACATCATTTGGGTTTATTATAAGATTTTGTTTTTTGCAAAGATACTGGAGTGATTTGTTCTTTACTTCTCCAGTTCATTTTGCAAATGAGGAAACTGAGGTAAATAGGATTCAATGCCTTCTATGAAATCATACTGCTAATAAACACCTAAGGCCTGATTTGAACTCAGAAAAATGAATCTTTCTAATTCCAAATCTCATATTCTGTCTTATACTGTGGTACCCAATTGCCTTTTATTCCCCAACATTCAGCAGATACTTTCCCAATGAATAGTTAAGTGACAAATATTACTTCATTATCACTAAAAATAAAAAATAGTAAAATCCAATTCATGTATACACACATTTTATACATATAATATATTTATATATATATACACATATGCATATATGTTTATGTGTGTATGTATATATATATATATGTATGTGTGTGTGTATGGATAGATAGATAGATAGATAGATAGATAGATAGGCATTGGTTTAAGGACCATGGCATAGCTAGCTGGATCTCATATATATAATAAAAATTAGGAATATGACTACTGCTCAGTTTCTTTGCATGTAAGGAGTACACCAAGTCTATGGGTTCTTCATACCATGACATCTGCTGACATACCAATGCAATTGCCAGTGTTGGCATAAGGCAAATAGCATAAATCTTTGGCAGCAATGCAATTTGAAGTCATTATTTACATGGTAAAAAGCCTTACTTTTGACAAAGCTTATCATCAAAGTCTTACTTTTGATTTTCTCTTGAAGCTTTTAAGTTCATTGATTGTCTAGGATCAATATGGTTGGAATGGACATTTTTTCTGAATTTATCATTGGTCTCTGGGGAAATTCAGCATTGACATATATTCAACACCTTCATTAGCCTTACAAATAGGTAGCTATTATCTGGATGGGAGAGCTATTCAGAAATTTGCTAAAAATGTTCCAACAGTGACCTTAAAGAAGCTGTTGCTACCTCAGCGTAGGGGAATGGGACACTGGAATGATGATAAGGCCTGGAGAGAGGTAAATCCTCATATTAAGTCTTCTGTCAAAAACTGTAAAAGAGAAAAAAATCTAACAGAAAACTAAGTGGTGAAAATTTATTATGATAGGCATCTAAGAAAGCTATTAACACGGGGGAAAAGGTTTATTACCCATTATACTTAATATCTTGTCATAAGTATTATATCTACTGAGGAAGGAAATTTTCCAAAAGATTTCACTCTTGCTTTCAGTATACAATAAACATAAATGAATGTAGTTCTACCCTGAGACCTAGTTCATCCATTAGCCTTATTTCTAGAAATTCATCTATTCATGATATCTTGAAGCATCATATGTCACAGTAGTCATATCAGGCATTGGTGAATAAAATGACCATTTCTAAACTAGAGTTCAATCTTTTGTCTGTCAATGTGTCATGATTCACAACCCAATTCCACTATTGTTTCATTGTCCCTTCTCAAACCTCTATTTTCATCATTTTATTATTCAACTAGGTTAAACAGAAGGCTATACAAGGTATTTAAAATGTAAAAATAATCATAGGTCATTTTATATAAGCAATGAATAATGTTTTCCATGGGCCAGGAATTTTGACAGCATTGTCATTAGACTTTAGGAAATAATCTCATATTATGTTCCTCTTTCTCTCCTTTTCAAGATTTAGTTTCTTTACCTTATCCAGTCTAAAACTTCAGGGGCTCCTCATGAACCAATCCCATTATTGATTGTCATTGGCACTACTTTGACTAACTAATGGTTCTCTGTTTTCCAAGGGGTTCATCATATTTATGCCAAACTTAGTGCAGGCACCCAGATAAGCTTAGCCCATTCCAGCCTTTCAGGCAATAGGGATTGCATCATTATGCTTACCTAATATTCAGATTCCTAAAGTACAATTCTGAACAAGTTCCATTGGAGTGAATAAACTTCAGAGGCTTACTTCTACCTCCGGTATCTAACACAAACTGCTATTTTTGCCATTAAAAGCCCTTTACTACACTGCCTCCTATGTATTACTAATAAAGATAATATATATTATTGATCCCAGAAGAACCCTTTTCTTTATGCTTCTCTATTCAGAGAAGCACACTGATCCATATCGTTTTTTGCTTCCTTCCTTTATTTGTTTATTTATTTAATTTTTCCGAATATGGTCAAAGTATAAATAGATTCTCCCCACTGGCTTCTTTTATCACTATTCCTGTCTACTCCCTGACAAAATTTTAATACGTTACCCATAATTTATGCTTACTGAAATCTTGTTGACTTTTCCCAGCTAATGTTTGGATTTAGTGATTCTATCCCTTCTTAAGAGTTATGTTAGTTTGTTTTGCATAGAAGTGAAACATTAATTTGTCATTTCCCAGATTCTCTCTGAAGCCCTTTTAGGAGACATATGTACAATCTGCCAATTCTCCACTATCATGGCTGTTTGCATATACATATTATTTATTTTAGCCTATAATTACTGAATTTCATCTTTAAGTTGCTACAGATTTTTTTCAGGTTTAACAATGGTAGAAGCACAGAGCCAAGTCTTAGATTTGAAAAGGAACCTTAGATAGCATCTAAGCTTAATAGTATCTCAACAGGAATCCCTTCAACAATTTCCTTGATAAGAACCATATATTCTCTCCACAAGTTATGGAATCACTACCTCCTGAGACAACTCAATTCATTGTTGGTTGTCTGTAATTCTCAGGAATTTTTTCTTTACATAGAGCCAAATTCTGCCTCTTGGCAGCTTCTGCCAAGATTATATTGCTTTGAGTTTTGCTTATTCTGGAGATGAGCAGAGGTTTAGATGATTTTCAAATCTATCTATCCTACCCAACCTCTAACCTGATCTCAATTTTTTTTGTAAACATCTTGAATTGAATGTTCCATAGACAACTTAAAATCAACATATCCCAAATTCAATGCATTATCTTTCCCTTTTCCCCTCCTTACCTTCTAACTTCCCTATCACTGTCAAAAGAAATATTTCCTATCTCCTCAGGATTACAAAATAGGTGCTAACCTCAGCTTTTTTACTTTCTTTCATCTTGCCTCATCCCCATATCCAATCTGTTGGCAAGACTTGTTGATTTTATCTTTGCACCATATTTTGAATATGTCTTTTACTCTTCTCTGTCACTGCTGTCATGCTGATACAGGCCCTCATTAGGTGTATCTCAATCCAATCCATATACCATTCAACCACTAAAATGATTTTCCTAAAATACAAATCTAATAATGTCACTCCATTACTCAATAAATTCCCTATGAACTCAAGGGTCATCACACTTCAAAAATCTTTAGCTTTTAGTTTAGCTTAGAGACATTCAAATTCTCTCATAATCCAGCCCCCTTCTACCTTTTCAGTCTTCTTCCATCTTTTTTCCTCTCCACGTACTACTCTTTGTTTCAGTGACAAAGGCTTCTTTGTTGTTTGATAAATAAGATGCTTTGCCTCTGTACTTTGGGCACTTTCTTTGACTGTCTGTCATGTCTGGATTTCTCTCACTTCTCATCTTCGTCTATTAGTTTCCCTGGCTTCCTTTAAGCCTCAGCTGAAATCACATCTTTTTCAGGAAGTCTTCCCTAACCATTCTTAATTCTAGTGCCTTTACGCTTTTGTTATTCCCTATTTATCCTGTATATAATATATCTGTACTTGTTTGCCTATTGTCTCCTGCATTAGGTTGTAAGCTTATTTAGGGCAAGCTCTATATTTTGCTTCTTTTTTGTGGCTCCAATACTCAATACTGTCTTTAGTACCCAATAAGTGTTTAATAAATATTTATTAACTAACACTGAATACTAACAGTTACCATAACTTCCCTATCCATCTTTCCAATCATGCCATCTATTCTCTAAATTAACTCCAAATCTTAGATTCACCTGAATTGTTTTTCAATTTGACCAAAACCATCTCAATTATTGTCTAATAATATTTACTTTTATAATTCAGGGAATAATTTAGCATATTTGTTTTTGATAACATTCTGTGGTTTCAATAACATAGAGAAATCCCAATGTAGAAATACCTTTCGTTGATGCAGTTTGACAATGCCTCTATAACTTATGAGAATTTTGTAGTCATGTGAAATATGAACATATGAATATGATAAAGCTATGTTAGAACTTAGGTCTTCTCAATTTGAGGACTCTCTCTTTATTCATGTCACAATATTCCTCTCCACCTACTTAATTGGCATTCAAATTTTTTCTCTTAAATGACGTTTTCATGCCATTACAAGTATTCTGTACAGAAATTCCTCATATCAGTCTAGTGGTTTGAATATATTATGACCATTGAATAAAATAAAATAAAAAAACAGTTGACATAACGACAACTATATGCAAATGCAGTATAATTAAAGATGTAAATGGGCAACTCTTAGCATATACAAAGATTCTTTAGATTTCAACACGGAAATGCTTTGGGAGAGAGAAGCATGTGTTGTTAGTATCCATTCCTGAAATTAAGGAAAATAATAAATTTCAGTAAGTAGCTATATTTGTCTCCCATGGCAAAATATAAGTTTCTCAAGAGCAAGAATTTTTTCTTTTCCTTTTTTTTTTTTTTTGCTGGAGGGGTGAGGAAGGAGAATCTGCATGCTTAGCATAGTCTTGACACATAGTAAATAAACAATAAATATGTTAACTGATTAACAGATCAATAAAGTAAATCTTCCTCTCAAGTCTTCCAGTGTTTACTTATTGATGATGAGAATACCTTAAAGACTCAAAAACTATCCCAATAGAAGTTCCTGGAAATTCCTAACAAGTGGAAAATTCTTCAAGTATAGATACAAGAACAGATTGTAGCAGTATTAAAAAGAAATAAATTAATTGGGCTTGGAGAGGAACTTCACCTGGGGCAGTAGAGCTAATAGTTATTCTAATTAAATGCGATACTAATAGCAAAGTAAAAAGTACTTTTAAAAAGGAAAAAAAAAATACCCTATTCTCTCCTTTAAAAAAGAAGCATCATATGGAGGATTTGAACTACTTTTTTCATCCTAAGTATGAAATATTATAAACAGGCATCTGTTGGATCAGTCACACATAGTACCCTTGGTAACCAACTATATTGCATTTGAAAACGTACCCAAGCTAACATTAAAGGAAAACTTAACAGCAGCTGGACCATTTTCAGCTCTAATCCACTAGACCTTCTCAAATATATCTTCAGAAACTCCCTGTAATTATGGCTCTTTGGAACATGTCATTTTTCAGTTTTATTAGGAACACAACAATATAGTTAAGTCACATATAAAATGGTTTCCCCTGAAAAGACTTTTTTTTTTTTTTTTTTTTAACAATAAGTTACTGAAAAGAATGCACAAGGGTGTGTGTGTGGTGGAAAGGGGAGAGGCAGGAAAAGATTTGCTTTTTGAAATAGAATAGTCATTTATTTTTATGTCTGTATGAGAGATGAGAATTTAAATGCTTTTCAGAAAGAGAGGATCTGGGTGCTTGTTCTCTTACTTATGAAAGAATATTGTTAGATCTATTATACTCCATTATCAAATACTGTGAATGATAGTTAATTACACAAGAATTTTCTTATATTTATATAATAAATTCATGCAGTGCAATCCACATTTAGTAATTCTTCATACTTTACAAGCATTATTGGAGAAAGGTTATATGGAATCAAATGCACACCAAAAGTAATAATAACAATAAATAATACAATAATAATGGTCTGCCAAATTTCAGTTAATGTACAAGTGAGAAAAGAACTTGCATTTCCTATTTGGTCTATAACATGCCCATATTTCTTAAGCTAGCTACTTTTTAATAATAAAAACAAAGAATATGAAGTCTGAATACTGCTACAATCTTAGCCCAGACTAGCATAAAGTAGTAGACATAATATTGGATTTGGAGTCTAGTAGGCATTATGAAGTAGACAGAATATTGGATCCAGAGGAGGAAAATCAGAGTTTAAATATGGTCCTTAACACTTGCTATTTATGTGCCTAGGTAGAAAGCACACTTTTTTTGTGCCTTAGTTTCTTCAGAATGTAAAATCGAAATAATAATATTGTATCACCTGCTTCATAGGATTATAATATAAATAAAAGAAAATAATCCATGTATTAGAAGCATATGATAATATGTTAGCTATACCAGGGGTTAAGAAGACCTGAATTCGAATTCTGTTTCAGACATTTGTATGGCCATGGGCAAGACTGAAAACCTCAGTCAAATTCTACTTCCTCATCCATAAAAATAGAAGTAATAATAACATCTTCCTCAGAGGGTTCATGGATGATCAAATGAAATATGTACACATATAAGTATCTACATTTTTTGCAAAGCATTTTGCAAATCTTAATATATACAATTATGTTAGTCATTACATAAAGTGATTTAAAAAAAATGTTATTATCTCCTTTTGCCTGTTTAATATGCCTTAAAACATTTCTGGATGTTGTTTGGTTTAATTTCTGAAAGAAGTCTTTAGTTATGTGAAGAAATTCTGTAACCCATTTGCTTTGATTCCTATCTTTAGATTAAAACAACATCCAGCATGGAGGTAGGTCTTAGGAAGACATGTTTTATGTGGTCAGCACTGAATAATCAATAAGAGAGAGAATCCAAATGTGTAGTATGTCTGAGTTTTAGAGCTGCATATGAAACTTGGAGCACACTGAAAACCTTTCCTTTCAACATATTATACCTGTAAGTATAGTACTGGGACTATTTGTTATGCTTCATTCTCACTACATGAGCAGCCTATCTGCTTTTGCAATCATACATATCCTTATTCTTATCTTTTATACAAGCTTTTGCATACAAATCATCACAATTGGTAACATGTGCAGTACACTAAACAGCACCTGGATTCCCTTTTAATTGTCCCTTGGGTCAGATACTATTAAGAAGAAAAACTAGACAATAAAAATTCTTTTATTTATTTTTTTCTTTTTTGTGGATTGCTAGACTCTTTTCTTCTTAGTAATTATGGGTTTCATAGAAGGGGCCCAGTAGTACTCAGTCTTCTTGATGCAATCATCCTAAGGTCATTTGCAAACAGGAACATTCATAGGGAATCCATTTTCTGTTTGGATCCTATTCAGAACACCATGGATATGGTAAATGCCTTTGGCAAGCAAATGTCTCCTTGTTTTATGCTTTATTGATAATCACAGGATTGTTGAATAAGATTTATTGTCCTTATCAAGGAATTTTAAATGATCTCAACATGTGCCTGGGAGATACCTTCTTGAAGATGAGTCTTTAAGGCTACTGAGTCTTTTTTGTAATCAAAAAACAAAGCATAAAACAAGGGTTTACACTCTATTTTTCAGTCAAATCTCTCATTATGAAGATAGAAAGATGTCTCTTCTTATAGTTTCATCATATTGACCCATGAGCCATATATAAAACATTCCCATAAAGACTTCTATGTCTTGAAAGAGTAGGCATACAAGTACAAAATTACTTTTGTACTTTCAAAGTACAAATCTTTCAAATCTTTCCACTGACTTTCAGTTTAGTAGTAAGTCATGATACCAACCTTTCATTATCTTCCCTTCTTTAAAATATCATGAAAATTTATAACTTAAGGTTTTCAAGATTGTATCAGTATTACCATAGCTTTCTTTTGTCTATATTTAATCTGTTTCATCTGTTATTCCAAATTTTATTTTCTGCAGTGCCCTTTCTATTTCCTCACATACCACAATGGGATCTGAGGCATTAACTTCCAAGAAATATTGTTTCACTGTCATTCATACTGAAAGCTGTTTGCTATAGAAATGCTAAAAAAAAAAAAAAAAAAAAGACTTTTTTTTTGTTTTTTTGTTTGTTCATCTACTACTTGTATTGGGATAAAATTTCTTAGTTGAGTCTCATACCAAACTTTCTGCAGGCATTTTACTAATTGTTCCTTATTTCATAAGATAATAGCACTTATAATTTTCTGGTTTCCTCCATAACACTAAGGAAAATAAGCTTGTTGTCCTTAGTTACCATGAAATCAGTTGTTTTTTGGGTGGGGCTTATATCTCACGCAGTTTTAGCCTCTTTAGTTTGGTGAGTTCTTTCTATCACTTAAACTTCTATAAGAAATGATCTGAATTAAAATCAATGTCATTTATTTGATCATTTGCCACTTTGTTATTAATGTTTATTTTTAAATAGTTCAATTTGGAGCTATTGGATTTATCTAAAATAACTTCTTGGGTTTCTTTTTTTCTTTCTTTGATTTTAAACTAAGTTTTAACTGGTTGATAGTTTGGCCACATACATTTTGTGGATGTATGAATGACATTTACACTATTAACCAGGTCTTTCCTGTATGTTAAAGTGGAGTTAATTTATTACAAGAGAAGATTCAATCAGGAGGTGGCTGTGAGGAAGAAGGACTCTCAGAACTGAACATGTTTAAAAAAAAGACAATAGCAAAATTTTAGAATAAAAGAAAAATAAATAATAGATTTATTTTCTTTTTTTGTAACATGATTTGGTGCTATTCATGTTTATTATCTTCAAATTCTTTTCTTAAAGAAACTTTTTATGATGTATAGACAATAGGTTTATGAGTAGTCTATATTACTTTCAACTTTCAGTTTACCTAATTTCACATTTTTCATGATTAATAACTTCCACCCATTTTCTCCTGTCCATTTTATATTGAAATAACTAAATATCAGTGCCCATGCCAACTTATACTGGACAATCTTGTCAGTTGCTTCCTAGCATGGCTCTACTTTATCATTCTTAGGAACAGATGTTCATGTATAAATTGCAATTATTTAAAGTTGACTTTTTGCTTATGCTCATCATGAAAGTTTCAAGGCAAGATGCCTAAGTATTCCATGAAATTATATTTCTTACTGTCTTCAGGGATATCACCTCTATAAACTTTTTGTTTGTTTCTCCAAAGAGAACTTCTGAGCCTTGTGGCTTCTGGTTTTATTAATGACATAAGGATGAACACTGACATGATTCAGTTCCTCCAAGATTAATATTGAACAGGAATTTCACATTTAGAGAACTGGCAATTAAATGAATATTTTTAGGTAGTCTAATAAAAATTATGTGTTTTTCAGCATCCTCATTGCATTTTACTATCATTGGTAAGGAAGTTAATAGAGTAGTGAAAAAGAGTATTAGGAATGGGTGTCAAGATGACCAGAGTTTAAATATAGCCTCTGATACTTAATAAATATGTGATCACAGGGAAGTCATTTAACTTTCATCTGAGTTTCCTCATATTTAAACTAGGAATTATTATTGTTATTATTTTAATAATAATAATAATACTTTCCAGGATTATTGTTAATGTAAAAGAAGATAATATTCATAAATCTTAACATCTATTGTAAATGCTAACTGTTATTAGCATTAAGCAAAAGGAGACCTACAAAAGATTGAGGAACATTTTATATATTACTTCGTTTCATGAGGAATTCCTTGGTTTCAGCAAGTATTGGTCAACTAACTTGAAATGAACCTTTCCATACTTAGTAGAAAAGGGGATATAATTCCTCATATGGATTGTAGTAGAATATTTGCTGGCTTGATTGAAACTCCTAAAAGGGATTGATTTCCTCTGTCATTGCTTTGAATAACCCAGTGTCACCTCAACAATATAATGAGGCATAAGAGTACAATTTTAGTGATACATTCTGAATATATTGTGCAAAAAAAAAAAAAACCTACTTAACTTGCTTTTTGCCTGAAAATATTAATAATAGTCTAAAATTTGAATATTAAAGAAAAATAATTTGTTATTCATATTATCTTTTAAAATTATCAATTAGTATGTACATAGTCTGAGTATGAATGTGATTTGCAAAGCATATCTTGAGTCTGTGCAAAGTGCTTTCAATGTGATATTAAATGTTACAATGCCCAGGTTGATTTTTGGGGATATATTTTTTTTTATTCTCTACCTTTGCATGTTTAAAAAATATGATAGATAAATTAATCTGTTCTTGTTTCCAGTAGAAGAAATAGAATTACTGTGGTAGCAGTAGAAGCAAGAGGTTGTTTTTAGACAATAAATATTTGTGATGTATATGCCAATTCCATCTTTCTTATGCTGTACACTTTATTTTAAGTTCTTAAAATGTGACATGTTTTGAATAGGAATGAAAGAGAAAACTTTTTTTTTTTGTTTTCTCTTGAGATTAAGAATAGTATTATCATTATGTCAAGATGTACATAATCTACATTATTCTGAAAAACCAAGAAAATAGATATTATTTCAGAGATGTTTCCATTCAGGGGAAAAAAAAAAATATTTACCTAGAAAAAAACCTTCTGGAAGGATTGCCTCTGCAAAGGAAGGTTAATGTCCCTCTCACTTCCAGAGCTACCTTTTTTGGTTATTTTTCAGTCATTTCAGTCATGTCCAACTCTTCATGACCCCATTTGGAGTTTTGTTGCCAAAGATATTGGAATAGTTTGCCATTTCTTCAGCTTATTTTACAGTTGAAGAAACTGGAACAACCAGGGCTAAGTGATTTGCTCAGGTAACTGAGGTTGGATTGAAACGCACATCTTTCTGACTTCAAAACCAGCTGAGGAAACTCTACTGACCTACCTAGCTATTCCAAGAAAAGAGGGAAACAACTATTTTTTTAAAAATTAAAAAAATTTTTAAATTAAAAAAAAAATTTTTTTTAAAACAGAACTTCTATTTAGCTAAAAGAAACTTCAATGGAAATCAAACTTGAAATACAACCCCTCACCCTCCATTACCTAAAAACAAAAGCAAAAGAATTTCAATGACTCTTCTGATGCAATAGGACATGTTTGTTTTTGACCCAACTATAAACCTTACTGATAATACCTTCAAAATCATGAAAAATGATTATCTTCCTTTAAAGTAAATTGGAAATAGTATTTTGCCATGTTTCATTTGTCTTTAAAAGTTCTCTAGAAGATGAGCTGATGAAAAGCACAAAGAAGTAAAAATATTCCAGCTGTTTCTACCTCACCAAACATAAAGATATTCCCAATCAATAACCAACCTTAATCAAATTGATCATGGGTAATCAACATAGTATGTTCCAGGTAATTTTCTAAGCATTAAAGACAAAGACAAAAAAAAAAAAA